>NC_090271.1:36647058-36961764 GCF_040414725.1 Anabrus simplex | reverse complement strand
TGGAGGGTGTGTCCCTTATGACACGGTTAAGGACGTGGTTCCAGCAGGTTGGAGCTACTCACACTGTACGTGGGAAGTACGGGACTACTTGCCAAGGACATATCCTGGACGATGGACAGGTGAAGGAGTTCTGTAACATGGTCGGCTAGATCACCTGACATTACTCCACTAGACATTTCCTCTGGGGTTATTTAAAGGAGGGAGTCTATGCGCAAAAGCCATAGAGCCCGAATTATTTACGGTGGCTGATCACTGAAGCCTGCAGGAATGTTCCACCACATACGTTGCAGCAAGCAAGAATGTCTCTCCTCAACAGTGATCAGATTTGTATTAACTAATTAATAGAATTAATCGAATGGTCATTCACAAGCCCATTGCATCTCTGTCGGTAATAGCTACTTTACTGCAAATACCGCCGTTAAGATGTACTTAGAAACAAGCGTAGCAGTGTACCTGCAATATGAGAACTGATCATGATTTATATTTGTCTTCAACAAAAGCAATCACACGAACATTAACAACGAAAAAATCGTCCTACATCGGACTCGAACCTCCGACTAACAAGCACCGGTTTTTCTTCTAACTTCTAGCGCGCTCGCCTACCACGAGTTATCATTTACTTCTCTTATGTCAGTACCATTTCTAGTCATTCAGCCATAATATTCTCTGTACATGAAGTTTCTGTGTTACAGATTTTTCACGATTCTTTACCATCATACGGTTTTTTATCATTAATTCTCATTTGGTAGACACACATAAACGAATTATAGAAAGCGTAGTACTACAAGACATTGTGAGTAGTCAAGGTCAATAATTTTCAGGTTCAGCTACAATCTGCGGGTTGCATAAAAGTGAGTTAATAGAGGCAGCTGGATCACCCGGTATATGTTTATATAAATAATGTGAAGCTGATAAATCTTTTGGGGAGATATGTAAAACATGTGCAGACCGAGTCATGCGTTCGACGCGGAGATTTTTCACTTGTAATACAAAATGAATTGGAACATCCTGAGCGATTTCTCTTGGCAACAGATTTTTTCTTATACTTGTCGTTTGATAAATAATTATAGAAAAAATTCTTACTTAGTAACGATAGCTACTTGATGTCTCTATGAAAAAAAAAAAGACGAAATGAAGTTCTACTTTTTCCTTGCAAAATATGGTGTTATTCCAGCCCCTTGCGAAAAAGGAAACGTCAGTGACTTCCTTAGAACTAACGTTCCGTGAAGTAATTGTATTTTTACGAATTACTAACCTCTTGAAAAAGAAATTTGTACCTATAACATTGGGCAACAAAAGCGTGAAGCCCAGACGACTATCGAACTCGAACCAGACCTTTGCCTATTTTAAAGATAAGAAGACCCAGGCAACTTGGTTCAGTGAGGTGGAAAGAGACCTACAGGAGATGGGAACACTTATGAAGATATACAAGAACGCAACCCACTCAGGAGGAAACTAAATGAGCACCCGGGTTTTCAAGAAAGGCCGAAGTTGAAGATGGGGAAGACGCGGTAAGAAAAGAGCAACTCCGGCAACGAATGAAGGTGCACTGGTAAAAATCAAAGACCAGAGAAGGCAGGTGATATAACGTGGTCGATATAAACAAAGACTAGGGATAAAAAAGATTGATGGTGTCTGGAAATTTAAAACTGATGCTAGGTATATTTACGCTGTTTGTTCTAAAAGTACTGTCCATTTTGTTCTAGCAGCTCTAGGTTTTTATAAAGATAGTGTCAATTTTTTAAAAATATATTAATTTACTTCCCACCAAAGAAAGAGCTTCCGTGGCTCAGGCACCAGCGCGCCGACCTCTCAACACTGGGTTCCGTGGTTTAAGTCCCGGCCACTCAATGTGAGATTTGTGCTGGACAACGTGGAGGTGGGACAGTTTTTTCTCCGTGTACACCGGTTTTTCTCTGCCACATTTCATTTCAGCAACACTCCTCAATGTCATTTCATTTCATCGGTCATTCATTAATCATTGCCTCAGAGGAGTGCGACAGGCTTCGGCAGCCGGCAAAATTCCTATCCTCGCCGCTAGATGGGGGCTTCATTCATTACATTCCTGAACCGGTCATTGACTGGAAAACAGGTTGTGGATTTTAATTTCATTTCCCACCAATGTTCGTTTATTGTCTCTACACATTATACATATGCGTATGTAAATTACATGTTTGGATTGTTTTATTTATGGCTTCATCACGAAGAAAATTTATCAACAACCCTGGTATATTTTTGTTACATTAGTGCAGACGAGTTATAACGGACTTTGTGAAAGGAGCCTATTTTGTTTACTTGGAACTGAAACTGTGTACAGAGCAGCTGCGACAATGGGCAAAGGGACAAAGGAAGAGCAAGAAATTTGGTATTCTGATGGTATGGCGTAAACAGAGCAAGCGCACTGATGACTGTTATTTTTGTTTAGTAAGTATAAAGGGCGTCCGCCTCTGTGGTGTAGTGGTTAGCGTGATTACACCCCTGGAGGTTCAGGTTCAATTCCCGGCTCTGCCACGAAATTTGAAAAGTATGAGGACAGGAACGGGGTCCACTCAGCCTCGGGAGGTCAACTGAGTAGAGGTGGGTTCGATTCCCACCTCAGCCATCCTTGAAGTGTTTTTCCGTGGTTTCCCACTTCTCCTTACTTAAGGTCACGGCCGCTTCCTTCCCTCTTCCTTGCCTATCCCATCCAATCTTCCCATCCCTCCACAAGGCCCCTGTTCAGCATAGCAGGTGAGGCCGCCTGTGCGAGGTACTGGTCATTCTCCCCAGTTGTATACCCCGACCCAAAGTCAAACTGCAAGACACTGTCCTTGAGGCGGTAGAGGTGGGATCCCTCGCTGAGTCCGAGGGAAAAACCGACCCTGGAGGGTAAATAGATTAAGAAGAAGAAATATAAAGGGCATCAACGGGAAAAACGGGAGTCAGTGAAAGTGTCCTGATCTAGCCTCCGCGACACACCCTGGTGCATATTCAGAAGAGATAACGCGTTGAAATTACTCTATCTTTCTTGAGTTTTGTGAAGTGACAGGTGAATCGAATAGTGAGTCAGAAGTTCGTGAAGGGCAACATGATACTAATTAACAAGGTCGTACTTCAAAAGGTTTCAGTTAGACTGAATTCAAGGATCTCATTAGTGAACAAGAAATGGATAAAAAATAAAGAAATTTGTCCCAAAAGTACCTGTTAGTCCGCCTCTGTGGTTTAGTGGTTAATGTGAGTAGCTGCCACCCCCGGAGGCCCGGGTTCGATTCCTGGCTCTGCCACGGAATTTGAAAAATGGTACGAGGGCTGGAACGGGGTCCACTCAGCCTCAAGTGGTCAACTGAGTAGAGGTGGGTTCGATTCCCACCTCAGCCATCCTGGAAGTGGTTTTTCGTGGTTTTCCACTTCTCCTCCAGGCAAATACCGGGATGGTACCTAACTTAAGGCCACGGCCGCTTCCTTCCCTCTTCCTTGTCTGTCCCTTCCAATCTTTCCATCCCCCACCAAGGACCCTGTTCAGCATAGCAGATGAGGCCGCCTGGGCGAGGTACTGGTCATCCTACACGGTTGTATCCCCAGACCCAATATCTTACCCTCCAGGACACTGCCTTTGAGGTGGTAGAGGAGGGATCCCTCGCTGAGTCCGAGAGAAAAACCAACCCTGGAGGGTAAGCAGATTAAGAAAGAGAGAACCTGTCATATTAATGAAGTACTGGCGTTTCTTGGTCTATGTTACAGGCTTACTTTAATAACATAACATGTCTCAAAATACTTGTTGTAGGATTAATTTAATAAAATAACATGTCCCAAAATACTGATTACTTTAATGAAGTACTGGTGTATCTTTGTCTGTGTTGTAGGATTAATTTAATAACATAACATGTCTCAAAATACTTGTTGTAGGATTAATTTAATAAAATAACATGCCCCAAAATACTGATTACTTTAATGAAGTACTGGTGTATCTTTGTCTGTGTTGTAGGATTAATTTAATAACATAACATGTCGCAAAATACTTGTTGTAGGATTAATTTAATAAAATAACATGCCCCAAAATACTGATTACTTTAATGAAGTACTGGCATATCTTTGTCTGTGTTGCAGGATTAATTTAATAACATAACAAGTCCCAAAATACTTGTTATATTAAGGAAGTACTGGCGTATCTTTGTCTGTGTTGCAGGATTAATTTAATAACATAATATGTCCCAGAATACTTGTTATATTAAGGAAGTACTGGCGTATCTTTGTCTATGTTGTAGGATTAATGTAATAACATAACATGTCCCAAAATACTTGTTATATTAAGGAAGTACTGGCGTATCTTTGTCTGTGTTGCAGGATTAATTTAATAACATAACATGTCCCAAAATACTTGTTATATTAAGGAAGTGCTGGCGTATCTTTGGTTGTGTTATAGACCAAATTTTAACCTATATGCCATAACGTGAGAAGGAGGGCTGATATGCAGAATCCACATTTGTAGCCCCTTAGCCAAAGCAACACAATGTTGAAAACATCCTAAGGATGACGTACGAATTTTAAGTAAATAAAATATCATAAATTATGAGTTTGTTCTTTTACTTTGATAGAGCTATCCAAGACTCAGAGTTTAAAATACTTCCTGGCGATTTATCTATTCAATGTTTGGCACAACTGTGGAAATTGGTTAGTTTTACGTTTTTCGTAGTATGGGGACCACTATTTTGCTTGCTAAGAAAGATTTTCAATATTAAGAACTAATACCGTTTTCAGAATCTGCGACTGAAGAACACCGTAAAAAGGGACACCAAAAATTTGTGTTTCCCAGTGTAAATGAGTAAAATGTAGTTCAGCGGAATTACTTTTATTTTTTACTTTTCTCATGACTGGTCATCATGTATGCTTTGCTTGCCAACATGGATAGTACAAATTAAGCACCGAACGCATTATTTTCTACTCTTCAAGAAATCCGGTGCCTCTGTCGAGATTGAGACCGTGATCTTGGAATACGGAGCCCAACAATCTACTTTCTACTACTGGAGCACGGAGGAAGCTACGAAACCGAATGAAGACCTTTAAGAAATGTGTCAACACTTTTTCAGGATAACCCTCATGTTAGTGAACAGAATCATTTTAATATTTCAAAAGCTTGGTATGGAGGAGTTTTCAGCAGTGGAGAAGGAAACATACTTTGTGTATCAAACTCCAAGTATATATTTCCAGTGTTCTATTTACTTAGTTTATGAGAAATTGTTTCCTGAACCCCACAACATCCAGGGTGATAGGGACTTTGAGACCTTCGGCCTATATCGTGCGATAACACACAATCCGGGCGGAATTGAAGTCGTCAAGCACGCACGGCGCAATCTCCTGCCCTGTCGTGGAAGCACGCAGGGAGACTCGCATGATGTGAGTCAGAAGATCATGAAAGCAGCAAACAGGTAATACCACACGAAATGCAATACAGAGCAATATTCGCCAGGAAATCCTAAAAATTTACAGCACTTAATCCAGTTTCAGCCACTCACTCTCCGTCATCTTTACCGTCCAACGTCACGAGTAGTCTATTAGCGATGCAAGTCCACTTCAATTTGAAACTGTACGACAAATATTCAGGAGTTTGTACAGGAAAGTTCAACACGTTCAACAGAAGGGTTTATAACCTACGTAAGAGGCGACTAAAAAGGAGGACAAGGATATTCAACAAAATCTTCGAGAAAGGGGAATTTCCGAAAGCTTGGAAAGAGGGGATAATATGCCCTGTATACAAAAATGAAGGGGAGAGGTTAAATCCAAGAAACTATAGGGGAATTACCTAATAATAATAATAATAATAATAATAATAATAATAATTATAATAATTAATATTATAATATAATAATAATAATAATAATAATAATAATAATAATAATAATAATAATTATAATAATAATAATTACCTAATACATTGGGGAAAGTATATACGCGTATACTAGCAAATAGACTAAGGAACTCTGCAGAGACACATTCAATCCTGTCGAAATTTCAAAGTGGTTTCAGAAGAGGGAAAACAACACCAGATAATGTTTTTATTGTGAGAACTCTTATTGACAAATATGTAAAGAGAAAAGGTGATAAGCTCTATATTACATCAATAGATTTAGAAAAAGCATTCGATACTGTGAGCAGGGGAGGCAGTCGTTACTAGACTGAGGCAAGTAGGAGTGTCATGTAAAATGATAAGGGCTACAGAAAATATATATGCTGAAGTAAAGTGTACTGTGAGAGTGAGAAAATGACTAGTAGTAGGAGAGATTATCTCAAGAATGGGTCTGAAACAGGGGTGTAAATTGTCACCGATTTTATTTCTATTGTTCATTAACGATATACTGTACTAGAATTTGAATTTGAGGAAAATCAGGATATTCCTGGTCTTGTTTTTGTTGACGACATACTCATGTTCACACTAACGCCAGTTGCATTGAAGTACTGTAAAGAATGGAATATGAAAATTAACTCACAGAAAACTAGAGTAATGGTGTGCAAAAAGGGGAACAAATTAGCAAAAAAGGAAAAATGGTATCTTGAAGGAGTAAATCTGGAAGTAGTTAACAAGTTAGAATATTTAGGAATTATCATATCAGGAAATGGAAATTGGTCTGAACACGTCAAAAGAGCAAAAATGATTGGTGCAGCAACCCTAGTTAGATGCCCAATATTGATATTAGGGTACATAGAAATACATTCAACGCTGTGATTAAATCTAAAATGTTATACGGTGCAGAAGTGAGGGGCACAGGAAAGGAAATATTAATGCTCGATTAAGTCACTAGTAGATTTATTAAAATAATTACAGGCGTACCAATGTGTACAGCGAATAGAGGAGCAAGATTACTGTGTACAGACATTAATATAAAGGTGGATATAATTAAAAGACTAATAAAATATTGGTTTAGGTTAAAGAGGGGAGGAGGGGAAGAAAATCTAGATATAGCTTACAGACACCAAATGAGGTACCAGGATGGGTACTGGGCGGGCAACTTAAAGAAAATACTAGAAGGAATTGGGATAGGGAACTATTCGGACAACGATTTAGAAGAAAGAAATGTCTGTAGGAATGTGGCACAGAGGGTAACAGATATAGAAATACAAAGGCTAAGGGCTGAGGGTAATAATAGGATAACTCTGGAGGAATTCATGAATATATATCCAGGTATGAAAATAATACATGATAAATTAACCAAAAGAGAATACAGGGGAATGATATGGTGGCTGATGGGAGATTATAAACATAAGGCGTTTACAGAGGTTGCAAATACATATTTATTGTGTGAGAAGGAGTTAAGAAATGCACATTTCTTGAGACAGTGTGAAAGTACAAGAGTACTACGGGTTAAATACTTGGAAGCGGAAGAGATAAATAAAATGGAAAGAGAATCTGAGTACTATACTCTTGTCAAATTAATAAACAGGGAATGGAGAAGGCCAGGGAAACTATCGAAACTATTGACAATTGTAAAAAGCTTGTGGGAGAAAAAAATGAAAATGGTGAATGAGGGAAAGGGCACAGGCGGATGAAGGTGCGAAAAAAAAAAAGTGGTAAAAGAGGACATGGTACATGCTGCTGAAGACTATAAAGGAGGCTAGGGGCTCCCAGTTAGGTAGTGTGGATTGGCGACTACGGGTTCTGCACTTGAGTATGACATTGTTTCCACTAGTACAAGAGGCTCCCAATTTCGCCTTTACCGGGCGAGTTGGCCGTGCGGTTAGTGGCGCGCAGCTGTGTACTTGCATCCGCGAGAAAGTTGCTTCGAACCTCATTGTTGGCAGCCCTGAAGATGGTTTTCCGTGGCTTCGCATTTTCACACCAGGCAAATGCTGGGGCTGTACCTTACTTAAGGCCACGGCCGTTTCCTTCCCACTCCTAGGCCTTTCCTATCCCATCGTCGTGATAAGACCTCTTTGTGTCGGTAAACGTAAAGCAAATAGCAAAAAAAATCTTCTTTCCTCTCTGACCTCCCTTGGTTAACTCTTGTTCTGTTCGGATCCCGTCGTTATTTGGTGTGCGAGACGCGGTGTGCGTAAGTTTTATGTTTTTCACTGTTCTTCCCTACTTTTCCCCTACCTTCATTCTTCGAGCTGTTGCACCTCTTTAGTTTTCCCTGACCAATTAGTGCCAATAGAGGATGGCTGCCTACTTCTACTCCCCATTCGAACAGTAATTATCAACACCACCACATATGGTCACTGATGACTGCATTTCTATTTACTTACTCCCTTAGCAGAAATTTGCTCAGCAGTATCATTTGACTACTTGTCACGGTACTACGCTATGTACAATTTGATAAATGAAAATCCACAGCCGGTTTCCGGTCATTTGACCGCGTTAGGAGTGGTATTAATGAAGCCCCATCTAGCGGCGAGGATAGGAATTGTGGCGGGACCGAAGGTTGTCGCACTCCTCTGGCGCAATGATTAATGACTGACAGATGAAATTATATTGGATAGTGTTGCTGGAATGAAATATGACAGGGAAAACCGGAATACCCGGAGAAAAACCTGTCTCGGCTCCACTGTGTCCAGCACAAATCTCACATGGAATGACCGGGATTTGAACCCACGGAACCTAGTGATGGGAGGGCGGCGCGCTGACACCTGAGCCACGGAGGCTTCCACAATTTGATTAATAATAATGTTATTTGATTTACGTAGATAGGTAAAGCCTTGATTTTCTTTGGCGAAGTTAGGACTCCTGGCCCTTTCTTATACTTAACGACACACATATTATTACTTTTTAATAAAATGACACTGATAAACTTAAAATATTACGAACTACAAATAACAGTAATGTTTAAAACAAAAATATGAATATATACACATATGGAAGAAGGAAAGGAAAAAGGAAATGCCTACATAATAAAGATTTGAAAAAATACTCGTTTCAATACACAACGAAGGAAATACGAAAGTAAAAATACTAGTAAACTTAATGAAAATATTAAATGAAATTTACGTAATTGTATTCCTGCAATATTAGATCTAGGATTGTTATATATTTTTAAAAAATTCCAAGTATGTTTGAAAATAATATTTCTGTATACAATTTTCACGTGACAAACGTCATGAAGAAAAGTTTAAATTTGCATTATCTTCTACCTCATACATTTTTAATAAATGGGTTAAGAGGACTATGCCGGATGTTTTTACTGATTTAGGCTCCCCAACTTAGTATTTCCCATCTGACCTCTCTTGGTTAACTCCTGTTCTGTTCCAACATTGACGTTGTTCTCTTTCTCTTTTCTTAGACAGGACAGTTGAAAAGTTCCTCGTCTAGTGCAGCGGTTCACAAAGTATGTTCCGTGAGGTCCGAGGATTCCGTAGAACTGTTTCGGGGGTTCCGTGAAATATTTTCTGCAGTGGAGGGCAGCTCGATGAGTGTATATTTCAGTGAGAGGAAAAGCACAAAATGTGCATGGAGTTTGTCTTGGTAACATGGAATCAACGTCCCTACTATTATAGCTCCTGTATCATTGTTCTGTCAAGGTTGTACCACTTCATTCGGTAGAAGTAACTGCTTAGGAACTCTGATTCCTTCTTAAAGAGTTTAGCGTGTCAGTGTAACGATGTACAACTGTTTTTTTTTATCTTATTGCCTTTCAACTCCCTTTTTTCCTAGTTTATTTCCCATGTGGTGGTAGGGTCAGGTTTCCTCATCCTCCTCCTCCTCCACTTCGCTGCTCATGACATCCTAATTGGAGAGTTTTCATTTCTGAATGTCCCTAGTAACTTCATTCACCCACCTCGTATTGGGTCTGCCTGTGTATCTCCATCTAGCACGGCCAGATTCAGTGCCGGGTTCGTGATGTATTCAGAGAGTTTTCTTCGAACATGTGCAAACCAGCGCGGTCTATTTCCTTGCACTTTATCAGTGCATGGATGTCATGCACATACTCATTGCGTATTCTGTGACTCCTTGCAATGATCCGCATCCATTGCTGTATCTTGATTTCGGTCGTCTTGGTTTCACTGTGCCATGGCCCACGCCACGGTACCATAGGTCAAGGCTGGTCTAGTGATATTCTAGTGTATCAGTCCTTTCAACTTCACAGGCCTACTCTGTCAACAGGGACCGGGCGAGATAGCCGTGCGGTTAGGAGTGCGCAGCTGTGAGCTTGCATGCAGGAAATGGTAAGTTCAAGCCCCCACTGTCGGCAGTACTGAAGATAGTTCTCCGTGGTTTCCCATTTTCACACCAGGCAAATGCTAGGGCTGCACCTTAATTAAGGCCACGGCTGCTTACTTCCCGCTCTCAGGTCTTTCCTATCTCATCGTCGTCATAAGACCTATCTGAGGAAATTGTAAAAAAATAATAGTCAACAGGTGCAGTCTAGTTTAAATTTTAAATGCTGGACGGGCCACAATGAATTACGCTTTTAGTCCACAACTTTCTCCTAATTAAATATGGACGGTCCACAGTTTCTGACTGTGTAATTACATTTTTAATTACAACCTACGAGTTGATGAGAAGTACAGTAACCACAATGGATAAGTGACTGAAAAAATGGAACAGTAAAATGCTAATAAAGAAAGTGGCAGCAAACCAGCCAGTGTCTAAATAAGAAAACCACTACTAGGTTTATTGTAATGCCAGAGAGGAGGTTAAAATTATCCCCAAGCATCTATAAAGTATTTACGTAATAGTTATTTAAGAGATAAAGAACACACATGGAACAAGGGGTACCGTACAGTAACAGCATCAAATGGAAAATAATTTTCTCACTATTTATCTTAGGATAAAATGAGCTTATACGAATTTTTGAATTTTAAAATTCCGCTGATGTACAGCTTTATTTTTATTTTTATTTACATATACCGTACGAATGGTGATTTATTATTGACAATGAATCACGCGAAAAATCTAAAAAAATATCTTTTAGAAATGAAACAGAAATACAAAAATGAAGGAAGACATTATGTGAAAATTTGGTGACAGATCCTCGCGTATCGAAGAATAACCCAGTCACCTCCTTGCAACTAGCGAGTATGTGATACTTGTTTTCAAAGTATTTAAAACAGGGTTAGTAATGCCTCTTCTTTTCAGAATGAACTTCTTTAGCCTGTGAACTGTTACTCTCAAACCTTATTGTTGGATCAATAACAACGCCGTAGATAATCACGGAGTGATAAAGAAATTCCCAACAGAACTCTAGTTCACAAAAATTTGTCTCGATGGATCCAACATTAAGTGTGCCCATTAATCAGGGTTGCATGATGCGAAAAAGTTTGAGAATTGTCTTAGAAGACAAATAAGGTGAATTTTAGAACAAATTGTCTCTTCTATGTTTTGATTTTATACACAGAAACACTGTAAGAGCCTTCATCCCTACCTTGGCACCCTATGCGCCTCCAGATGAGAAAGTTGGGAGAGAGTTTCTCGCCAGGCAGGCCATCAGGCAGTGAAGTGAGTTCTGATCTCGTCTGGAAGACAGTAAGCCATAATTAACTTATCTGTTGTGACAAGAGTGAGAGCTCTAATTGTATACAATGTCGAGGGAGTAATTATGTCTTCTCGTTGACAGCGAACTAGCTCTGACTGCTAACGACATTAACAATATTTGAAAAGTAACAAGGCACTCTCCTTGATACACTATCGGCCATCATCAGTGTGCTGCTATACGTGTTCACTACGCGCCAAGGTACGTTCCTGCTTCTCTCGATCATACCCCTATGGATAGGACAGTAGAATGAATAATGAATCCATGGTACCTCTTGTTTGTAGTAAGAAGTCCAGAAGCTCTTGAATTAGGACCTGGGTTGGCAACCACGGGGTTATTACCTGAGTATGCTGTTTCTTCTACTTACTTGAGACAGTGTCTTTCATTTTAATGACTTTCGTGGATCATTCAGTTCCCTTACCGATAACTTCATTACTTGTAGGATCCGAATACTTCCTTCTTTCTCTCTGGTTAATGTTAAGAGAGGATAGTTGCAAACTTGTATTTCCTCACAAGACAATCATCATCACCATTCGATGTTCATAGAACCTGCGACTCCGCATGAAAACTAAACATACACTGAGTAGTGCAGTTGACGATTTTTGAACTATTCTTTTGAAAATTGATCCGTGCCTGAGAAATGTAAACTTGCTAGAGTCATCCCAAACTTTAAAGGAGGCTGTATCTCGGACACATCGAATTACTGACACATCTCAATTTTACCTGTTATTTCCAAAATATTGGATAAATGTCTGGCAAAGAGATTAAATACCTAACCTAACCACATGGCACTTCAGCCCTGAAGGGCCTTGGCCTACCAAGCGACCGCTGCTCAGCATGAAGGCCTGCAAATTACGAGGTGTCGTGTGGTCAGCGCGGTGAATCCTCTCGGCGTTATTCTTGGCTTCCAGGACTGGGAGATTATATACCTACATAGAGAAAAATAATGCATTATATGCGTCACCGTGGTTTTCGGAAATCATCCATGACACTTCGTGCTGCTGTTGACATTTTTACTAAAATTGAAGAAGCCCTATACAGCAATGCATTTCCTTCGGGACATTTTTTATAGGAAACTTTTGATACTGTAGACCATTCAATCCTATTAAATAAACTTGAGTGTATCGGGATAAAAGGGCTCGTATTGAATTGGTTTGAAAGCTAACTCTATGAGCGCACCCAGTACGTTCAGTGAATGGAACCTACCAATGAGTTGTGGAGTCTCTCAAAGATCAAATTTAAGGCCCATTGTATTCATATATATCAACTGTATAAAACATCTCTTCGCCGTACTGCATCACTGTATGCAGACGATATTAACATTTTTCTATATCAGCGATACTGTTGATCTTTTAATCTTTGATATGAATGCACAGCTTAAACATCTAAATAGCTGGACGATGTTAAATAAGTTATCATTAAATACTATAAAGATAGTATGTATGATATTTCATAAACGTAGAGTGACTGTCAATTTCTTTCTAAGTACTAATTGGAAACAATGTTATTCAGCAAGTAAACAAGGTGAATTTCTTGGGGGTTGACGGTAGAAAATAACAGCATATTTCTAGTTTATGTGATAAAATTGCTCGAATTACTGGTGCGTTTAAGCCATTTAAAGGAGTCCTATCAGTTTATGGACAGACATCCTTGTATTATTCTTTCATGCATTCTCACATAACTTTCTTGATTATCATTTGGGGTTACAGGTGTAAAACAAACTTGAAACCATTGAATTTTCTACGGAATAGGACCATTAGAAATATGTTAAGAGCACCATATTTAACACCAACTAAAGTTCTTTGATGACGATGATGATGATGATGATGCTTGTTGTTTAAAGGGGCCTAACATCTAAGTCATCGGCCCCTAATAGTACAAAATGAGACGAAAAGGAATGACAAATTAAAAGTCCAAAATCCTCCACTGACCAGAAATCAAAACGTGAGGACGAAGAGTGAATGGATGGATATGAATATAAAACAATCAGTGGATCCGACCCGCAATGTCTCGCATTCAGAGAAACAGACATGAAACAGTAGTATTACTGACCAAGGGACTGCGTTTATCGCATAATACTGAATCGATGATGCTTTTAGTATAAAGGGATACAAAATCAAAGTCATCAGCCCCTCATAATGGTACTTATCGCAAGGAAAGTAGAACCATGGTATTTGACATGTAGCGGTACTAATCAAAGTAGCGTAGACTCGCGGAATTCCACACATTATGGTACTACTTACAGGTAATGAAATTCACACATTGAATACAGACCTATGGTGTTTCGCATATAGCGGCGCTATTTACAAGCAACGTAAACCTATGGTGTTCATCACATATGTGTACTAACCACAGGGACTCGTACTATCCCGTGGTCTTCCTCATATAGTGGGTTACTAATCATAGGCAAGCCAGAACCATGGTGTCGCTCCTAAAGTGGTACTAATCACAGGTACTGTGGAAGCCGGCAACGCACTCCGTTGCTACTAATCACAAACCTATTTGGTACCTAATATAGAGGTACTACGCGCAAGTAAAAGCGACCCATCGTGTTCCCCGCGTGGTGTTACTAATCACAAGTAGTTTCATGGTTCTAATACAATTATGCCTTGGTCGCCTCTTTCAGTCGCCTCTTACGACAAGCAGAGTTGACCGTGGGTGTATTCTTCGTCTGCGTCCCCCACCCACAGGGGGTTGTGTATTTGGTCCGCGAGAGGTATTTTATTTCCCTCAAATACCCCGGCAAGCCGGTTAGGATGAACCTATCCACCACCTGGGACGCGCCACGTGGGAGTGTCACCTCTCCCCCTGCTGCGCCAGCGTAGCAGATTCGTGGATTAAGTTCTTTATGATCAGACTAGGCGACTACCTTTGGAATTAGATATTAGGCTTAATGCCACTGTTTATATTTTCAAAAATATTAACAATCAAATTCATAACAATCTTATCATACAATATACAGTAATAGAGATATATATCAACAAGACACACGAAGAAAACGGAATATTTATAACCGTCAATCAGGTACAGTAACTTATGGAACAGAAAGTATGAAGAATTAGGCCTATTTGTTTAAAATATAGAACGAACTACCTCATGATATAAAATATATTTCAACAATTAATAAATTTAAACTGAATTTAAGGTAATTATTGTTTCAGTCCTACCTGGTCTAAAGAAATATGTGCAAAAAGGATATCTGTACATTACTAAGCTAAACATGTGAAATTCGGTTTTGTAATTATTTAGAATATAATTTAGTGTCTTTAAATTTTATTCTGGTTTTTGTTTATATTATTGTTTCTACTATTGTAGTTGTTTCGCTTGCAACTGACAGATATCACACCTTGAATATGGACGATATTTTTATATGTTAAATGCAATGCATATGTCGAATGTATACAGCCCCTTAAAGTGAACTTTGCTCGTTGGAGCCCTTCGTGAATCAGTAAAACAATAAAAAATAATAATCGCTCATTATTACCTTTTTATTTCAAGCATAAATTTGACACAGATGGTGATCATTAGACAATTAAGGTACACCAAGTTTTAAAAATATGAAGTGATAATGTATATTATGCAAGATACAAAATAACCAGTAATGTGATTAGCTGCCACCCCCGAAGGCCCAGGTTCGATTCCCGGCTCTGCCACTAAATTTGAAAAAGTTGTAGGAGGACTGGAAAGGGGTCCACTCAGCCTCTTGAGATCAACTGATTAGTGGGGGTTCCATTCCCACCTCCGCTATCATCGAGGTGGTTTTCTGTGGTTTCCCACTTCCTCTCCAGGCAAATGGCGGTATGGTACGGTACCTAACTTAAGGCCACGGCCACTTCCTTCCTTCTTCCTTGCCTATCATTTCCAATGTTTCCATTTCCTCCACGAGGCCCCTGTTCAGCATAGCAGGTGGGGCTGCCTGGTAAAGGTGCTCGTCTTCCTTCCTAGTTGTATACCTGATCAACTATCTGACGCTCCAGGACACTACGTTTGAGGCAGTAGAGATGGTATGCCTCCCCGTGTCCGAGGGAAAATCCAATCTTGGACGGCAAATTGATTTAATAATAATAATAATAATAATAATAATAATAATAATAATAATAATAATAATAATAATAATAATAATAATCATAACCAGAAACGAGAAGGACAAACCCAGTTCCATCTCCTACCAGGCAAAACTGCTCAGTAATTCGACCTGAATGTATCTGCGCCTTAGAGACACTGGCATAAAATAGAACACCCTGCTATTGACAAAACATAAAGTAAGTTCCTCAGGTAGGTCCTAAGACCCAGAAATGTGTCCGGATGATTTATATTCCACCTGAGGCACAGAAATCCAACTGCTGATGTGGATATCGAAAATATCACCACTATAATGAGAAAGACGAGGTTGACTTTTTCATGACCCCTAAAGATGATTTTGGAGCATAAGTTACAATGTTAATGCCTAATGAGAAATGGAAAACCCATTTCCGATAGCTGGCAGAGATTAATTAGTGGTATATGGCCTCCGTAGAGGCCTGGCGCTGTTCCTTTTTCGAGTAGACGACCAAAAGGTGACCTGCATGTATTTAAGGATTGGAGCTCTAGCTACGATGATTTTTAATGTTGCAGATATCACAAACACCCAGCCCCCGAGCCGGAAGAATTAACCAATTAAGGTTAAAATCCTTCAACCAGATGGGAATCGAAGTCGGGACCGCTTGGACCAAAGGCCAGTATGATAATCATCTAGCCAAGAAGTTCGACGCAAACAGGGGTGAACAGTAATATTCAAGCAGCTGTTTATCAAGACGGACATTTTTTCGAAAAAAAAAGCCCACATGGTGACCAATAAGCGTCAAGTACATGGGGTCCGACATCAGTTCGTGTCCCGTTGGTGGAAAGCAAAACTTCATCAATGAATGCAATGTTGGCCGGCAATGTGGAAGAGGTGGTGGTATACAATTTCTAATCATTACATTGTGTGTCAAAATCCTGGATTCAATCCCAAACCTCTACACAGTGTTCACGTGGAGCGAGAGCATACGACACTGTTGTTGGTTATTCGTCCGTCGGGTGGAGATGTTAAGTCTTGAGCAGGTCACTTGTTGTTATTCGACAGCATTAAGCTATGTGCTGACACCAGATTTCGCCGTCTCTTTATCATCATCTCACAAGCAGGCGCGTATGTCTCCCATGGACGTCTAACATAAAACCTGCACCAGGCGATCCGGACATATCCTCGGACACTCCCTACACTATAAACCAAACCAAACCCCATGGCACTACAGCCCGTGAAGGGCCTTGGCCTACAAAGCGACCGCTGCTCAGTCCGAAGACCTGCAGATTACGAGGTGTCGTGTGGTCAGCACGACGAATCCTCTCGGCCGTTGTTCTTCCCTTTCTTAACCAGGGCCGCCGTCTCACCGTCAGATAGCTCCTCAATTCTAATCACGTAAGCTGAGTTTACCTCGAACCAGACCTCAGGTCCAGGTAAAAATCCCTGGCCTGGCCGGGAATCGAACCCGGGGCCCTCGGGTAAGAGGCAGGAACGCTACCCCTACACCAAGGGGCCGGCCCCTACACTAAAACAATAATTAAAGCAAATACATTTGTAATAAATGTTTAGTTTTGGGGGATAATCCCAAGAAACAAACTACTGAACCGCGGGATATTTTGATCGAGGAACGGCAGATAGGTAACCTGAGATTGAAAATCCTTTGGCAGGCGTATAAAAACAATGTGTAAGACTGAGAAAAAGTCTTGTGTGCCCGTAAACCACAATTTTATATATATAAAAGAACATGTCCTGACTGACTGACTGACTGACTGACTGACTGATTCATCTTCTCCGAGCCAAAACTACTGGACATAATACATGAAATTTTGCATTTAAATTACGATGTAGGTGCTCGTTACAGGAGGATTTTTGGATATTTCGCCGCTAAGGGGGTTAAAAGGGGGGTGAATATTTACAATGAGTGTATCTATATCTCAAAACTTTGAAAGTTTACACATGTAAATATTGGCATTTAGAATCTCCTTTAAAAATAAAGAAACGTGTATTTTTTTGTTTTCGGAAAATCCCAATAGGAAGGGTGAAAAATTATTTGAATGCCTTTAATGAGGCTACTTATATTTCAGAAACTGAAGATATTACAGAACTGAAAATTAGTATTTAGGATTTCCTTAAAAAATAAAGGAACAGGTATTTTTTTGGAAAATCCGAATAATAGGGGGTGGAAAGGGGTGATGAATTTTTAAAATGAGTGTATCTATATCTCGCAAATTTAAAAGTTTACAGATGTAAAACTTAGTATTTAGAATCTCCTTTAGAAATAAACACTATTGTTTGTTTTCTGAAAATCCCAACAGGAGGGGTGAAAAGGCGTGAAAGAAGGGTTCAATGCTTTTAATGAGGATACTTATATCTCAGAAGCTGAAGAACTTACAGATCTGAAAATTGATATTTGGGATCTCCTTTAAAAATAAACATGTATTTTTTGGAAAATGAGGGGGTGGATTTTTAAAATGAGTGTATCTATATCTCAAAACTTTAAAAGTTTTCAGATGAAGAATTGATATTTGGGATCTCCTTTAACAATAAAGGAACACGTATTATTTTGTTTTCTGTAAATCCCAATAGGTGGGCTGAAAAAGTGTGAATAAGGGGTTAATTGCCTTCAATTCTTTCTTTATTCGAATCAGAAGTACAATATAATGATACTACATTTAAAAGAAACAACTATATACACAAATATATACAAGTAAAAGGTCTACAACAATATATGTCATACAGATTCGGCCCAAAATTTGGCCACTTTAAGGTCATTTGGATTAGCCAGCACCAAGTCTTCCATTGCGCAGTTTGATGGACACATGGACAACATAGCAGGTGTAATGTCTTTAATAAGGATAGTTATATTTCAGAAACTGAAGATATTACAGACCTGATAATTGGTGTATGGGATCTCCTTAAAAATTAAAGAAACACGTATTTTTTGGAAAATCCAGTTAATGGGGTTAAACAGGAGTGACAAATCGGGGTGAAATTTTAGAAAGACTATATCTACAGTATATCTCAGAAACGTAAAATGTTACAGACGTAAAACCTGGTATTTGGAATCTTCTGTTAAAGTAAAGAAACATAGGTGATTTGTTTTTGGAAACTCCACATAAGGGGCATTACAAAGGGGGGGGGGGGTGAGAAATGAGAATTTCTACAGTATATTTAAAAGAAACTTAACATGTTACAGAAGTGAAAAACAGTATTTCTTATCTCTGTTAAAAATAAGGAAACGTGTACTTTTAGTTTTCGGAAAAAACACTTGGTGGGTAAACGTGACTGAATTATTTTCATTAGGATACTGATAACTCAAAAACTGAATATGTTACAGACGTGAAATTTGGTATTTGGACTCTGCTTTAAAAGTAAAGAAACACGTATTCTCGGAAAATCCAATGAAGGGGTGGGGATGGGGGGGGGGAAGGTGATGAAATTGAGAAATAAATTAAATTTATTGTATGAGGATACTTACATCTAATAAAAAGTAAAGTTGTTACGGACGTAAAAATTTGTATTTATATCTTCTTTATTGACAAAGAAAAACGCGTTTTGGAGGGGGAATCATCTTGGGAAGTGGTAGTGAAAAGGAGTTGAATTCCTAACATGAGGACACATATCTCAATAACTGAAGATGTTACAGTAGGGATAATTGGAATTTTGGGAAGTGAAAACAGTGAATTATTTTTATGGGGATACCTATATCTCAAAACTTAAGGTAATAGACGTGAACATTGGTATTCGGATCAATTTTAATATTTCCTGGGTTCGTTTTGAAGAGCCACCTTTCCCTTTGGAGAACGTTCTTAGATTACATTAGATTCTCCAGGCGTATAAAAATTTAAACACATTTAAAATAAACGATAGAAATTAGTTTGACCGTGCAATTGTTCACCTCTATAGTAAGGTCAGTAATGCACCGAAGTATATCATTTGTGTCGCCAGAAATACCGTGCACTTGGCTACGCGCTATAATGGTGCTGGTCACATTGTCAGCAATGACAATGGCAGCAGATGTAATTTACCGCCAAGTAGCGGCCTTGCATCTTGCTGTGGGGTACAGAACATCAATAATAATAATAATAATAATAATAATAATAATAATAATAATAATAATAATAATAATAATGTTCTGGACCGTCGTCAAAATGTGCGGACCGCGCTGGAAACGGATCCTGGACGGGTAATGACTACGAATGCAGTCCGGCCGCGGGTTCGGTACTGCCAAGGCACCCAAGACGACACCACGCCGGATCTCCTGAAGGATTTGATCCATATTAAAAATGCTTGTAGGAAAAGATAACAAAGATTTAGGGACCCAACTCACCGGATGGAATATCTGGAGCTAGTTCGGGAAGAACGAAATCGATTGATGGAAAGAAAGATTAAAAAGGGGAGGAACTTTGCCGTAATCTGTCAGAAAACCAGTGAGATCGCGGATTTTAGCGGAATCTCTCAGAAAACGAATGAGATAGCGAATTTCGGCAGATTATATATAAAACGTTAAGCATTTAATTATAAATTTCAGTATAATACCGTAGTGAAACACGGGTATCTTGCTAGTATAGAGATAAATAAATAAACAAATATAATAATAAGAATAAGAGGGAAAACGGAATAAAAGAACAACTGAAACGTCCGAACAAAGAGGCAAAAGAATAGAACAAATATGGGTCTAAAGGAAGGCCAACAAGTCTTTGTGAACAAGTCTTAGATTGGCTTCTAGCATGAGGTGAATTTGGAAAGGGAAACATTTGTACAGAAATTAGTCTGTAGCGATAGTAATCCAATGGTATGAAATAGAAGCAGCAATCCAGAAAGAGAGTGAACAGGGCTGAAGTTCGTACCCTGTGCCTTTCATTGTTTAGACAGAACAGCCGATAAAGGAAATCAAAAAGGAATTTGGAAATGGAATCACATTCCAAGGGGAAGAAATGCCTTACCGAAGTTATTGTATTTTATCTGAGTGTGCAAAAGATCTCGAGTAATTACTGAATAATACGGACAGCCTTTGAGAAAGAATACAAGATGAAAGTAAAGAAGTCCTAACTAAAAGTAATGGAGTGCAGTTGGGAGAAGTCAAATGATGTATGAAATATTAGATTAGATGTTACAGGAAGTAAATTAATATTTTTACGTGGGTAGCGGGATAACTAACGATGTCAGAAGTAAGGAGAACATGAGATGCTGACTAGCACAAAGCAGAAAGGCTTTTATTAAGTAAAGAAATTTGGTCACTTCGAACATTAAAGTTCTGATGATTAAGCTTGTTGTTTAAAGGGTCTAACATCTAGGTCATCGGCCCCGAACTTTAAAGTTGGAATTACAAATATGTTCTAAAGATTTTCGTCTGGAGCATAGCAATTTATGGGAGTAAAATATGAGCAATAACTAGCACCGAGGAAAGGGGATCAGAGATTCTGAATCGAACTGGTCAGAGGAGAATGATTTGTCTAAATTTGACAGCAGAACATATAGAATGATAGGACACCTGGGACTAGTTCAGTAAGTTTTGACATGGATAAGTCTTAGAGCTGCGGGTCATGTGGAAATTATTATAACGTAATAATATAATGTAACAAAGTGTGCTTCACGATGTTACCTAGCAACAGTACCTTAGAGCTGCACAGGCCACATCACAGCCCGCACGGTTGCTAGGTAACATCGCGTCACACTTTTTACTGAAACACATGTTTAAGGTCATTTCTTTTATCCACAGAAGAAATTTAAATTAATGACATTTTTGAGGCAGTTTTGGCGGTAAATGAAGTGGCGTATGGCTTTTAGTGCCGGGACTGTTCGAGGACAAGTTCGGCTCGCCAGGTGCAGGTCTTTTGGATCGACTGCCGTAGACGACCTGCGCGTTGTGATGAGGATGAAATGATGAAGACGACACATACAAGCAGTCCCCGTGCCAGCGAAATTAACCAATTATGCTTAAAATTCCAGACCCTGCCGGGAAACGAACTCGGGACCCCTGTGTCCAAAGGCCAGCACGCTAACCATTTAGCCTTGGATTCAGACTGTTTTGGCGGTAAGAATGGCGGGGAGCAGACCATGGTATGAAGATTACAAACCGATTAGAGTTTATGTCGAATGTGGCAGTTGCGTAGAAATGAAACGTTTAGCATGGGATAGGGTGACATTGAGAACTGCATTAAACCGGTATATGGACTGATAACTCCATTCATTCACTCACTCATTCACTCACTCACTCACTCACTCACTCACTCATTCATTCATTTCCGTGTCCAGTCAGCAATTCCAAAATTCTGCATCTGCGATGGACTTTTTCCTCCAAAAAACATCATCTGATGTGCATGGGTTGTCTGGAGGGGACAGGTAAGTATTGTATGCGCAACTTTTAGTGACAGCCGGTGTTACGGGGGTGAGGAGTATGGAGGGAGCACTCCGGGTTCCGGCAGTACTGCCAATTGAATGGAAATGAAATCTGAAGTGAATCGATAGTATGATCGATCGATATTATTTTTCTAAACCTTCATTTTCTTCATCCAGCAACTGTGACACACACACACACACACACACACACACACACACATACACACACACACACACACACACACACACACACACACACACTGCTTGTTCTTAGCATGAATTCTATGGTTTGGCTTTGCTGTGTAGATATACAACAACTGTACTATTACGTAACGTGTACGTCAGATGTCTCACGGCGATGCATAAGCGATTCATAGTTTGTGAATACGAATCGTGAAGATAACCGAGGTCTACCAATTCAGCACCAAGGTATCCATTTATCACTAAAAGTTGCGTCCGACTCGTTGGATGAATGGTCAGAGTACTGGCCTTCGGTTCAGACGGTCCAGAGCCTGGCCGGGTCGGGGATTTTAACTTCATTAGATAATTCCAAAGGTTTGGGGGGCTGGGTGTTTGTGCTGTCCCCAACATTCCTGCAACTCACACACTACACACAACACTATCCTCCACCAAAATAACACGCAGTTACCTACACATGGCAGATGCCGCCCACCCTCGTCGGAAGGTCTGTCTTACAAGGGCAGAACCCGGCTAGAAATAGCCAAGAAATGATATTACTTAATGTTGCGCGTACTATAGGTGGCTTGGGTCTGGTTCGGCACCACATTCACATGGGGTGTCTGGGTTTGCTGGAAGGATACCCCATTTCTTCAGGACGGTCTTGCATCGAGGGACTCCTACTCTTAAGCGGTTGAGGGACCTCCATACAGGGTAAGGTAGGTCGGCGCCAGGATCTAGTTCTTCCTTTCGTGACATGTCTGATGACACACTTAAATTCTCGGGCGGGTAGGGTTTTTAACCTTCATTGGGTAATTTCAATGGCTCGGGGTCTGGGTATTTGTGCTGTCCCCAACATCCCTGCAACTCACACACCACACATAACATTCTCATCCACTACAATAACACTCAGTTACCTACACATGGCAGATGCCGACCACCATCATCGGAGGGTCTGTCTTACAAGGGCTGCACTCGGCTAGAAAAAGCCGCACGAAATTAAATTATTATTATTTTGGTTTTGAGAGAACTTTCCAATCATACTCTGCGTTCGCATGGATCCTACTTCGTACTCCACATGATAAATGCACGTGGTAGAAAATGTTCCCAGTCGGAAACACCGGAATGGAGAGCAGTGTAATCGATGAAGTGTGCAACGCGGCGAGGTCTGTTCTCTGCTCCACTGAGCCTGTCACATAGGCTGCCAGTTACCCAGCTGTGACATGCGGGTGAAGTCAACACGGAGACCTCCAGACACGTGCACAGTGGGTGCGAGAACACGATAATGAGGGTAACAATGGTGAAGCTGAATGGAAGCATAAATTCATAGTGAGATTCGTAGATGAGTTTTATAATTAATACACTGTAAGATTGATTTTGAAGGTGTTAGTATAAACTTTCAGACATTAAAGAATCAAAGAAGTCAGACTACATACATTGGAACCTTAGTGTATCGAAATCATTTGTTCACATTCCAGCTTCTAACTTCTCAGCCGTAAGTCCGACCACAATGGTTGGGGTACCATTCTATTGTAAATAACGGACACGAAAGAAATATGATAATTGGACAGTGAGACATTTGGTCAAATCCGATACAACTGTGGAGGAGGACCAGTACCTCGCGTGGCGACTTCACTTGCTATGCTGAATAGGGGCTTATGGAGAACGGGAAGATTGGAAGAAATGGGAAAGGAAAGGAAGCAGCTGAAGTCTTAAGTTAGGTATCATACCGGAATTTGCTTGGAGTAGAAGTGGAAAACCACGGAAAAACCACTTCGTGGAAGGCTGATGGGGGAATCGAAACCTCCTCTACTCAGTTGACCACCCAAGGCCGAGTGGACCCCATTCCAGCCCACGTTCCAGCCTTCGTGGTGGATCCGGGAATAGAACCCGAACCTCCGCGGGTGACAGTTAATCACACTAACCACTACACCTCAGAGGCGGACTCAAGAGAAAAAGCCACCAAACAAAATTTTATCCCAGCTTCTTCCGCCAAAGTGGATGACCCGTAAAATTATCACGAACTTTCTGTTCTAAATGGGTCTTCGTAGTATCTGGTCAGGGTATCACAAGCGCTGAACGTGAACGAGCGTGGAATGCGTATATTTGTATAGGGCATTGTGAAATAGAACATGTTTTTAATTAGATAATAAGCCAGCCTGATGGTCATGATCATTAAGGCGTCACCGTCGTTAGCTGGTTCGAGTCCCGTTGTTCGAAAACATTTTCACAATCGGAATGTTGGGCGGCAGGGTAGGAGAGGTGTTGGTATATAATTTCTAGTCTCTGGATTACGTGCAAAAAGCCTGGATTCAGTTCCCAACCTCTCGGCAGTGCTCATATGGAGTGAGGGCATTTGACCCTGTTGATGGTAATTTGTTCGTCCGATGGAGACTTTAAGCCTTGTGCACACCCATTGGATGCTATTCTACAGGGGTAGGCTAAATTACGCCATTCATTTCGTCTCATTAATTTATCGTAAAAACTCACTACGAAGTCTCATCTCACTTTATACCCGACCAACACACACTGTCTAAGATATTAAAACTTTTCAAAGAGTACACATTTAGATAGACACAATTATATTCATTAGTATGCGATCTTAATTATTAATTGCGTTTCTTTCTCTCGATTCTGACATTTAATATTTTATTTTGATACTCGTAATAATATATGTAATAATATTAATTTAAAATTGTATGTGACATAGTAAACATATAAAGCATCTCCTTTATATAGCCACTAGTCAGTAAAGTACGGTTAACAACGATATTGTGTTGTGAAGCACATAAGACCTCAACTTAAAGTGTATGTTCCAGGTAAACTCCAACTTAACGTACAACCAGCATTCGTGAAATCGTAAGAAAAGGGAATAAATAGGGACAATCACACATCTCTGTGCTAGAGCCCCACCTGATTGTAGAAATAGGAATTGATTTCGTCTTGGATTACGTGACATCATGCGCTGCTAAGCATGTGGGCGACTCCCGAAGAGAGTGCAAGATATCATCGCTAGGCACAATCTAACTTCATAAATTTGAGGACTAACCGCAGAGTATCAGACATTGCTTTATTTCCTTCCTTTTATGGAAATAGATGCGGCTTAGTTCATTATACTTAGTTTTGTAGGGTAGTCAAAGCATATTTGGTCATTAGCACGCTGCTGCTGGATGTCAAGAGCTGTGTTTAAACGACATGATGGTATCATCGCATATGACCTTTTGAAAGGTCATCTTTACTTTGTGTTACGAAAAGATGCAATAATTCCTCTTATGGATTTCTTCCTGTAATATTGATGACTATGAGACGCTAATAAAACTTAATAAATTTTTTATAATAAAATCATTTACAGGTGCTATCAGACACTTTATGTGCAATGCTGCAGAGATATAACTAAATTCGAAATCATGCTCACTGATTTTGATATTTGTATTCTTCTATGTGGGACACCACAGCTTTGAGTATTTTGTGGTAATTACAGTTCTTTTACTATATTGAGCACCAACACGATGATGGATAATTTGATACACACTAGTACTTGAAACTGCAAGAAGTTAGTTAGGAATACCTGTCCATGCAAATATAAAATATTTATAGGTACTCTTGTGATATAATATTAATTGTTTCCACCAAGAGGACGTTTGATTACTGCGATAGTTTTTCTTCTGCTTTTCCACAAGCTTGCGATTTTTCAAGATATTTTCTTCAACCACCTCTTCGAGCACTTCGTTTCGTCGTGTTTTGCTATACTATCACGGGTATAAATATTTCAATAATAATAATAATAATGTTATTAGATTTGCGTCCCACTAACTACTCTTTTACGGTTTTCGGAGACGCCGAGGTGCCGGAATTTAGTCCCGCAGGAGTTCTTTTACGTGCCAGTAAATCTACCGACACGAGGCTGACGTATTTGAGCACCTTCAAATACCACCGGACTGAGCCAGGATCGAACCTGCCAAGTTGGGGTCAGAAGGCCAGCGCCTCAACCGTCGGGCCACTCAGCCCGGCATATAAATATTTCAGTATGGACAGTTTCATTCAGGCGACTTCGTGTTATAGATTACACCTCATCTAATTAATTATATCAACTGACAAAAGAATAGTATTGATCATCTTAGCAGTATTTTCTGCATTTTATAGTTTGATTGAACGAATTATGATAAGAATTTCGTAATACCACTTAAAATAATATTATCGCAGGAGAGAATTAATGAGTATTTCAGTACCGAAACACACAAAGATTGTAAGCCGGAAGTTAGTTTTCAGCCTGACTAACGGCGACAATATTCTAACAAATAAAACAGACTTCCTTCTTGAGCATTCTTGTTAAAATAAAAAGAAATGTCGTGTTTATGGTAAACAAGGTATGATTTCAAACACACGAGAAGGACTGATCTCAATTCGTGGTACGAGCGAGCACGTTTGCTTCTCAAACACTTCAAATTGAAGAGCGATAGAGTGCCAACTCACAAGACGTGAAAAGCCCCTTCAAACCTGTGTATTCTCACGAGAGCGAATTTATTGTCGCTCTCCACATTCCCCTGGCGCTATGCATCCCTCAGTGCGACACATTTTTCTGATTAAAAGGTAAAAGGAAGTAGACAAGACAACGAAATGATCGATAAGCTGTTCTTATGATGTGTTCTCTGGAGCAGGGATCTAGGTCTTGGCAAGAGTTTCTTATTACAGGTAAAATATATTCAAGTTCTCAGAGCAATCTTGAAATATCAGACCATTTATATACCTCAAAAAGAGCTTGGAATACCGTGGAATACGAACGTTATCTGGTTGGCCTCCCCTGTGATCCACGTGACCTTGCTGTGGCGGGGGGAGCTTGTGCTGCCCAATGAAGCAGATAGCCGAACCATAGTTGTAACCATATAGGAGGGGTATCTGTCGAGAGACCAGGCTAAAGAAGTGGAAGGGTGGTAGCCTTTCGGCAGTTGCAAGCGCGGCAGTCTGTATGCCTGACTAATATGGTATTTCAATAAAACTCATCATGGCTTAGCTGTGTTGACACTGCTACACGGCTGAATGCAACGGGGAACTACAGTCGTAACTAACTCCCGAGGACATGAAACTCTCTCTGTATGAATGATGTACTGATGATGGCTTCCTCCCGGGTAAAATATTTCGGGGGTAAAATAGTTCCACATTCGCATTTCCGGGTGGGGACTACAAGAGAGGGGGAAATCATCAGGAAGGTGAATACTGACATTCTGCGAGTCGGAGCGTGGAATATTAAAACTTCGAATCGTTGTCGTGATTTAGAGAATCTGGAAATAGAGATGGATAGAATACAGTTAGATATAATTGGTACAAGTGAAGTACATTGGCAGGAAGAGAAGATTTTTGACCAGGCATCTAGATAATTATCAACACAAAATAAAACATTGGAGATGCAGGAGGTGGTTTAACAATGAATAAGAAAATGGGAAAGCGGATGAACTATTACGACCAGCATAGTAAACGACTTATTGTTGTCAAGATAGACATCAAACTAGTGCAGGTCTAATAGTTCAGCAGAAGATGATGAAATCGAAAAAATATATGAAGGGATACAAGATTTAATAGAATATATAAAACGAAATGAGAACGTAATTGTAAAGTGGGACTACAATGCAGTGGTAGGTCAAGGAAGAGAAGGTAATTCTGTAGAAGAATTCTGATTTGGAGAGAGGAATGAAAGATGAAGTCAGATACTTGAATTCTGCACTGATCACTAGTCCTTGGTTCAAACACCACAAAAGACAGCTGAATGCGAGAACAAGATCTGGATACACAGGAAAGTAGTATACATAATTCATTATTACTAGGCAGAGATTCAGAAACCAGGTGTTGTATTGCAGGATGTTCTCAGGAGCAGACGTGAACTCTGGCCACAACGTGGTGGTCATGTAATGTAATCTGAACTTTAAGAAATTGAAGAAAGGATGGAATACGAGAAGGTAGGACATAGGTAAGTTGAAAAAAGGAGTGTGAGGGATTGTTTCAAGAACATATTGTACAAGGACTAAATTAAAAGGCTGAAAGAAACACAATAGATGAAGAGTGGACAGTCGTGAAGAATGATATTAGTAGGGCAGCTGGAAAACAGTTAAAACAAAAGTAAGAAATAGTGGATAAGTCGGGAGGTATTAAACCTGATGGATAAACCGCGAAAATACAATAATGAAAATAATGAGGAGGACAGGTAAGAATACAGGCGATTAAAGACTGAAGTACATAGAAAGTGCAAGGATGTTGAAGGTTTCATGATTGCAGAAAAGATAGATACTGCATACAGGAAGATCAAGGAAACGTTTTGAGAAAGGAAAATTAACATATTAAACAACTGTATCAAGGAAAAGGAGGATATGAGGTTCTGGAACAAGAAAAAACTGTAAATCCTGATGCGATTTTGAGGTTAGAATTCTACAGAGACTTGACGGATCTAAATACTGACAAGGCACTTGGAATTGATGACATGCGCTCAGAATTACTGTTCGCCTTAGGAGAAACCAGCATGGAGAGAATGATGCAGGCATTCTATGCTTGGGTGGAGAGTAAATAGGGCTTCGTCAATACAAGTTCAGGATTTCCAGTTCCTAAGTTTTTAAAAAGAAATAAAGATATATATTTATAAATATTTTAGTGTGACTTAATAGAATCTGGTGATGTTCTTTTAAGAATGACACATGTCATTCTATTTTAATTAAGTTGCTACTTTTCAAGTCTAATACTGTTAACATTCTCAGGTAGTTTATAAAATTAAAACTTAGAATTAGTTTCGTGTCGAAAGAGGAAAGACATGGCGTTCGACATTACAGAAAAGAAATCCCTCTATGCCTCCTAAATGGGACATCGTAGAGGTAGGAAAATTAAGAATTGAACAACGGAGATTGGGTAGGAGAGATGAAAGCAAAGGCCATACCAGACTGAACAATGGACCCGTGTTCAAGAATCAACACTTGCAATATGAACTCTCCATAATCCCCTTACGAAAGGAAGTGGATACCGTGGATATATTCAACCACCACAATCCAGAGGGGGAGAGAAGTGTGGGCGCCATACTAGAGTTAATGAGTGTTATAAGGACGGGGGAAATAATTACCAGAGCAAGAGAATACTTTCGTCAACATCAGCGATAAACATTTCACTTTTGAAGTCTTGTAATAGCTTGAGCCACACTGTACTCATCTTACGCAAACAAGCCTTCTCACTAACTAGAGACTTGACAAACATCATTATCGGGAACGGTTTTCAGGATTTGAAGTGAGACTAAACCACGTTAGTTCTCGTTAATGTCCATTATTTAATCCTCCGCAGTATGATTTGTTTGAGAAGAGTAGGAACTCCCTCTCTCACCACTATTACGACTGTCACGTTCATGTCCCTGCAATTCTGAAATACTTACAGCTGGAATTTTTAAATTATTGGAAATGATTTTAGTGTTGATTTTTGTTTCTACGTTTACTGAGCTTTATTTTAACATGAATACGTTTTTTGGACTGGTGGTCAGTCTGTAATTAGCGTCTCAATTTGCCGACAGCATTGCAACCATGGCAACCAGTTTTCGTCAGTAGCGTCATCTTCTCACTGTGCGCCTTCTTCCTGTAACTGACAGCTTCAGGAAATCTTGCATCAAGTATACCCCATTCTACTCCTCAGATAAATGAAAATATAAGCCTGTTGCCAGTCATTCGACTGGGTCTGGAAAGGAATGACTGAAGTCCCCATCTAGCGGGAAGGATAGGAATTATGACGGTTGCCGAAGCCTGTCGCACTCCTCTGGAGCAATGATTAATGACTGACAGTTGAAATGAAATCATATTGGTGAGTATTACTGGTATGAAAGATGACAGGGAAAACCGAAGTACTCTGAGACAGAGCTGTCCCACCTCCGTTTCTTTCATCAGCAATCTCACATGGAGTGACCGGGATTTGAACCACGGAACTCAACGGTGACAGGGATGTACTCTGCCACCTGAGCCACGCATGCTCTTCTACACTTCAGACTAGATAAAATTCTTGAATATCACGACAACATCAAGAGTTTAATGAACAATTCAACCAGTTATTATTGACTATATGACTTGCAACTTTGACAAAGTTTGCTAATAATTTATTTTAAATGTCCTTGCATATAAAAGTGTTTTAAATTTGTCTTTACAATCTAATAATGTAATTTTTGTATTCTGATATATTATTGTTATTTATCCTAGCTGATGATGTCCGTTAGGGGACGAAACATGTAACTTACTAGATGTAATAAATTATATATGTATCGGCTTATAAATCTCATGTTTTGTCCCGTATTGGCTCAACACAACTAAGATTAAGTTATAAGGAGATTCCCACGTTCCAATACTCGTCAAGTTCTATATAATGGTTTTTATTTCTATATAACGGTTTTACATAGAAATTGACAAGTATTGGGAGGTGGGAATCTTCTTATAACTTAACTTTAGTTGTATATGTATTGCATAGGCGGACGACAAATATAATATCTGTGTTATTCTTGAATATTCGCTACTTGATCCGCTAGCGAAATCAAAGAAATGTTACTTGTCGTTCTAAATACGGGACAATATACGTATTTGTTTGTTTTAATTTTATAAAGGCTGTTTTATTTTTGTAATTTGTAATTCTTGAATTCTTTCAGTCTCACACAGTGCACCGTCCATACAACTCACTCCCCTGCATCTCCTTCCCGCTCAGTGGCTCTCCCTCTCCCAGAGTTTACTCTCGACACTCAGGAACCCGGGGGAAGCCCTCTTGCAATGGACTCGTACTCTCTCGTCACTGACTCAAGGCTGACTACATACTCCAGCTTCGCTCTTTATACAGGTCAGCGGAAAGTTTTCGATATTATAAAGAAGAATAATACATTTTTCCCCTATCATGTCATTCCATGGGTGGAACTTCGATGAAATTAGGCCAATAATTCTCTGGAGTTTATGTTTAGTTCATCACTGGTCCCGCCCACGTTCTCGCTTTCCGCCTGTCCCTACAACCTCTTCCTTATCATAATAATAATAATAATAATAATAATAATAATAATAATAATAATAATAATAATAATTGATCCTCGTGTCCAGCAAAGGAGCGGGTTTGAACCTACTTAGTAAAATGTTTCTTCTGTTCTTCCCAGTCTGTCTTTATTTGTTCACCGAGTGCCTTTCTGCGTCATTCTGCGCATGCTGAACATTTTCGGTTATATTTATACTTGCTTAGAAACTGATAGCCGGAGCCTGTCAATAAGGATTGTCACCCGTTCAGGTAAAATGAAATGGCGTATGGCTTCTAGTGCCGGGATTGTCCGAGGGCATGTTCGGCTCGCCAGGTTCAGGTCTTTCGATTTGACTCCTGTAGGCGACCAGCGCGTCGTGATGAGGATGAAATGGTGATGAAGACGACACATACACGCAGACTCAGCGCCAGCGAAAATTAACTAATAATGGTTAAAATTCTCGACCCTGCCGTGAATCGAACCCGGGATCCCTGTGACCAAAGGCCAGCACGCTCACCATTTAGCCATGGATCTGGACGCCCGTTCAGGTAAAGACTGAACACTTGGAGTCCTACAGTGAGAGACTTGTAAATAGACAGATGTTAGTGGAGTCTGGTCATTAGTGGTTGAATTAGATTTAATAATTAAATTAGAGCTAAAATACAGAGTGTTTTATTCTAAACAGTTGGATGAAATTCGACAAGTCTCTGTGGCTCGAGCGGTAGCGTGCCGTGGTACAAATCCCGGTCACTAAATGTGAGATTCGTGCTAGCGAAAGCGGAGGATGAACAGGTTTTCCTCCCGTACTCGCGTTTTCCTTGTTATCTTTCATGCCATTAACACTCTCCGATAATTTTATTTTGTCTGACAGTCATTAATCATTGCTCCAGAGGAGTGCTACAGCTTTCGGAAGCCGGTAGAATTCCTATTCTCGCCGATAGATGAGGGCTTCATTCATTCCTTTCTTGATACGGTCGAATGACCGGAAACAGACTGTGGACATTGTGTGGCCAATGGCACACTTTGTCAAGTACTGCCAGAACCCTAAGACGATACTCCCTCCCATAATACAACCTGCTAGGAGAAGGTTGCATCACGACAATGACCCAGCACATCGTGTTAACGTAACAATGTATTTTCTTGCCAGATCAGGGTTGACTGTGCTTGATAACCTTCAATACAGTCCCGATCTTGCCCCATGTGACTTCGCACTCTTCCCAGAAGTGAAGATGAAGCTGAAAGGGCGCTGTTTTGCATTCGACGAGGAACTTCTGACAGCATGGCATCAAGAGTGTGAAAATGTAACCGAGAAATAGTGGCAGAGTTGGTTCAGTGACTGGTTCGACGTATGGAGAAGTGTAATGAGCGTGGTGGAAATTATTTTGTAAAAGTCCAAAGCGTTCACTCACACTGCAAAACTTTCCTAGTACCTTTTGTATATTAATGCAAGCTCTCTAAGACTGTCTCTAACTTCACTCAAACTTTATGTCGTAACAAGATCGCAGACGTATTTACCGTACACTTTCTTTCCTGGTTTTGAATTCGTATCGCAGGTATCACTTGCGTAACTCTCTTCATACTTCTACAATTTTATAGAATTTCCTCAAGATTTCCGTCCTTTCGCTCGTAATCATGTATTCACTTTTTCTTTCTTTTGAGACGTGGTAGTTGGAGTGAATACTCCTCATTACGTAGCCTGGGAAGCCCATTACACGCTAGTTAACGACGTAACACACAGGAGCATTGCACACACCTGCGCCCCTCGTCTAACGTGTCACTCGCGCTCTCAAATTTAATTCAGCCAACTTCTGGAACGCCAGATGGACGCCCTACACATTTAATGAATTTCAACTTGCGTACAGTAATTCACAAACGGGTTTTAAACCTCATGGTTATGGTTAACTGAGCTACTTGCTTAATTGAATATACTTCGCATGAGTGTGACAGTCTATGACGGTAAATTTCCTTGACCTCTGTAGGCCTTTTATGAGAACGATAATGAGAACTTAGGCCTTAATTTTACATGGTTTAATTTCATGAAGATCAATATTAATAAGCAAAGTAGCCAATATGTTGCTTGTTTTAATAAAATTAAAATAGTTCAATTATAACTTGTAGTGACTTACAAATCATTGCTTTAAAATTTACCCGAATGTTCTTCAGAATTTTACTGTGGTATTTTCTCATAAACGGTAGAAATAGTTATATGCAAAGTATAATTCACATGTTTGTACTGAATCGGACTTTTCATCGTTACTTCTTTTCGCCAATGACTTTCTATAATGTCCATCATTTCTCTGTCATATCCTTAGTTCTTTTGTCCTTGGGTCTTCCTCTCCTTGTCTTCCCAGCAATATATAATTGCCCAGTTGTACTTCCCCTTACTGTACATCAACAGCACCATCTCAGTATTCAGTCCTCCAATCCTTTCAAAACTCGACAAACACATCAAATAGCTAATATTGTTGTCTTCTTTCACTGTCGGTCTTACACACGAAGAAAAGGGAATACAAGCTTTGTTATGATTACCTGAAACTCGACGTATCAATATTTATCTGTAGCAAGCTTCGGTTGCAGGTGCCTCCTATCTACATTTCGTCAATAATATCACTAGTAGTCCGAAATTGATGATTCAGTCTTATCAAATTATGATCATTACACCGCATTTGTAATTTTTCACCAGAATAAGGTTGTATTTTCAGTTCAGAGTTTGGAAAATCATACACACATAGAAATGCTTTTATGAAATCTTTCTAGCAAGTCCAATTACAGTGGTGTATGTACTGTATGTGTCATCCCTTCTGTGAATGAAGAAGACTCCAAAGCATTGCTATAATATAAGAGAATACATAATAATCTAATTAAAATTATCTTCGTGTTCAATAGAGCAAAAACTACCATTTACTCTATGAAAGAATATTCGAATTTATTCCGTGTTTCTGAGATAAATATTGGTTTCATTGTACATAATCATCATTAAATATGTTTTAGAATATCCTGTATTACACACTATCGATAATACTACGAATCATAAGTTGAACAGAAATGAATACTTTGATTGCAGAATATGACATTATATACGCAATATGTTGGAAATTTGGAAGAAAGTACTATCTATATATATAAAATAACTTGTCCTGACTGACTGACTGACTGACTGACTGACTGACTGATTCATCATCGCTGAGCCAAAACTACTGGACAGAAAGAAATGAAATTTTGGGGATACATTCATATTAACATGTAGGTGCACGCTAAGAGAGGATTTTTGGAAATTCCGTCGTTAAGGGGGTGAAAAGGGGGGTGAAATTTTAAAATGAGTGTATCTATATCTCCAAACTTGCAAAGTTTACAGACGTAAAAATTGGTATTTAAAGTCTTCTCTAAAAATGAGGAAATACGTATTTTTTTGTTTTCAGAAAATCCCAATAGGAGGGGGAAAGGGTGAAAAAGGGGTTGAATGCCTTTAATCAGGATACCGGTACTTATATCTCAGAAACTGAAGATATTACAGACCTGAAAATTGGTACTTTTGATCTCTTTTAAAAATAAAGAAACACGTGTTTTTTGTTTTTGGAAAATCCAATTACTGGGAGGGTGGGAAGGGGGTGAATTTTTAAAGTGACTGTATCTATATCGAGAAACTTTGAAAGTTTACAGATCTAAAAATTGGTGCATAGAATCTACTTTCAAAATAAAGAAACACGTATTTTTTTGTTTCCGGAAAATCCCAATAGGAGGGGTGAAAAGGGGTGAAAAATGGTTGAATTCCTTTAATATGGATCCTTATATTTCAGAAACTGAAGATGTCACAGACCTGAAAATCGGTATTTGGGATCTCCTTTATAAATAAAGAAACATGTACTTTTCGTTTTTAGAAAATCCAAATAGTGGAGGGTTGAAAGGGGGGTAAATTTTTAAAATGAGTGTATCTATATCTCAAAAATTTTAAAAGTTTACAGATGTAAAAATTGGTACTTAGAATGTCCTTTCAAAATAAAGAAACACGTATTTTTTGTTTTCGGAAAATCCCAATAGGATGGGTGAAAAGTGTGAATAAGTTGTTGAATGTCTTTAATGAGGATACTTATATCTCAGAAACTGAAGACATTACAGACCAGATAGTTAGTATATGGAATCTTCTTTCAAAATACAGAAACATGTATTATTTTGTTTTTTGGAAAATCTAATTAATGGGGGTTAAACAGGAGTGACAAATTGGGGTGAATTTTTAGAAACACTATATCTACAGTATATCTCAGAAACGTAAAATGTTACAGATGTAAAAACTGGTATTTGGAATCTCCTGTTAAAGTAAACAAACAGGTATTCTCGGAAAATCCAATGAAGGGAGGGTGGGTGGTGGGGGGGGGGGTGTGTGAAAAATTGAAAAATTAATTGAATTAATTGTAAGAGTATACTTATATCTAAGAAAATCTAAAGTTGTTACAGACGTAAAAAGTGGTATTTAGATCTTCTTTAAAAATAAAACGACGCGTTTTGGGGAAGGGGGGATCGGGGAATCATCTTTTGGGGCGGATGTGAAAAGAAGTTGAATTCGTTTCATGAGGACACATATCTCAAAATCTGAAGATAATCGGTATTTTGAAGATCCTTTACTATTAAGGAAACAAATATTCTTTGCCGGACAATTCACTTAAGGGGGTGGGGGGAGTGTGAAAGTAAGTGAAAAAGTTAATTATTTTTATGGGAATACTTATATCTCAAAACTGAAGGTAACACACGTAAACATTGGTATTTGGAATCTCCTTTAATCATAAAGAAACACGCCTTTTTTGGGGGGGGGGGGATAAATCAAATCAACCGCGGTGGGGTGAAGACGGAGGTGAGGCCAATTGATTTTACTGTTCCTAATGTACTTATAATGAGCCTCCGTGGCTCAGGCGGCAGCGCGCTGGCCTCTTACCGCTGGGTTTCGTGGTTCAAATCCAGGTCACTCCATGTGAGATTTGTGCTGGACAAAGCGGAGGCGGGACATGTTTTTCTCCGGGTACTCCGGTTTTCCCCGTCATCATTCATTCCAGCAACACTCTCCAATATCATTTCACTTCATTTGTCATTCACTAATCATTGCTCCAGAGGAGTGCGACAGGCTTCGGCAGCCGGCACAATTCCTATCCTCACCGCTAGCTGGGGGCTTTATTAATTCCATTCCTGACCCGGTTGAATGACTGTTGATTTTCAGTGGACTTATTCTGATCATAAACCGATCATTTTTAATATTTCTGGGTTCGTTTTCAAGAGCCATCCTTTCCTTTGGAGAACCTTCTTAGATTACAGTAGATTCTTCTGGCATGTAAATAGAAATTTAAACACATTTGAAATAAACGATAGGAATAAGATTGACCGTGCAATTATTCACTTCTCTAATGAGGTCAATAATACACGGAAGTATGTCATTCGTATCGCCAGAAGTCCTGCGCACTTGCCTACGGGCGACAAAGGTGCTGGTCATACTGTCATCAATGACAATGGCAGCAGATGTAATTTACCGCCAAGTAGAAGTCTTGCATCTTGCTGTGGGGTCCAGAACATCAATAATAATAATAATAATAATAATAATAATAATAATAATAATAATAATAATAATAATAATAATAATGAAAATGTTCTGGACCGTCGTCAAAATGTGCGGACCGTGCTGGAAACGGGTCCTGGACGGGTATTGACTACGATTACTGTCCGGCCGCCGGTTCAGTACCGCCAAGGCACCTAAGAGGACACCACGCCGGATCTCCTCAAAAATTTCATCCACACTAAAAATGCTTATAGGAAAGCATGGCTAAGATTTAGGGACCCAACTGACCGGGTGGATTACCTGGACCTAGCCCAGGAAATACGAAATCGATTGCTGGAAAAACGATTGAAAAATGGGAGGAACTTTGCCGTAATCTCTCAGTAAACGAGTCAGATCGCGAATATCGGCGGGTTATATATAAAACGTTAAACATTCAATTATAAATTTCAGTATAATACCGTAGCGAAGCACGGGTATCTTGCTAGTATACATATATTTCTGCTGTAAATGTGCAAAGACTGAAAAACACGCTAAGAACAGGAACCGTCAATGCCAGAAATACGGAGTTATTCAGATTTTGGTTCTGAACTACTCAGAAATATAGTAAAGAAAAAGCAACATGAAGAGGATATATAATTTAAAAAAATTCTCAACACCTTTCATTAAAATATTTAGTTCTATGTGTTATGACAATTTCACTCGTGTAAATGTAGTTTAGTTTTGTGTCCGTATTTAACAAGATGCTTAATAACGAATTTATACTGCAGAGAAGCTCATGTGATTCTCCAGTCCCTTTAGCGGTTTTCATATTGATGCGTATTCCTCCCTTTTCTTTAATTCTTATACCTGTCAAACTCTCTCACTGGTTTGTGGACAAGTCAGAGTTGAACACTTAAAAACTTGAGAATATTATTTTCTTTATTCCTGCTCATAATTCAAATGCAGTGTGTTCATCATTGAAGGTTATCCTTTTAGTAAAATATTTCAGACCCTGCTCTGAGTTTTATGTTTATGTTAAAAAAAGACAGATACTTTGCAACAAATCAGGATGAATATGAATGGTGCTTTACAGAAAAGTATGACTTATTGCATTGGTGCATTTAACGCGAGAACAACATGCATTAAATATTGATTACTTCCATTCATTTTTACTTTCAGTGCGTAATTTCCCATCTGATAAAGTACAACTCATAGGTTAGAAATATTTAAATTCCACTATTTTTTAATTTCGTGTGGCTATTTCTAGCCGAGTGCAGCCCTTGTAAGGTAGACCCTCCGATGAGGGTGGGCGGCATCTGCCATGTGTAGGTAACTGCGTGTTATTGTGGTGGAGGATAGTGTTATGTGTGGTGTGTGAGTTGCAGGAATGTTGGGGACAGCACAAACACCCAGCCCCCGGGCCATTGGAATTAACCAATTAAGGTTAAAATCCCCGACCCGGCCGGGAATCGAACCCGGGACCCTCTGAACCGAAGGCCAGTACGCTGACCATTCAGCCAACGAGTCGGACCAATTCCACTATGAATGCCATATTAATTTTCAGTAAACAATGCGCATAGACATCATATGGGGAGAACTGTTTGCTCAACCACACACTAAACTGTTCTTTCAACTTTGGCAACCACAGGACTTACTTGCCAAAATAGTTTCCATTCTGATCTGGTCATATTAGTTATTCATTAATCCTTTTACAAGTGGCGAAGTTAGTGCTCCCGAATCTCTCATACACTTTAGCGCACTATTGATTACAGGTTGGATTAAATAAGTAAGGTGTTGAATATCAATCTGTTGAGCACAGCGTTGCCAACTTCCGAAAATAGAAAATCCTACAGCAATTCAAAATGAACCATATTCTTTATCATAAAGTCGTACAGTACTAATATTCATCCAGATACGCTAGAATTCAATAGAATGCTTGCAATAATAGCAAGTAGCAATAATGTTAAATAGGAATACTTATTTGAAACGTATAACTAGAAGTAAGAAAATTCAACAAATACAATTTTCCCTTTCTTTACATGTTGGTTCAGGATGCAGCCACTTCCTATACTGTATATACTCTCCCACGACTGCCTTTACTTTTGTTTCCTTCTGGGTATTTTAACAGAAAGTTTTAAAATTTGTGGCTGTCGAAGGACCTGCTGTATTTTAGGAACTGGAATTTAACCGCATATTTTCTGATTTAATACGAAAAATAAACGCCAAGTAAAATAGTATATACTTACTTAATACATACTAAGGGGACATTATTAGTCCAGTGGCTTATCCGTCTGCCCACCCAGACGTCTAAGGTTCGAATATCGGTAAATACTACGTCGAGATTTTCATCTCAAAAATCACATGGCGCCAGGAAGTGCATACGGCCTTAAACCCCCGTCCAAGACTAAAATGAGCCTTGGTGGCTCCAGCGACCCCAAAATACCTGGGATAATTTATGCATACTTAGGTAAGTAACAAGAAATTGAAACACTGCACTCACATGCAAAAGAATCTGTAAGTACTCCTCCTTTTGCTACTACTTTTGCCCACATCTGATGGGTTTCGGGTGCGAACTACGTCGCGCATGTGTAATTGACCCTGTTTTACGACCGGGTGCCCTTCCTGACGCCAACCCTATATGGAGGGATGTAATCACTATTGAGTGTTTCTGTGGAGGTTGGTAGTGTGGTATGTTGTCTGAATATGATGAGGATAATCTTGGGACGGACACATATAATCAGTCCCCGAGCCAGAAGGATTAATCAGAAGATTAAAATCCCTGACCCGTCAGGGAATCGAACCTGGGAACCTCTGAACCAAAGGCCAGTACGCAGACCATTCATCCAACGAGTCGGACAGAATCTGTAAGTACTTCACAACATTATTTATATGTTTGACGAACATAAGATTTAGAACTAGACGCTGCACTGTTACATGCTTGATGTTACACCGCACTCGACACTGGTTAACAAACGATTGACCGAGTTCGGAGTGGGCTCATTCAAGAGTGTGACTGTGAACAGATATACTACTAAGAGATCAACAGTTGATAAAGTTTGAAGTAGGGTAATCCCGGCCGCGCAGTGAGGCAGAAAAATAGCAGGCGCTTAATTGGTTGATCTTAAACCAGCTCAAGAGTGAATCACATTCAAAGCTTGGGAGTCCCTTGGGGAGAAAAGGAGGCCACCTCATACATGTCCAGGAAATGAGGTATGTTTAAACAGGAGATTCCCGGACGGGTCAGGGATTTTAATATCTTCTGATTAATCCTATGGAGACTGTCCACAGACACACAAAAACGGAATTGCCTCCTTCCGTTCACTCTTTACCCACCTTTTCTGAAGACATACTACGCGCCTTTAGCAGGGTGCAGCATGTGATTCACCTACTTCGACCAAGCCTTACTTCTAATTACACAACTTGTTGCTTACAGCTTTTGGTGTGCCTTCAAACTATTAAATCTTATATGATTCTTAATTTACTTATATCCTTCTCCCAGCATTATAATTATGATTCCTTGGCTTTACTGCCATTACATTAGCTTATAATTTCCCCATAATATTAATGTATGTCTCAGTGACACCGTTCCTCCTACGTTCCCGGTCAAGGGTTCGATCCTCGGAAGAATGAGTCCTGAGCTCCAACTGGGGTTGACACGACAGCGTACGGTTTGACATTCGAACTGCACACTGTACACAGAGGGTTTCCTTCTTTTACGTTTCACCGACACGGATAGGTCCTACGGTGACGATGGAATAAGAAAGAGCTAGGAGTGGGAAGGAAGCGACTACAGCCCCAACATTTTCCTCGTGTGAAAATGGGAAAGCACTGAAAACCATCTTCAGGGCTGCTCACCGTGGGGTTCGAACCCACTATCTCCCAGATGCGAGCTCAGAGCTGCGCGCCCTTAACCACACGGCCAACTCGCCCGGTACATAGAAGGTTGAAAACCGTGAATGTCCGGTTCAAATTGTACGGTTGACAGCACTCGCTGAGAACTTAATTTTACTTGGAATACTGTGCTATAGCGATAACAAAATTACTCGCTAAGGAAGAAAACACAGTGCTACAGAAGGCGCCGGCAGTCCCTAGTGACACATATCGGCGATGGCTGTAAGAGAGAACAATGTGCTGACAGACAGCGAGCCAATATACAGTCACATGTGCTGCTCGCAAAGAGATAGCTAGTATTTTTTTCTCGATATCGATTTGGCTTGTCCTGGACATCTGCGAGATTTTCCAATTTCGCAATATATATACTGGCAATCTCAGAAGTACAAAAGTGAAAGAGAAATTTAACGATTACAAAAAGAAGATGGATTAGTATCCACAATATTGTTTTGCACTTGGAGCAAATTGTGCAGAAAAAATATTGAGTACCAACATAAATAGGGTGTCAGTATCGAATTCACTTTGTGTGATTATAATTTGTGATTCTGAATAAGTGGATCACAGGATAAGTGCAGCCTGATACAAGGGAAATGAGGGAAATGCCGACATAGGCCGAGAATATAATCCTCGACGCGAACCCTCCGATAGTAGCTCCACATACATGAGAAGCCAGAATACCAGAAACACAAAATAAGGAAAAACTAGTCTCTTCTCGTCGCGAATATTCTGAGAGGAGACGGTACAAGAAAAATAAGATGGAGAAAAGGAAAAAAAAACTTGTTTCCGTCATGAGTAACATAAAACAATGCGAAAATGAGTCTCAAATGGTATCACTGATAATAAACTTAACCATGATAGGTTAATATTGTGTTTGGTCCGTATTGACTGGTCTGAATGTATAATATAACTATTTATAATAGTTTATTTAAATCCGCCTTGATCAATACACTCATTAAATGAAAGAAGCATTATTAATTAAACCATACATGTTTCGGGAAATCTCAACCATTCCCTTTATCAGTGGTTAGATCAAAACATAACACAATATGACACAATCTTTTGTTTTACAATTTGAAGGAGTATTGTGTCCCAATACATCATGTCAAAGAGTAAAGAGAACTTATGAAATATTATAAAAATGATCAATACATACAATTTTGGTTGAACTGAATGAGAACACTACACAAATTTAGGATCTTCAAGTTTTTCTTCTTTGCTTCTTCTTTTTGTTTCTTAAATGATTATATGCTAGCCTAAACAGTGGGTTATCTTCTGTACTTCTCATTTAAACTTGATTCAGAATTACATTTTCGTGTAAGGTAAATTTCTAAATTTTCCAAAACATTCATCAGTTTTTCCTTTTTGGTCGAATGTAATAATTTCATGTCATTGGAAATGTCTGTAAATTTATGATTCATTTCAACCATATGTTCTCCCATTGCCGAATATCTTTTATGTTTGACCGCATTAACGTGCTCTTTGTACCTTATAGCCAAACTTCTTCCGGACTGTCCTATGTATCGTTGTTTACATATTTGGCATGTTAATTTGTAAATTTCTGATTTATTAAATATACATTTTTTCTCTATTTTATCTGAATTGAAAATTATCTTATTAGTATTATTATCCGTTTTGTATGTGACATTGATGTTCTTTTTCCTGAAAATTTTAGCCAGTTGACTTTTGTAACAGAATTAAAAACATTGAGCTAACAGACTACTACACGATACATAGTTTGGATATCAAAGATATGTACTCCAACATTCCTATTGTAGATACTATGAAAATAGTAAGAAAGAATTTAGTGCAACACAGCAAATTAAGCAAGGTGGAAATTGAAGAATTTTTAACATTCCTAGAGTTTACTTTGGAAAATAACTATTTTGTTTTTGACAACAAACTTTACAAACAGTCTAAAGGCCTAGCAATGGGTTCGCCGGCTTCAGGTATTTTAGCTAACATATTCATGGATTACATGGAATATAATAAAATAGTGGATAAAATAGATGGATTGATTACATGGTTGAGATACGTCGATGATATATTTGTTATTATCGATGAACGAAAGGTTAAACCTGATGGTATATTACAGTATTTAAATACTTTGGATAGACAAGTACATTTTACGATGGAATCTGAAAATGATTGGACTTTAAATTATTTAGATTTGACAGTTACTAGAAATTCTGGTCATTTTGATTTTCAAATGTTCATAAAAGCTACTCAAACAGATACTATTATCAGAAATGACTCCAATCATCCAGGTCAACATAAAAAGGCAACATTTTACAGTTTAATTAATAGAGCTATGAACATACCTATGACTAAGAAGAATCATAATAGAGAGATAAATATAATCCATCAAATCGCTCGTAGCAACGGATATTCCAACAGATTTATTAATAGAATGATAAATAAAGTGAAAAATGAACCTAAAACAACTTTAATTAAAGAGCGAAAAGAGAAAAAGAAATTCGTAGTTATAACTTTTCGAAATAAGCACTCTTATCAACTGGCTAAAATTTTCAGGAAAAAGAACATCAATGTCACATACAAAACGGATAATAATACTAATAAGATAATTTTCATTTCAGATAAAATAGAGAATAAATGTATATTTAATAAATCAGGAATTTACAAATTAACATGCCAAACATGTAAACAACGATACATAGGACAGTCCGGAAGAAGTTTGGCTATAAGGTACAAAGAACACGTTAATGCGGTCAAACATAAAAGATATTCGGCAATGGGAGAACATATGGTTGAAATGAATCATAAATTTATAGACATTTCCAATGACATGAAATTATTACATTCGACCAAAAAGTGAAAACTGAATAATGTTTTGGAAAATTTAGAAATTTACCTTACACAAAAATGTAATTCTGAATCAAGTTTAAATGAGAAAAGTACAGAAGATAACCCACTGTTTAGGCTAGCATATAATCATTTAAGAAACAAAAAGAAGAAGAAAAGAAGAAAAACTTGAAGATCCTAAATTTGTGTAGTGTTCTCATTCAGTTCAACCAAAATTGTATGTATTGATCATTTTTATAATATTTCATAAGTTCTCTTTACTCTTTGATATGCTGTATTGGGACACAATACTCCTTCAAATTGTAAAACAAAAGATTGTGTCATATTGTGTTATTCTTTGATCTAACCACTGATGAAGGGAATGGTTGAGATTTCCCGAAACATGTGTGGTTTAATTAATAATGTTTCTTTCATTTAATGAGTGTATTGATCAAGGCGGATTTAAATAAACTATTATAAATAGTTATATTATACATTCAAATGGTATCATGCATTTTTTGAATCATGAATGGCGTCCTGGGGTGGAAAATCCTATGTGTACGTATGTATGTTGAGTACTCAGCCAGAAGGGTAGTTGGATCCTCAACAGATCCGTTATCATAAACACCCCCCCCCCGAACTAGAAGACTTTTTCTGGTTAAATTTGAGGAGAAATGCCATCCGATTTTCGGCAAGAATGTTCTTATACCTATTCCCAAGAGAGACGGTGCTGACAAGTGTGAAATTTACCGCACCATTAGTTTACTGTCTCACGCCTCCAAAATATTACCGCGTATTATTTACAGAAGAATGGAAATACAAGTTGACAATGATTTGGGAGAAGGTCTGTTTGGCTTCAGAAGAAATTTATGGACACGTGAACCAATCCTTACTTAACGTCTGATCTTAAAGGATCGAATTAAGAAGGACAAGCCCACGTACAACGTACTTAGCGCTCGTAGACCTACAAAATGCATTCAATAATGTTAAATGGGCCAAGGTATTCGAGATTCTGAAGGCGATCGGTATCAGATATGAAAAACGAACGAAGGAGAGGAAATGGAAACCCTAAACTTAGCCGATGATGTCGTTATTTTATCTGAGTCTGCAGATCTGGTGAAATTACTGAATGGTGCGGACAGAGTCTTGGAGAAGGAATACGAGATGAATATAAATAAGTTCAAAACAAAAGTAATGGATTACAGTCGAATGAAGACACGCGATGCAGGAAATATTAGATTAGGAAATGAAGTCTTAAGGGAAGTAGATGAATATTGTTACTTGGGCAGTAAAATAACTAATGACGGCAGAAGTAAGGAGGTCATAAAATGCAGACTAGCACAAGCAAGGAAGGCCTTTCCTAGGAAAATAAATTTGCTCACTTCGAACACTGATATAGGAATTGGAAAGATATTTTTCAAGACATTCCTCTGGAGCGTGTGACAACCGATGGTTAGGTTGCACGTGCAGTCATCGAGCAGCTCCTGCAAGATGGACACTACTGGCGTTAGAGAGGGCAATGTACCCAGGATATTGCGGACAGAGCTGCAACTGCGCAAAATCGCATCACGGTGCGGAGGTTCATCGGTGGATGCGATATGCAACATGCTCCGACCACCCAGTACGCTGGCAACAGAACGGCGACCACTTCCTCGCCATCAAGGAATTTTGGACACATCCTTGTTGAAACTTTCCTACCCACAATGCTACTGTACGGTATGGGAGGGCATTATTTCCAAGGTCTTCCACAAAATCATGTGATATTTTCTCGCATATCTGCCCCTGAGAACGGCTAAATTGATATATGCGTGTTACTTCCGTCTGGAACGACGCTCGCTACACAACTGATTTCACTGCGATCTTTGTGCTACTACCAGTAATCATGGAGCCATACACACTGAACCCGCCTATCGAGCGGTCAGTGCCAAGTTCTCCCGATAACTCAATTTCTTCTCAGGGTATTCTATCTATCGCTCATAAAATCTGTGATTTTATATGGGTTTGTTTTTTACGTGGTTTCGGAAGAGACTCGGTCTGTTGAGATGCACATCATGGGAATACCTATACGTTCAAGTAAGGACCTGTGACCGAAAACCTCAAAAAGAATCTCTTTCTTTTTGTCAAACTCACCAATTACTTATATCTACAAAACTTATTAGCTAACTTACAAACTAGCCGTTATCGAAAAGGAACTCAAAACACAGTCACTTTCTAAAAGAAAAATATAAGAAAATTTATTGAATAAATCATGTTCAATGTAAGTTAATGTGAATTCTGGGTAGTATTATCTTAATAATATTTAAGCATAAAGGATTAGAGTCAGCGCTGGCTCAAATAAAAGTAAAATAATTAAGCTTTAAATTATTTACATTCTTTCTCATTTAATGTTCCAGTTCATATTAGTTATTTACTTCTATATTCGTAGCCATGTTCCGAAGTATACTTGATTTACTCAAATTATATTCAAGAGATCACTGAGCAATTACGGTCTCCATATAAATACTCGTTGTGAATAGTGTCACGCTAGTTATATAAATTATTCTCACTACATTTAAGTCATCTCACTGTGATAAAAATGGATGGTTTGCTAAATTGAAACGTAATAAAAATTAAATGGGATAAAGTCAGATTGCGAATGTAAATCCGAGCATATCTTTATGTATGTATCTCCCAAACAAACTCTTGCGTGAGTATGAAATCGTAAAACTGTTCTCCAAATTTTCCATTCATAAATCTGAACTCTGATTATTTGGTCACTTATCTTGAATACGCATAAATAACAACTTACGGGCTAAGACAATACCTCCCTAGAGCCTACGACATATGGCTCCTAACTAACCATTATCCTATTCTTTATATTTAAAACACTTCAATTGAAATCATATCTGCGTGAAAAGAATAAAACATCTATCTAACTGTTCAAGTAGTTTCCGATCCACACACTCCACCAACGGCTCAATGTGCTTTAGCTAACTGCTCTTACTCAATATCTCTCATGTGTACGAGCTACACAACTCGTATGGACAGTGCAGAATGAAATCAATACGTATTATATTGAAACGTCACCGCACCAAAGAATATCACATGTATACTTAGTCATGAGCCTACTAAACCGTATGTTAAAGAACTCTCTTGTATTCGGTACATGCCATTTACCAATGTCAGATAAAAACTGTCACGATTCACAATTCTACCATAATACATGTCAACCTTACCTTAAAATTGTCATCTGCGCGATGTTCACACTTTGACATATTCTTTCCATATGGCACAGAAACTCACCTCATGTAAATCTAACACAACGTTTCCTTGGCGAATAGCAATTCCTTCTCTAACCGCAGAATATAAACAAACATCTGTATTCCAAATATTCCTTAATATGCTCCAATAAATAACCACATTTCAACACCATTCCAATATACATTATCATACCACCGGCATACTTATTGCCGTACGCATATAGCCGATTACACCCAAAACTATATGCCAAACATTTTAGAATTGCCTTGTAATAAACGTATTTTAATAACCTCTTATCTTAAAAACAGCAGTTTGAGTTCAGTGCCCTCTTTCTATGAAGAAAGGAATACGTAACTTAACTATATTCATCCGTGTCGCGCAGGTAAATTTGTGACGTAATCTTTGTTCTGGTAAACGAGATTAATCGAAGTTTCACTAGTTATATAGACTCATTGCTATTAGATCTTTACAAGAAACATTTCTTTAATTTTCTCATGCTAGTTTCTACTGTATGTATGCAAGTGCGGTAGCCTGTATATGATAAAATAGAATTCTAATTCTACACTGCCATCTTATCTTATACCTTAAATATCTCACACTTCACTTTATGTTTCACACACGTTCTTAATTAATTCATAAATATCACCAATTAATCAGCACATGCCGAAGTTAGAGTGAGGGTGCAGATTGCAAGAAACTACTCTACTAAAAAATGTATGGACTTAGCTCGTCAGATGCTACGTTTGGTCTGGTTGTCGCTCCATTCCTAGGTTGTGGTTAGACCCTCTGTTAGGATCTGGATCTCCGGTTGGATAACGTCTTCCTGGTCATCAGCTGGTCACATGGCTCGCCGGTCCAATCCTCATCGGCCGGTCCTCTGGTTCGCCGGTGCTCATCCTCATCATCCGGTCCTCTGGCTGGCCGGTCCAATCCTCATCAGCTGGTCCTCTGGCTCGCCGGTGCAATCCTCATCGGCCGGTCCTCTGGCTGGCCGGTGCTCATCCTCATCATCCGGTCCTCTGGCTCACCGGTGCTTATCCCCAGTTTAGTCCATCATGTAGATCTAGCAAGCAGTCATCATTCCAAATCTGCAGTCAGCGTAGAAAATTCCTTTTTCGGAGCAATCAGTCATGACATATTCCATAGTTCTACTGCTTACTCTAATAACGAAGTTTTCTTCGGTTGGAATAAGTTCTCCGTATATAGATATTAAGTTTATAACCACAGGGGTAACTTTCTTCTCATATGAAATTATCGGTTCTGCAATATGGTGAGTCCTTTTTCTTCAATCGCAGAGTGGCTGCTCACCGGATCCAAGTCAGACGTATCTCACCACGAATTGCTTATTTCTATAATATTTCGTCTCTTTTATAACATACGCCAGTAAATTATTTTATCAGATGTTATCGCCGATTGTAAAACAGTCAATATCTTCCTCAGGAGTTTAGGATAATCTTCAGATGTAAAGCTTCGCTTGTATTTGCGTCTTACTTCTGCAGTTGAAATTTTTAGAGTATATTTTTAAACAATCAGTCCGCTGCTATATTTTTTCAAAACAATTCAAAATGAGCCTCTGCTGTCCTGCAGTGTCTTCCAAATCAGTCCGTTCCGTGACGTGCATGGTCTCCTATATGCCGTAAAGTTCATTGCCTTAATAGATCGCATGGGCCATACCTTCCTACGCCGCCATTTTGTAAATGGTCTACGAGATGCGAACGGGCACAACACTATGACTGCATACTTTCCACGCGACAAATATCACTCACGTATCTGCAAGAAAAATGTAATAATAATAATGTTATTTGTTTTACGTCCCACTAACTACTCTTTTACGGTTTTCGGAGACGCCGAGGTGCCGGAATTTAGTCCCGCAGGAGTTCTTTTACGTGCCAGTAAATCTACCGACACGGGGCTGTCGTATTTGAGCACCTTCAAATACCACCGGACTGAGCCAGGATCGAACCTGCCAAGTTGGGGTCAGAAGGCCAGCGCCTTAACCGTCTGAGCCACTCAGCCCGGCAAGAAAAATGTAGTTGCAATAGTTTTTGCTAGCCCTGAAGATTGTTTTCAATTTTCACACCAGGTGAACGCTGGGACTGCACCTAGCCCTTTCGCCTCCCATCGTCGCCGTAAGACCTGTCTGTGTCGATGCGACGTAAAAAAATGCAAAGAAAAAGTGAGGAAAGAGTGTGGGAAAATGGAGTGTGGGGAAAGGATGTAAGAGAACGGATCAAAGCTGGATGGACGAAATGTCACTTGAGGTAATAAATTTTAAAGGAACAAAATAAGTGGAGCAGGAGCAGAAATCTGGCCATAGCGGAAGGAAGAGCAGGAAATGTAGATAAATGAAATGAGAATGTTGTGTTAGATAATAGGTATGTCACTTGGAGGCAGCGTTGCCAATGTACGGTTTTCAGACCTCTGTGTACGGTGCGAATGTCAAACCGTACACGTTATATACGGTTTTGCGAAAGTTTTATATTAACATTTTTATTGGAAATTTTAAGATTTTTTAATGCAAAATTGTTTTCACTTGTTTGAACATATCTGATTTCCTGGACATGTTTGGGGTGGCCTCCATTTCACTAGGAGATTCCCAAGCTTTGAATATTGTGGTTCAGCTCTGACCTGGTTTCAGATTATCCAATTATGGGTTTGCATAATCTGATAGGTGGGACTTTATCAACTGTGGATCTACGAGTGACGTACGCTATTATATTACGCTTTTTTCCTACGTCCACGTATGGCTCACATTTCACGCTTGAAGGTTGTGACGTATAACTAGTGTCTTGTTCCACCGTTTGGTAGCAGCACATGCACAGGGGCCAACGAAGGCACTCGTCATAGCCATTTCATAAGAACACTGTCAGCGTAGAAGCGCTATAAGACTTGGTTCCTATGGAAAGTAGGCGTGACCACTGCAGAAATTCATCGGCGCTTGATGGCAGAGAACATGCGCCGTCACGGAAAACAATTTACAACTGTCCAGCCACCGTTCTGCTTTTGCACCTCGTGGAAGCCCTTAACGGTAGATGTCTGTGATGGACCATAATTTTAACTACAAATCACACACAAGATATCACCAGTAGTATGCTTCATATACACCGGAAATTCACTGTACAAGTGGAATTAACCTTTTAGAACCATTAAACAACAAAGAAAAATTAGTTAGTCAGGTATTTTAATAATTAGCCTACTTTATCCTTCGTAAGTAATTTACTTTTTCGGAGTGTAGACAGTGTTTAGGTACCTATATCTCTGGACTTATCAATAAAATCCAGCAATTCTCTAACTGTATACAGAGAATGTGTGTGTGCACAATATAGACTACAATGGGGAACATACAGGAAGAAATTAATTAACAGCACCAATAAAACTTGGTACATAAAAATACAGCAATTCTTTGTTGGCCATAGCTGAAGTCAAGTCATTATTTTTTAAGACAGGTCCATGATTGTTGTATAATTTTCTTCAATTATCATACTGATTTTATGTACAAGGCTTCAGCCTTCTAGCTTGGGTAATTTTTGGTATATTAAATTAAATATGTCAGAAAAATAAACTTTCGGGAAATTGGACTTAAACTTTGCTTTTAATGAAAGTTGTGGCCTAACCTGATGTGTTTAATGCATTCCAACGCCATGATCATCTTGGTTCAGAAGTTCTTAATCCTCTTTCTTCCTATTTATATTCCTTTTTCTGGTTCTTGCCTCCTCTCTTGCCTCTTTTCATCACTAAATTTACTGCTGCATGAATCGTCCAAATATTTCAGTTTCTTTTTTTAAGCACTTGGTTGCACTTTAACCTCACTCTCACCAGAAGCATTACTGGTATTGATTTGTGTTTCTTGCTCCTTAGATGCAACTATATTTCCCTAGAACTTTCGCCTGCCAGTACCAAACTTCCTAGCTCCTCGGCATAGCTATGGAAACATTTATTACTTATCTTTTAAGAAAAACTATTGTGATCAGCACGGTTGTTTGTTTATTACTTATGTGGAGAAAGATGAACATCGTGCAGGTTAGCCAACATTTGAAAGTTAAATTTACTACTTTTGCATACAAATTACCTTTGCTTCCCCAAAGTGACTTGTTCAGGAAATATTGTGAAGTTTAAATACATTTTACATGTAAAGGCATGTGGCAGAGTTCTGCAGATATTTAAGATTAGGGCTGTAAAAGGTCCTAAAACATTAATAATATGTACTTATTGTATATGGTTGGATTCACGAAAGACTGCGGGATATTATAAGAGCAAAAAAAATTCTTTCCTAAAGATGCGCGTACATGTTCCCTTAAAGCAGGGCCTCTCAAACGCTCAAAATCTCACGCGTGCATATCGAGGCGCAGAGACTCCGTGCACTGTACATCGTTCCGAATTCGGCTGAACTCGGCTTGACTCGGATGATGTAGTGAGCTGAGAGCGACGAAGCGTTCGGTGATAGACGGCTTCTTATCAGTGAAATAGATAAGCGCAAGACAACAACAACATAATAATAATAATGGAGCAACCTGTTTCAAAGAAAGCAAAGACTTCTGAAAGTCCATTTCAGTCGAACTGGGAACTTTCGTATTTCTTTGTCAGTCGTGACGATAAAGCCAAATGCTTAATCCGTGGGACAATAATTATGTGATAAGTTAATCAAAAAGATTTTCCAATACAAAGGTTTAGCTCAAATTCTACGAGAATTTGTCGAAGGAAGATTTTCCTAAGCTGCATCGAGAAGCAGCTAAGATTATTTCTATATTTGGTTCCACATGCATATGTGAAAGGTATATTTTTCCTGCTTTGACTTGTACGAAAACTAGATTGCGTGCGAGTGGGCCTATTTCTGATTATAATTTAAAGAAGGCTCTCAAATTGCTGTCAGCCAGTCCCTTGTTCCAGGCATAACTGGTATCATTGCAAAGATAAAGGAAAAGAAGTGCTAGAGAAGATAAATTGTCTGCTCAAACCAAATTGAAAGAAGACTGTTTTAACACCGGTAACGTTGTCCCATACAACAATGTCACCGCTCACCGCACATAAACATTTCGCAGTGAGGGGAGGATCAGCGAGGAAAGTGAAGGCGAAGACAGGCTGAACGGGTGAGACAGGTGTAGGGGAAGTGGAGTGGGATTTTGCACTCTGGTCAACCTAGTGAAGTCGTCTCCTGCACCTTGCGCCCGTGCACTGCACGGCGCATGCACCCCGAGAGGCCCTGCCTTAAAGTTTTTGATCACTGATCTGTAGTTTGATCGGTTAGAGATGTCCTCCCGATTCAGTCCCATGCTTCTGAGGTCCTCCTTTATTTCCTTGAACTATTTCTCCGATACATTGGGTCTTTTGTCCAACACTCCAGCACAAAAATCTGCTTCGTTAGTGGGATTGCATCAATCCTGAACACATGCCCGTAGAACTTCAGTTTCTGAGTCATTAAACTGCAAGCTGCTGAAAGGTGTAACTCCCACTTTTATGTCAGCTAGAGTACAGACACCACCCCATGTTGTGGTGTTAACACTCATCGCCATGGAGACACACTCATGCTATCTCCATGTAGTATGCACGAGGAGTTTATAAAATGAATGTCGCGTGACTAAGCTTTGATTCCATGAAACGCACCACGTTCGGTGGCTTCAGATCACAAGATAAGAAGTCATGTGAAACTGTAAGCTTGTTTGGTCTCTTTGTGATCTTATAATCGTATAAATTCGGTTGTGTCGTGATATATAAATAATCTGAACTATTACTACTGAAGATGTTGATAGAGATGTGTCGGTATTACAGCTAGTGACCAATTAAACATTTCTTCACCAGTCCAAGATAGTTTTGTTTTACAAGTTGGTATGCGTCACACCGACATATAAGGTCTCATAAGGTACAACCCCAGCATGTGCCTGGTGTGAAAATGGGAAGCCACAGAAAACCATCTTCTAGGCTGCCGACAGTGGGGATCGAACCCACAATCTCCGGATCACTGGATACTGGCCGCGCTTAAGCGACTCCAGCTATCGAGCTCGGCAGTCCAATATTGCTGCACGTACAGGAATGACTTACCGACGTTTCAGAGAAATGCTATCGCAACTAGCATCTTTCCAATGTTACATTAAAGTTAATTAAAAGTTCCCGTGTATGCCAGAAATCACCATAGAGACTTATGGCGTCACTGTTCTAGGCAATACTGACAGCCATAAGTGCACCTCTCCTGTGTAACGGGAAACGTTGACTTATACAGGAAGTGCACAACGTAATCTATTGTACTATACAGGCTTGTCACTATCAGGCATTAATTGAACTTCTCACCACTATGGAACGTAGGATGCGCTGCTGTCGCCCTAGTGAATACCAAGGGCTTATGCCCTGGGGATCCCCTTTACTTTCACTGGGAACAATGCTTTTGGCATAATACTGTCCGTAGAGCCTGAATTGTTAGCCTTGAACAGCGTGCTGTCAATTCGGCCGAGATGAACAAACAATAGTTATTTATCCTGCGCTTAGATGCCTGCGTTTCAAGTCGTGACTACTGATTAGGGCATAGTAAGACCTTGCACAGAGATACATTTTTTTTCATATTTCGAAAATACAGACATATATAGCCAAAGTAATTTAAGTGCTTGCACGTGATAATGTAATGCTCTGTTTGAGATTTTCAACCAGGTGATGTGATTGCCATTACTGCACGGAAACAAAGTTGATCATCATTGTTTAAAAATGGCAACATCCCCGGAAAATCATAAAAACTACTTCCGGATAGCCCATACATCAAGAGTAAAAGCAACTGATGTCATGGACAAGGTAATCTTAAGTCATGTTATTACAAAATGAAATTAGCCCCACGAGAAGTCAGACGGTAGGTAGATACCAATAAAACAGACCGTTCACTCAGATTATTTTATGACTGGAATACACAGTTGTTGATCGGTTCGTGGATAAACTCTAATCTGCTGTGTGTTATATTTCCGTTAATTTCTATTTTGAGATGGAAGCTCCAGACACGTTAATCTGGTAATGTTTTATGCAGCTTTCCGGTAACAGTGTGCGTAACATGTAACTGTCAGGTGGACAGCGTGAGCTAGACATGTGCATGTCACACCCACATCCCCCCGCCTCACCCTCTTACAACCACCGCCCAACAACCACGCACGCACAGTCAGAGGCATTGAGAGTTAGCCGTATCCATACAGCGAAAAATTGACAACGTTTTAAACTATGCATTTGATGAAGGACGTATCAGACTATTAACTGATAACCCACTAGTAATTCTTGAAGAACACGCGTTCGTCTGAGGGAATAATAGGAAACGTGTAGAGAAACGATATCGAGTAGATTGGGTTGAGTGGCTCAAACAGTTCAGGTGCTAACCTTCTGATCCCAGCTTGGCAGGTTCGATCCTGGGTCAGTCCGGTGGTATTTGCAGGTGCTCAAATACGTCGTGCTCGAATCGGTAGATTTACGGGCACGTAAAATAACTCCTTCGGGACAAAATTCCGGCACCTGTGCGTTTCCTAAAACCATGAAATGTAACTAGTGGGCCGTAAAATCAATTGCATTATTATTCTATGTCGAGTAGTGCCAGACTCAGACAGTACCCACACGTTGCTGATATAGAAATTAACTCGCATTTTCTATCACTTTGCCGAATTTCGAGTTTCTAGCTTATCTGGAAATGGGTACATGTTATGTCTGTAAGTGAGTGTGTCAGTTAGCCTACTGGCTTAAAAAAATAGAGATTCGGCCTATATTTCATCCCCAAGCCCCCAGTTACTTTTCATTAGAAGTGGTCATTTGAAATATTACTCTAGAGAAACGGTACGTCGTATCGAAAAACAGATTGCGCCACCAGATGCTAATTTTAGTGGCCTATTTGTTTGGTCCTATGACATTTTCCCATATACTGTCGATTTTTGCATACATAGATGTACCGAAAGAAGGAGAAGGTGTATCATCACAAATGCAGTAGTATATCAGAAAATGGAACCTATAACAGATTTAATAAGAAAGAAGAGAATATCATTCTTTGGTCATCTGTTGAGAACACCCCAAGACAGTTCGATACGCAGAATTTTGGACAAGCCTTGGAAACAAAACGATAACCTGTCTGGTTAAAAGAAATAAAAGAAGACTTGAAAGAATTAGACGTAGCACTGGAGGATTTAAGGAATAAATTAAAGTAAATAAATTGAAGGATAGTAAAATTAGATTCCTACCAAAAGCTGATAAAAGAGAGACAGCTAAAAGGGTATTTTCAGGAGAAGAACGAAAACGAAGATGAGATACAATGAAGAAATACTGGAAGAACAGAAAGGAAAAAACATAAAATATCATAGAAGACCGGACAGAAATTGACTACAGTGGTTCAATGTCACAGTAGATCGCAATAATAGTAACAAGTAAACCTTTCTATCTGGGGAATATTTCGAAGAATTTTCCACAAGTTGAGAAAATTATTTTCCTCACCTAATAGACAGGTACAGTCTTGAAACGTGGGAGACGTATCGAAGATGACACGATCATACTTTCTTGTTCTTTGACTTTGTTTCGTAACTCCATAGGGTATACCTTAGATTGGGCTGAAATATGAGTGCAGTTTCCACATATCACATTCGTTTTTCCATACTTTCATGACGGGTATAATCACGCAATTTTGCTTGCATATGTACCATAAGGCTGCTGAATTTCATAATTCTAACAGTTTTATAAATGTTCCAAACGGTAACATTAATTATAGAAAATGTACAAAATTGACGTAAAATCGGAAAATGCAGTTCTATCTAAGGCTTGAGGGTTCGAGATGCGACTAAAAGTTATAGGACCAAAGTTGTAGATCTCTTCATGATGGGTGCGCAATATGTTTTTCGTCCTGCGATACGACCTAGCGTTTAGCCAAAAAATACCTCGAAAAAGGTGTGCACCATCATAATTTATCTATATTTCGATATTTTTCGGAGATAAAAATTTAATATTGGAACGTTTAGGAATTTCACCGTCGGTTCTACGCCAAAAGCTATAATTTCGCCAATTCAATTGTCTAGCGCACATGGATGTTGGAGTCAGCTTTGATGTTTTTGGGGGGGCGGTCTAAATTTTAAAATTTAACATTTTTGGAAGTTTTAATTAGGTTACAGCCTTATAGTTATCAGTTCACCGAATTTCTAGTTCCTAGCTGATATGGAAATGCATAAACTTGTACGTCAGTGAGCGAGTGAGTCAGTTAGTTTACTGGCTTTATGTAATACAAGATGTTCGGGCTATGTTGTTGGTAGTATATCATCTTGCAGTCAAATTATACCGTATGCAGCAAACTGAAAGAGTTTTGAAATTATTTCTCATATGCTCTCCACGGTTAATTACGAACGAAGTATTTATTTACTGTATTTTATATAACCATTTGACATATTCCATATTCTTCGTGCAGTATGTGTGAAGATGGGCCTGCAAATCTCATTTCAAGAAGTGAAATTCATGACAAATAACAAATCAGCTCCAAAAATGATCAACACAACAGGAGGAAAAATATCAAAAGTCAAGAGCTGGGGGGAGGTCGTCAGGTTTTGTCTCCATGTATAACACTATGATCCAGCCTGAAGGATTATATGCTGCAGAGACCTTGGATTTAACAAGTATAGGATTGCTGGAAAAACTGGAGAGGAAATTAATTAAATAAAGAAAGACGGATAAGGAAGATAAGGAAGGTGGTTGAAAATGAAGATTAAGAGCTAACAAATAGTCTGAACGAATGATAGAATATAATATTACGATCAACTCCTACGCAAGAGTCAAGAAAGGTTGACTCGAAAGTTGCTTACACATTTCGAGGGGAAAAAGATTGCTCCCAGGTGGTTCTTGGAGATTCATACCAATATGGAAGGAATAGGCATTAGTCATGAAAACATCCAAAACAGGAACCACTTTAGACGATTAATTTCAGAATTCAGATGCTTCGAAGCGGAAGCAGAAGCTAATATTCAAAAAGTTGTCTTTTCAGAGAAAGAAGGAAGAAGATAAGCCTACGAATGAAGATGTAATGGTAGAAGATCAAAGTCATTGGAGGGAAAAGCTGATCCAGGATGCCGTAGTTGTTAACACGTATACTTTCACGGCCCGTAATTATAGACATGATATGGGCTTTTGGGCTTATGTCGTGTCGAGAAAACGAGTTGAAACCCTTTACATTTCGTAGAGAACTTTGCTCCAGAAGAAAATCTCGACTGTTTACGAGGGAGACTTCTACAATAATGAGGGTTTGAATTTAAGAATGCTTTACTGTTGGAGCTGTAATGGGTACGGCCATTCGCCACTAGGTGGCTCGCTGTATGCTGGCACAGCGCTCCAGGCGGGAGCTGGCGACAACATTTAGCTCCAGTTACGATGTTCGATTGCACCGAATGTGCTTGAGAAGTAACAGAGAGGACATCGGAAGAATCATGGACGAATGTGACAGAAGAAATAAACAGAAACTAATCATATATATTATTTCAGTTACTGTAGATCCCTTTTGCGGCGCTCACAAGTACCCGATGGTGACAAATGAGCATTCAAAGAATGATAATATACATAACCAGTGACGAATTGCGCTCTAATATCGTAAATATCGATAATGTCATTAACAATTGTACTAAGTGTGCGATTTGCAAATAATGCTTCTATAGGAAAATACGCGCCATCATCGTTGCCCACTTAATATTTTGGCCGTTGTGACGCCTGTTGTATGTCATTATAACATGGTGTAATTATCAGTTGTCGTCTATTATAAACTATTAAATGTTAATTCTTTTAAAGGCTTTTCTTCTGTCATTTCGCATGGATTTGAGACACTGTAAATCAATGGTTTCAGTGTCCGGATCCATGGCTATGGGGTTAGCTTGCTGGCCTTTGGTCATAGGGGCCCCGGGTTCGATTCCCGGCAGGTTCGGGAATTTTAACCATAATTGGTTAATTTCGCTGGCACGGGGGCTGGGTGTGCCCCGTGGTGTAGGAGTAGCGTGCCTGCCTCTTACTCGGAGGCCCCGGGTTCAATTCCAGGCCAGGTCAGGGATTTTTACCTAGACCTGAGGGCTGGTTCGAGGTCCACTCAGCCTACGTGATTAGAATTGAGGAGCTATCTGATGGTGAGATGGCGGCCCCGGTCTAGAAAGCCAAGAATAACGGCCGAGAGGATTCGTCGTGCTGACCACACGACACCTCGTAATCTGCAGGCCTTCGGGATGAGCAGCGGTCGCTTGGTAGGCCAAGGCCCTTCAAGGGCTGTACTGCGATGGGGTTTGGTTTGGTTTTTGGGGGCTGGGTGTATGTGTCGTCCTCATCATCATTTCAACCTCATCACGACGCGCAGGTCACCTACGGGTGTCAAATCGAAAGACCTGCACCTGGCGAGCCGAACATGTCCTCGGACACACCATGCACTAAAAGCCATACGCCATTTCATTTCAATGACTTGAGTACTCAAATCGTAAAACCGGTGAGTGTTAATGCTAAGCTGTCAGTCAATGGACCGAGCACACAAATCATTCGTCTAAACAGTATATTTGTTACATTCCAGATTGTTTTAATATGATCATAAATAAGTCACTCAGCGTAATTACTGACAGAGGACGCGGACAACAAGCTGCAAGGAATAACGAGTCATGACACAGACGGCGGAGTCTGGTCACCTTGCGACAAAACAGGTGAACTCAGATCTATGAAGAGCAATCGTCACAGCCTTCTGCACCACCAACGCATGCACAGCCACCTCCAACATATACATCACAGAAATCAACACAGCAAGCAGTACCAAATGAACCAATAAATTCTTACATTAACAGGTTACGTCAAGATGTAAACAGGAAACAAGTTTAGGATGAATTACCGAAGTACCTGTGTGCGATGATCTTAAGAATTTCATTGAAAAGAACGATAGTAAAACAAACATTTTTTTTCAGAACATTCGTCAGTATAATAATGCACTTGCATTTGCTTTCGTTCAAGTGGATACGATAAATGTGCCAGGCAGAGGTCCTTTCTGTTTTAAAATTCATTTACGGAATTAGAGTGCAGTTCGTCGCTGGTATTACATATCTCTTTCTTCTGAATGATCATTTGTCACAATCGGTTACTTGTGAGCGCCGCAAAAGGGGTCTATATTACTGAAATAACCTTCTTCCTTCTCTCGTAATGAGTGAGTGTCAGGATGGGCTCAGTTTGTTTCATGTTAAAGAAAAGTACGCGTAGTAATTTAATAAGGAGACACCAAGTTCCGTCATACAGGATCAGTCTTATGTCAATGAAAGTGGTCGGTGGAGCTAGTAGTCTATTGTGACCTCATTATTACCTTATTCGTGCGTAATTTGCGCCTCTTTCGTCGCGCGAGAAACGACATTTTGTGGATCGCCTGATTCGTCTCGATTCCAGTACACATTTCGCTACCCGGACCTCAAGGTCCCAGGAGCCTACATATAGCGCAAGTTCAAAGAAACAGTTTTCAAGACCCACCTACAAATAATCCCGAATTACGCGAGAAGATATCATTTTTGACCTTTCAATAATCCTTGTTCATCAACAAGTGCATAATCTTCTGGAAAGTTATAAACAATGCGATGGTACATATTTTGAACACACTCCGTACCAATTCCTTCTACTTATTCTTGGGTTACCAGAAGGGATGGTTTAACTTGTTCGGAATGGACGGAGATGTTGAAGATGACCATGCACTCTGCCGGAACGTACAACCAGTACAGGCCACTGCACACACTGCAGTAAGTATCGAACTTTACCGCATGCCCTGAGGAGTAGCCCTCCATGAGAAGTGCTAAGAATCAACATCCATAGTATAATCAGAAACATGATTGCTAATTCTCTTCGTCTTAAAAATCTGGAAGTCTGAGAAGAAGTCCACAGCATCACCGATGGAGGCAGCACTTGCAGGACTGATATTATAGTGATTGATAGACGGTGGAACGAAGCAGAAATCCTTGATTCATCGGTACGCTTTGAATCTTCAGGTTCTCGCCCGACTAACGTGGAAATGAGAAAAAGAATCCAACCAACCCTTTCTTCCTTGAGTTTTATAACCTTCGAACAATTACTGTAACTGGACTTTTATTTGGCGCGAGGGAAAATATTCCCGAATCTGTCGTGACATGGCGACAGAAATATCAAGCGTCGAGAAATCTTCAAGTCGAGAAAGTCGTCTCAGTAATTGAATACTCCGTCTCAATTCTTCGACATCATTTTTATGGAGCTCATGTCATTTTACATGGTTACTGGTGACGCATCTTATTTTCTTATTTAAAAACTACTGTGTATTTTCCCGCATCATTGAAAAACTAGAATGTCAAGGGTTAGATTAAATAAATAAATAGCCTGGCCGAGTGGTTCAGACGGTGGAGGCGCTGGCCTTCTACCCCAACTTGGCAAGTTCGAACCTGGCTCAGTCGAGTGGTATTTGAAGGTGCTCAAATACATCATCCTCGTGTCGGTAGATTTATTGGCACGTAAAAGAACTCCTGGGGGACTAAATTCCAGCACCTCGGAGTCTCCGAAAACTAAAAACGTAGTTAGTGGGACGTAAATGAATAAACAAAAAATAAATAACATTTTAATGATGTTTGTTTCGTCGCATACGGTATTTTAGTTCGTTGAAAGCCATTGAAGGTTCACACGCTAGACAAGCCTCGAGAAATGCTGCTATTTGTCTGATGACATTTAATATTTCCAGGGCATTAAGTAACTTTGAGTGCTTCCAAAGAGAGAAAAACTACGAAAATAATCGTAGAGAGAAATGAATGAGCGAAGGAAACAGAGAATAATAAAATGTAGTAGATAGAAAACTTCCACCCAGACGTTGTGTCTGTCTGTCTGTCATTCTTGAAAGCAGTCAATAGCAGGATTAGAAAAGATATTTTTACAAAACTTTCCCCTCTTTACTTGAGTTGAGGAAAGTATGAGTTCTTTTTCTAGAAATTGAACTCCATGATTGGTTCACAAAGCGAGAAAGAATGTTTCATAAAAGAAACTTCAGCAGATGCCAGAATTATTACTTCATTTCCCAGCTTCCTAAAGAATGCGGATTATTTCGTCAATATTGGCGGCAGCATACAAACACCTTCCTTTTGCTTATATTCCAAGGTGGTGAGCAGACAACCGCATTAATTTTGAAAAGTGACCATTGATAATAATCTGAACCTTTGCGTGTTTCCTCTGCAGCGGTATACATGTTAATTGGTTCAGGTTCAGTTCTCGGTCTGGCGGTCAATTTAACAGGGAAGTTACAATTTTCTCCAGATATAATTTAGTAAAATTGAATCCTTTATAGTTCAGTAACTGTAAATTCTTCATACTTAGATATATGTATTTCTCAAAGAGTGACGTCCGACCGCACTTGTGGACGACCACATGGGTCCGGGAGACAAAATATAATTATATCCATCGATGCCCCTGTAGATGAGTGCTAGAAAAAGATCTACGATATCCCATGTCTTTCATAAGGGGCGACTAGAAAGGGCCACAGTTAGTCTAAACTAAGAAGCGTGAATTGGTGACCACGGGTTCATTAGATGAGTCCTGGCATTGCTTCTGCTTACTTGTAGAGGCTAGTCACTTTCATACATCCTATACGACCTCTCTTGGTGAACTCTTGTTCTTCCCCCATCCCGAGGCCTAGGGAATCATCTATTTTCACGCCCTTGTTATTTCTTTGCCCGCTACCTCCATTATACGAAGTGTCGTATGCCCTCAGCTTTTCCCCTCTGATTAGTGTTGATAGAGGATGATGCCCAACTGTACTTCTTGTTAAAACAATAATAACGACCACCACAACTTATTTTCTTCGAATAAAAGAAGTTCTGCAGTAATTGTAAAGCATGGAATAGAAATAAAATATAAAAATGCTTTATAAACTACAAAAGAGGAAAATAAGTACTATAAGACAATTAAGCACAAATTTTAGATAAAATGGATAAGGAATTCTTCAGACTCAATACATGTCCGAGAGTCTCCACTCCTTCCCAACCTCATTGGTAGTAACTGAAATATTATTTTACTATGGATATACCCCAGAGCGAGGAGAAGATCCGGTTGGCATATTACGTCCTCTAAACGTTTTATACTCTTCGACTTTCCACACCACAATGACTTCAGATCAGCCGTCCAGTTTAACAGGTCAGACTCGTCGAGAAGGATCAGGATGGAGAGGATGTTTGGAACTGGAGAATTCTTCACCTCAGAACTTGGTTTAACCTTAAGATATTTGTTCTTAGTTCTTAGACGTAAAAATTTGAAGATTGACTGTGATTTACTGGTACATAAAAAATTACTGCAACGGGACTAAATTTCAGCACCTCACCGACTCCGAAAACCTACAAAGTAGTAAGGGGGATGCAAAATCCATTAACATAATTATTATTAGTATTATCATTATCTATATATTAAAAGAGTTTATTAAAACAGCTTTGGCAAATCCGTCCGTCCCTTTTACTTTGGTGATAACACCAAGAAACTTAAGTGCTTATTTTGTTTGCTGTGTTTGGAAGACAGCCTGCGTTAACGTGAGTAAAATGCAGCGAAAGCAAAGTCTTCTCTGTACGGCCATGGAGGCTCTCGGGCGGGTGGAATGTAAAGGCTTCCACTGTCCGTAACCTCGGCACTTGATGGGGTTGAGTGGTTAGCTCTACGCCCGGTCACCTTTACCCCCAGGAATTAACCTGATACTCACTTTTGGTTTAAGCTGAGTGAACCTCAGGACTATGTATCCCTCCGGAAGTAGAGGTGTAGCTTCTTAAATTTTTCGACTTTCTGATGGGGAATCGAACCCACGTTTTTCCGGGTGAACCGAACACGCATTTACTGCCTCATCCAGGCAGCTCCTTCTTTAACATGAGTATTTCAACATTATTTATTACTACTTCAAGTAGTAGACTACTATTAGCAGTGTTATTCACAGTGAATATAACAGACTACTACGGAATTATGCATAACATTCTGTGGATTTAGCCAAAGTGTTACCATTAAAATCACCGATCGAGTTGACCGAGCGGTTATGGTTACGTAGATGTGGGGTTGTATTCGGGGGGATGGTGGGTTCAAATCCCACCATCAGCAGACCTGAAGGTGGTTTCCGTCTTATCCCATTGTCGAACCAGGCTGTACCCTAATTAAGGTCATGGCCCCTTCCTTCCCCATTCTAGCTCTATCCCTGCGTCACGGAACACATTCAACGTGCTGATGCGACCTTAAAGCAATAGCAAAAAAATAGAAGTAAATTAAAAACTAATTGAAAATTTAACATATTGCTCCGAAGTAGTAAGAAAGCATTGCAAAATAACAGTTGTTCCAGTTCATAAATATTTGACTATTTACATTACAGCTACAGTATTCAATCGGGTATAAGATTATCACGAATTTCTATCTATCTACAATTTCTTTCATGGGACAAAATGATCAGATTCTTGTTATCACTTTCGCATTCTTGCACCTTTGTGCACTTGTTTTTATATACATTCATCAGAACACAGCATTCAAACATTTTTACACGTTATTTTGCTATAATATCGTGCTTCAGTTGCCTTCGGCCTTACACTTAGATAGAGCATAACAAAACTCACTTGCAGAATGCACTGCAGAGTTATCCGACCTTTGCTTGGTCAGGACACTCTCCTAAGATGCTTTCGATTAAAGGTTGCTGACGTCCACTCTCTCTATCATGCCATCAGCTTGCAAAAGAAAGAATCGCGGACGAGTTTTCGTATAACGTCCACCAAATTTGATACTCCCTTAAAGAAAACAAGAATTCAATTATTGAGGTCCAGATTGTCCAACATACAAAACTGGATTGAGCCATCGGGAGTGCTACCCCAGGAGGAGGAGAAAAGTTGTCAGTGTTACTGCGGAGAGTTAGATACCGTTGACGATGCAACGTAGAGGGAAAATCACTGGTTGTGTGGACATTAAAGTGCAAAAAGAAAAGTGGCATTATCGCATACTCTTAATGATGATGATGATGATGATGATGATAATAATACACAGTGGACCCGCGCTGCTCCGCAGCATGTTATGAACAGGTCAGATAACTCGTCTTGATATGCCTCTCGTAGTCATACTGTTTTGCCTTCATTTTTCAGTAGTTTTATGAACATTGAATGCCGGTACATAATAACTGATTCATTCGTTGTTTAGTTTATAACAATTATTGCAGTGTTCACTGTGCTGCGACCATTCGGGCGTATCTGAATCTTAATATTTTCAAACGATCTTGCCCGAGATAGTGCAACATACTACTGGCCGTGACAGAATACTGGTTCGGGTAAAGAGACACCCACTTTATCAAGACGTTCTCCCTGCGCTTTAGTACTGGTAATGGTCTTACAGCAGGCTATTCCACTTGATACCGTCCCCTCTGTACGTACATCGATCAGCAGCATGTAAATGATTAGGAAAGTACTGCCATCTGCTGAGTAAATAACGACTCTGGGGAAGGTGAGAGAATCAAAGAGTATATAGCACAGAATAATATTCTTCCGTGATCAGAGGAAGTGTACACTCTCTGGCTTGACAGGTAGTAATCGAACATGGCTGCATGCAGTGACATTGCTAAGGATGAAAGTCACATATCACAATATTAATGGAACTGTTAGTCGCTTAGCAAATTGCTAAGTACGGATTGTATTGCGGGTTAGGCTAAGCCTTCATCTGCAGTTACTGAAGTGATCATTTAATGATTCGATTTTATGATTACTCAACTATGACTGAACTTAAGAGTCCTATGAATGTCTTATGATTAACCGGCAGGAAATTCCGGAGAGAATAAAACAAATATGAAGTAAATCGATCCAGTAGAACGGACGGATGGATTTGCCAAAGCTGTTTTTAGTAAACTCTTTTAATATATATATATAATAATGTTCATGGATTTTACCCTACATCCATCTAACTACTTTGTCGGTTTACGGAGTCGGTGAGGTTCTAGAATTTAGTCCCGTTGGAGTTCTTTTTATGTACCAGTAAATCTTCTTCTTTTGACTGCATTGAAAACAAGCATGAAATTAGGCTGTGAAAAAAGAGATCAGGTTAAAAAAAAATGTTATCTGAGTAGTGTTATTACCAATGATAATCAGTGCCTGACCGAAGTCAAAAGAATTGCTATAGCAGAACAAGTGTTTGAAAGTAGGAACATTATACTGTTAAATAAGCACATAGGAATTGAAGCCAGGAAGAAATTTGTTGAAACCTTTGTTTGGAGCGTGCTAACTTATGGTTGTGAAACTTGGATTTAGGAAAACAAGCATAATGAATTCCAGAAGATGCGGAAATGTGGTTCGGAAGAAGACTGACAGGGACGAGTTGGCCAGAAAAGAAGACTAATATCCAAATCTTGAATGACGTTGATGAGAAACGGACCTTAATTTATTCAATAGAGTAGAGGAAAGCTAAATTTCTTGGACACGTCCTACGACATCACACCTTACTCCAGAATGTCTTCGAAGGAAAGTTCCAACGGAAGAAGTCGAGAGGAAGACCACGTCTCTCATACCTTAGGAACATAATCACTCAGCTGGGTTTTGCTTCCTATGTCACAATGAAAAGGACTGCTGAAGACCGTGGGATGTGGCTGCAGCGACAAGGCATAGCCTTTAGATAATGGATGGATGGACCAGTAAATCAGTCAATCTGGAATTATTACGCCAAGGAACGTAAGCTTTGTCTGTGAAAATTGTAAGAATTTATACAAATATCTTAAGGTTAAACCAAGTTCTTGAGGTGAAGAATCCTCCAGTTCCAAACATCCTCTACACCTTGATCTTTCTTGAGGAGTCTGACCTGTTGAACTGGACGGCTGATCTGAAGTCGTTCTGGTGTGGAAAGTCTAAGCCCTTCTTGCTGCCTCTACCAGCCAGTAGCTTTTCTATTCTGGCTCACCTCCAGATGCGTCGAGGCTCCGAGTCACCATGAAGATAGTCACTTTCACGCCCTCGGATTACTTCTCAAGTCCCAAGGCCAAATTTAGACATTTTGAAAATTACTTCTACAATCTGTATTTTGTCGCACCGACACAGATAGATCGTATGGTGACAATGGGATGGTGTGAAAATTCGAAACAATGGAAAGGAATTTTCAGGGCTGCCGAAAGTGGTTTTCGAACCCACTATCCCCTTATTGCAAGCTCACAGCTGTGAGTTTTAGACTGTGTTTAATGGTCTCTTAGATAACCAAATATGACAAATCTACAAAAAATAATTTTTCAGGTGGGGTGGGGGGCAAACGTTTGCCCATTGTGTCCTTTGAGGGTTGTGTGTGTGTGGGGGGGCAGATTTTGACAATAACTTCATTTTTTATATTCATTTTGATCTTAGGAGCAAAATACGACATATCCGGAGAAACAATATTTTTGGGATATTTTGGAGAGTGGTTCTGGAGTTATAACGGCCGAGAGGATTCATCGTGCTGACCACACGACACGTCGTAATCTTCAGGCCTTCGGGATGAGCAGCGGTTGCTTGTTAGGCCAAGGCCCTTCAGGGCTGCAGTGCCATGGAGTTAGGCTAGGTTCTAGGGTTATTTTTGGCTGTATCATATATGATACGTCCGGGAATATATAAAGTCTTGACATTTAAACCGGGCAGACACCCATACCTTACAATAGAAGAAGACACAACAATTACAAATTTAAAACGCCGAATGTATGATACAAAAGGTCACCACAAGTTACACTAATTGTCTGAGCCAGAAAAAGATAACCACAAATGTCATCTTGCTAGAGGGTAACACTAATCTGAAATGTAAATGCATCATATTCTAACCTTCACACAGTAAATTGTCGTCAAAAGTAAGAGTATGGACACAAAGGACGTGAAAATGAAGTGTTTATGTGAAGTATTAGTATTAATATGTTACTGTATATTTTGATCGAATGGATGGCACTCTTTTCCTGTCACTGGGAGCACCTTTCTTCTCGCTTTCTATTTTCAATTTGTTTAGTAAGACACTTAAACAACATTTTTAGGAATAATAGGGTGTACTAATTGACTGGAGTAATTTGCGCACTGCACTAAATTAGCGACGGTCGTTTAGATGAATAAATCGTATTATTAGCTACGAATTGCCGAGCGGGGAATTACGATGATAGTGTAATTTGCAATAGAGAATCATATTGCAAAGTAATGACCGTATTTCGTTGCTGCTCCCTCGCTCGACACCACTTTCAAGAAATTACTCCGACAGCCATTTCGCTGTATTCATTTTTCGGAATTTTAAGGTACAGTCCTTGAGAGTGCATGGAAAAATTTCCTTTCCTGAATATATACTCCTAACAAAGTCTGTGTCAAGATTAATGGTTAAAGTAATGCATGCATATAGCCACCTGCAAATATCACAACACTACTGGTTTCACTATAGCGCACATCCATCCTGAACTTTACATCAGGCAACATCAGGATTTACGGTGATATCTGTGAAACTTCCAAGGGTTTATTCATATAACATGAAGTCAAACAAAGTCCTTTAGGCAAACAATGTTCGTTTCTCGACACCCTCGCCATCCTGATCTAGCTACAGGGGCGAGAGCAGTTGAACTGAACGGCTGATCTGAAGGCGGTCTGGTGCTCGGAGAACCAAAATACTTGTCATGTCGTCTCTTCCTGTTAGTAGTCTTTCTATCCTGGCTTTCCTCGACATGTGTCGAGGCTGTGCTTCAGCATACAAATGGATGATATCTTCTGGTCTGAATTTAACGATTTTGCCAAATGTCTGTCTCACTTGTTGGAAGATCTTCAGTTCTGCTCCAGCAGTCATTCGCTAGCTTTCTGATTCATTTTCCATTCGTGTAGGGGTTTTCGGACCAGATAGTATTTTCAGAAGACTCTATCCTACGAGGAAATTGGCTGGCTGGGCAACCAGTTCTATTTCATCATTATAATCACCCCCACCAGCTGTGCCCTGCAAACCTAACAACGTCGCAGTGAGAAGAGAGTTGACAAATGGCGATCGATTTGGAAATATAAAAGCGAGGAGTCTGGTGCAACCAAGCAGAACCAATGCCAGACTCAGCTAATGTTCGCGTGGTTGCCAACACACGCTCTAAAGTTGAGAGTCTTTAGGGTCTCCTTTCAGCTGCCTTTCCTCTCATAAAAGGTAATCAATTACTATGCTTCTGACGGTAGGCCAACTGCCGTAGCCATGTTGAAACACCGGATCCCGTGAGATCTCCGAAGTTAAGCAACATTGGGCGTGGTCAAGATTTGGATGGGTTGCCATGCGCTGTTGATGGGGGATAAGGGAATGGAGGAGCGGAAAGGAACTGGCCACCCTAACGCACGTACACTCCGGCTCAGGCACACCTCTGCGGAGGTTCGTAATTGCCTTCGGGCAGAGTACACCCTTACCTTACCTTCTGACAATACATGGTCGATCTAAACCCTAGTCTAAGGGGCAGTCAAATTAAAACATTTTTCAATCTGATTTTCGTCGCACCGATACAGTTAGGTCTTACGGCGACGATGGGATAGGAAAGGACTAGGAGTGGGAAGGAAACGGCCGTGGCCTTAATTTACGTACCAGCCATGGCATTTGCATGGTATGAACAAATGAATACCTGGCGAGTTGGCCGTGCGGTTAGGGGCGCTCAGCTGTGAGCTTGCATCCGGGAGATAGTGGATTTGAACCCCAATGTCGGCAGCCATGAAGATGATTTTCAGTGGTTTCCCATTTTCACACCAGGCTTATGCTGGGCTACACATTAATTATGGGCACGGTCGCTTCCTTCCCACTCCTAGGCCTTTCCTATCCCTTCGTCGTCATAAGACCTATCTGTGTCGGTGCGAAATAATGCCAATTGTAAAAAACAATGAAAAGAGATCACCTGCCAAAATATACAGGGCAACAATGTGAAACGAGAATATGAGCGTCAGAGTGACGGTCGTACTGAAAACAGTAATTCGATATCCCGAACTGTTGTCCTTTTATCAGCTTCTGAAATTAGCCAATCAGATCACTTCTAGGGAGATTTCAAGTAGGATTTCCGAGGCGGTGTTGCTAAATCTACACGTCGCTTAAAGACCAGCTTGAGAACAGCAATCAAAGAAAAAGTACATTTCGCCAGGGGTGGGGCGTGAACACAATCTGCGATCTGACAGGAGAGCAGCACAGCTAGTGGCTACACTGCGATGGCACTGGCTCGAACCCACAGGGATGTCGATGCAGATATCACAGCCGGGATTAAACAGGTCAGCTTGACCCCAGGAAAACAGCACTCTACCGTCCGAGCTACTCAGGCCGGATAATATAAATTTCTCGGGGTTATGGTGACTACTTTATCACACATTTTTGTCCATATCTTGAGCGTATATTTCATCCTCTTCTTCTTTTTAATCTGTTTACCCTCCAGGGTCAGTTTTTCCCTCGGACTCTGCGAGGGATCCCACCTCTACCGCCTCAAAGGCAATGTCCTGGAGCTTCAGACTTTGGGTCGGGGGATACAACTGGGGAGAATGACCAGTACCTCGCCCAGGCGGCCTCACCTGCTATGCTGAACAGGGGCCTTGGGGAGGGACGGAAGGATTGGATGGGATAGACAAGGAAGAGGGAAGGAAGCGGCCGTTGCCTTAAGTTAGGAACCATCCCGGCATTTGCATGGAGGAGAAGTGGGAAACCACGGAAAACCACTTCTAGGATGGCTGAGGTGGGAATAGAACCCACCTCTACTCAGTTGATCTCGCGAGGCTAAGTGGATCCCGTTCCAGCCCTCGTACCACTTTTCAAATTTTGTAGCAGAGCCGGGAATCGAACCCGGACCTCTAGGGGTGGCAGCTAATCACACTAACCACTACACCACAGAGGCGGACACATTTTATCACTGAACAGTTTTAACATGATTTCTTTAAGAGGATCATTATATATTTATAAATTAGGTATTAGGTATGATAGAACTCGAAACCTACCTTCAATACAATAGATCTGCACATTGAAGAGATTTTAACCTCAGAACTAAAATGACTCCAGTGAGATCCGAAACCGCAACCTTCCGATTGAAGTCTCAAGAGGATCACATTTAATCAACGAAGCCACTACAGTAGCTGCCGGGCTGATTGGCTCAGACTGTGAGGCGCTGTTCTTCTGACCCCAACTTGGCAGGTTCGATGCTGGCACAGTCCGGTGGTATTTGAAGGTGCTCAAAAACGTCGGCCTCGTGTCGGTAGATTTTCTGGCACGTAAAGGAACTCCAGCGGGACTAATATCCGGCACCTTGCCGTTTCCAGAAACCGCAAAATTAGTTAGTGGTACTTAAATCCAATAACACTGTCATTGAGATGATATAGACTTTTTGGGTTTATGCCGCGTCAAGAAAATTTCAACAGGGACACTGGCTATCATTTAGGTAATGCGTGGTTGCCGACCAATAAGGATTTACATAGGCAGTTCGCTTCCCTGTCCCTTCACTATTGCCATTTCGTTTCGGTGTTTTCCAAATTCGTACGTTCCTTATCATCAGATGTTTCATTCCAGGTTTCTGTCAATGTCATACTTTCATAATGTGTGTAAACCTGTTATGTTACACCCTTCCAGACTGATTCTGATGGTGTCCGCGTCAATTATGGCGCCGTACCGCGTACGGTGAGCCATCTGGTGATGGCTTACACTTCTATTAATAACGTCTAAATTGAAGCTTTCATTCTTGTATTTCTTCGTGAACAGTCGGGATTTTCTTCTGAAGACGCGGAGTAAAATTCTCTGCGAAACATAAAGAGTATCGCCTTGTCTTCTTGACACGGCATACGCCCAAAAAGCGTAAATCCCATTTTGACACCAGACAAATGCTGGGACTGTTTCTTCGTTAAGGCGACGGCCGCTTCCTTCAAACTCCTAGCCCTTTCCTATCTCTACGTCGCCATACGACCTATCTGTGTCGGTGCAACGTAAAGCCACTAGCAAAAAACAAACCGTAAATCTTGTCTGTAAGTACGGGCAGTGGAATCATCAGTGGTAACAACATTATTATTATAATTATTATTATCACTTCAATAGCTTAGACGTCAGGATCTTAAAGAAACAATAATCATCATCATCATCTCACTTTAGCAGAAATTGAAAATTAGTTTTAAATACCTTTCACGAATCTCATATTAACGCGCGCAAAAATGGAGGAAGGTACGTACGAAAGCTTATGGTATCATCAAAGAGGAATGTTCAAAATTATGATTGCTATAATTATAATAATCTAAGGGGCTGCCTAGCCGAGGCGGTAAAGGCGTGTTCGGTTCGCCCGGAAGTACGTGGGTTCGAATCCCCGTCAGGATGTCGTAAAATTTAAGAAACGAGATTTCCACTTCCGGACGTTTATATGGCCCTGAGGTTTACTCAGCCTACACCAAAAATGAGTACCAGGTTAATTCCTGGGGGCAAAGGCGGCCGGGCGTAGAGCTAACCACTCTACCTCATCACGTGCCGAGGTTAACAATGGTGGAAGCCTTTACCTTCCGCTCCTCCAAGGGCCTTCATGGCCCGTACGGAGTTGACTTTGCTTTGCTATATAATAATCTAAGACTGTGCTATATTCCGGTACGGCTCACAGCAATACCTGGCTGCAAGGTTTACTTGTGATTCCCCCAGGTCGCATATGCTCTAGTGACGCTCCTAATGAAGATGGAGAATACAGTTCTCATATCACTGCTATATTTGGACTGCCGGCTTCTTATTGCACGAGAGGTTATTTCAGGGACGTTAAACGCCTGTTTTCATATACGCTATTCCAAAGTATAATGTTCGTGAAAATATACCCTTGGCATGAACTGCGTCATTTGTTGAATGGAGATAAAACTAGCCTCATTATTCTTCCAGCAGAGCCCCACGTTAAGAATACACTGTAAATGCTTATCGTCGCATTCTGGTAAATACTCTTTGAAATGTAGGAAAAAAAGTGGATTCTTTCTCATACTGTCTCTATGTTTTACAAGTTGTATTTTAAGAAATATATAGCTTCTTTATGTTTTCACATTTATAGAAATGAGAAAAAAAATTGAGATGTTTTGCAGGGAAGTTAAAACTTGCGTCTTTAGAACAAACTGGTGTTACAATAACATCAACGGATATGGAGCCACAGTCGTTGAGCAGAAAACAGTAGTACTTTTTTTTTGCTAGGGGCTTTACGTCGCACCGACACAGATAGGTCTTATGGCGACGATGGGATAGGAAAGGCCTAGGAGTTGGAAGGAAGCGGCCGTGGCCTTAATTAAGGTACAGCCCCAGCATTTGCCTGGTGTGAAAATGGGAAACCACGGAAAACCATTTTCAGGGCTGCCGATAGTGGGATTCGAACCTACCATCACCCGGATGCAAGCTCACAGCCGCGCGCCTCTACGCGCACGGCCAACTCGCCCGGTAACAGTAGTACTTGGGGAGTGTGAAGCATGATACAACGGGGTATTTTATGACGACTTCCTTTGGCCTATTCCCACTTAACCAGCACGATCGCGCGGGTTAACTTTAAAAAAAGTCGCGCTAACGAGTTCCTTTTCCCGCATCAACCCGAACTCCAACGTCCGTGTGGTTGTCGCTCCGTGTGTTTCAATTGTTTTTGTTGCTGTGGTTGGCCAGTAGGTGCAACGAGCTGGTCATATAGAGAGCATTACTACGGATGGATGTTACGTTTTAGAGATGTTTTATAATTTTGTTGTTACCACACACTACAATGTAAAATAACATGTGTAATAATAATAATAATAATAATAATAATAATAATAATAATAATAATAATAATAATAATAATAACATTTATTTGCTTTACTTCCCACTAACTTCTTTTATCACCGGACTGAGCCAGTATCGAACCTGTCAGTTTCGGGTCAGAAGGCCAGCGTGTCAACCATCTGAGCCACTCGGCCCGACTAACATTTGTATTTTTGCAGCTAATGATTTATTGAAATTCAGTTTTAGTATTTGTTTTGATGGGTTCGCTAGATTACTCTCAATATGGGGTAGCACATTCGTGATAAAAATGTTGTCAATATGGATTTTCATGTCTTAGTTTGGTATTCCGTTATCAAAGAATTAGTCACAGGTCATTAGAAGCATTTTAATTTGGTCAATAAACACCTAAGTAGCACGATTGTGCTCGTAATATCCCGGAAATGCTATGACAGATAATTTCTTAGAGAATTTTTTATCTCCAAAAATAGTAATTAGAATATAAAGAATGAACAAAAATCTTTCCAGTTGGGAAAGTGATAGAAAATGTTCGCAAAAGGTGCGTAATACCTGGGACAGCGTAAAAACCGGGAGTGCCTCATTGACGTTATCCACTAACAGAAACTGGGAGGAAAGGGCTGAACAATCTGAACGTCTTCGGAAATATAAAAGTTTTTGGTGGGTGACTGATTATTCTGGATAATTTACTTATTTTCTTCAAATAGTTCCAAGGTGTAGCCAGATACCATGCGACAACTAGCGTAGTTTCGGGAACCCCGCTAAGTTACCACTTGGCAACCTGCATCATTTCTCCGAGTGCTTGTGGGAGAAAATAACCCGCTTCAAACACCAGCGAATTAGTGTACTGTTAAAGCGGTAGCGTGAATTAGTATAGATAGAGAGATGGATTTAAGCCTTTGTTATTTGTTGGGAAGTTAGGATTTCTGGCCCTTTCTTACACTTAACCACACAGATATTATTAATATCATAAAAATGACAAACCTAAAATAATAAGAGCTACAAATAACACTAATGTTTGAGACAAAAATATGAATACACACACACACACACACACACACACACACACACACACACACATACACACACACACACACACAAAGAAGAAATAAAAAATGAACTGGCTATTGTTGTTTTTGCCATTTCTTCAAACTTTGTTTGTTACAATTCTTCAGAATCTGTTTATAATTTTCGTGATTTTTTTTACATTATATATCATAATACTATATTTTGTATAATGTTGTGACTTCCCCTCTTGGAGAACAATCATTGAACGAGAAATGCAACCATGCAAGCTAAGGGCGCCAATCTTTAAGTTGATGACTTAAAGATAAAAACTTATAATCAAGCTTGGACGGACTCTTATCACAGGGGTGGGGTGATAGTGCACTAATCATTAAGCAGGAGAATTAGAAATCAAAAGGCTAATTAAGGCAGATTGATTAAAGTGAACTAGGAAAATACTATTTATTATATTGAATATAAATGACGACGGTTTAACGAGAACTGAATTTAAAATAGGAAATGAATTTAACAAAAAGTTGAATGACTCTACTTCGCGAAAACTTGCAATATTTTTAACTCGCTTGCTCACCATGTAGTCTTGTTCTGCTGGTCCTTGGAAAGCTTCCATCCTTGTAGCTGGAACATCACCGGTCGTCTTTGAGATATCTTCATCTGCAGCTCATTACCATTCCTGCCTTGCTAAGTGCACCTCCCACTAATTGGAAGATGGCTTCAACACTAACACTCCCTATTATGCTCTATTCCATATATTGGAGATGAGCCCTAAGTCATAGTTAGAAAAACCTCCTTGGGTTATGTGGAGAGGATACACAATTAATAATCCTTCCAACTTTACTGAAAATGTGCCCTGAAGTTTCATTTCTATCTAGTTTAATACTACCTATTGTCTTAGACTGGTACAAACCGGTCTAGTAGCCGAGCTGTACGTACTTCCTGATGAGAGTGGCTATACACCCCTCATTCAGAAATTCCTAAGTACCACGTCGTGGTAATGAAGTAATTAATGTAGAAGTGATAAACTATCACACTAGTCCACTATGGTACAACAACCATAAGACAAGTTCTCAGACCTACAGCGAAATACAAGATCGAAGAATCAAGAAGATTAATAATAACGAATGCAGAATCAAGAAGAGTAAAGAAGAGTCAAGCCAAGAGCTCCAACACGCCCTTTTATAACCTTCTCTGGCTCTAATTACAGGTCGCTACACGTGGTCCAATCAGTTGACACGTCTCTCCCCACTCCAGATATTAGAGTTGATGGCTCCCAACCATGATATCAACTGTTCTTCTATTAGCCCTTTCACTCAGTATCCATGGCAACATGACGCTCCTTTGAAAATATAGGTGGTGATCAGTTTGAATTATTCTGGTCGAAATACGGTAGTTGTCGTTACAACGCTTGAACACGTGCTCGCTTTTCCCAGAATTTGATGTCTAAATTTGTCCTTCCTTCTTCCTCGGTGATGTGGCAAGATAGAGGAAATCTACTGCAAGTTAAATTTAAACGAATGTCGCAAGAATCTAAGTGAATATTAGGATATTCAGCCCTCGTTTACAAGTCGTAGTTACAAAGTAATGAAATGATAGTGAGCAAATGATTAAACATGAATTATAATAAAAGTACATACCAAGATAAATATCATGACGTTAAATTCCTGAATTAATTATACATAATAAAATTAACATAATTACACTGTGACGTCTGGAACGTTACAATGTCTGTTGTAATTGGAGTGCAACTCTGTTACAGACATGTGTCATAACTAAATAAATAAATAAATAAATAAATAAATAAATAAATAAATAAATAAATAAATAAATAAATAAATAAATAAATAAATAATGCAGATTCGAAAAAGTACTTATTTCAGTAGAACAAGTCAAAGAAATGCGAAGGTAAAAACTACTAATAAAGTTAATAAACGTACTTAAAAGTAATTAAGTTATTCCTGCAGTACTAGACCTAAATTAAATACTGTAATTATTACTAACTATGTTAGTTTCTAAGTGATAAATAATTATATTTGTCCGACTCATTGGCTGAAGGGTCAGCGTTGAGGCCTTCGGTTCAGAGGGTCCCGGGTTCAATTCCCGACAGGGTAGGGGATTTTAATCGCGTCTGATTAGTTCTTCCTGTCCGGGAACTGGGTGTTTGTGTTTTTCCCATTCAGACAAGACACTACTCTGCCAACCACCACAGAGATACGCAATAGTAATTACATCCCTCCATGTAGGGTTGGCGTTAGAAAGGGCATCCAGCCGTAAAACGGGGCCAAATCCAGATGTGCGACACATTACGCATCCGCGACCTGACACATGTGGGGAAAGGGGTGGGAGAAGAAGATGAAGAGAAATAAAGATATTTCAAATTTAATTAAATTGTTGATATACACTATTAAACAAGAAAGTCATTCAGACAGAAAGGGAGCTAAATCAATGTTGTTAGGATGAAAGTTACAGATTTCAACTAATTTATTACTATAGAAGAATTAAGCTTAATTTGAGTTATCGTTTTAATCCAATATTATTTTAACTGTACAATAATCTCATAACATAATTTTCACACACAATCACTCGTTCCACTCATGCAGGTACCTTGCTGGAAACACTTAATGAGGTTTTAAATTTACTTCCTGGTGCAGCATTATTCATGTCTTTGGAAGAGCATTCCATCATTCCGAGGCGGTGACTGTGAATGATCGATGGTATGTTAGACAGGTATTTCTATGTATGAGCTGTGGCTTAAAGCTTTGGTGTAACGATTTACGGACTTATCTTCACTATAAAATATAATACATTTGAACAAGCCACTATCATGTCGTATCTGCTAGGGCACGTCCCAGCAGTCGTGGCCATCTAAGTGAGACTGACACCAGAGGGTTTCAACGACAATCGGAATTCAGAGATCGATTGCTAGTTCACCAGCTACTCTGGAACCATGACGTTTTCTGCATTTGCTGCGCAAACCAATCATCTTACTCACCTTTCTTTGGAGAAACAAAATACTACATCTTTACTACGGGGCCTGTAAAGGAACACACTATTGATGGGATAACTGAACACATTTAATAATCTAATAATTTCCATCCGATTATTTAAATAATCGAATAAATACTCGAATAAAATAATCGAATGAACTTCATATATTATTCAGTTGTAGTGATGACATAATCGAATACTTTTAATATTCGAATAACGTCCATCTCCTAATTTAAGAATATGATAATCGAACGAGCTTCAAATATCATTCAGTTGTAATGATAGCATAATCGAATAACCTCCATCCAATAATTTAAATAATCGAATAAAATAATCGAACGAGTTTCAAATATCATCAAATATCATTGTTGTAGTGATGGCATAATCGAATAAAATAATCGAATGAGATTCAAATATCATTCAGCTGTAGTGATGGAATAATCGAATACCTTTAATATTCGAATAACCTCCATCCGATAATTTAAATAATCGAATAAAATAATCTAATAAAATAATCGAATAAGCTTCAAATATCATTCAGTTGTAGTGATCGCATAATCGAATAAAATAATCGAATAAGCTTCAAATATCATTCAGTTGTAGTGATGGAATAATCGAATAAAATAATCGAATGAGCTTCAAATATAGTTCAGCTGTAGTGATAGCATAATCGAATACTTTTATTATTCGAATAACCTGCATCCAATAATTTAAATAATCGAATAGAAATCGAATGAGCTTCAAATATCATTCAGTTGTAGTGATGGCGTAATCGAATAAAATCATCGAATGAGCTTCAAATATCATTCAGCTGTAGTGATAGCATAATCGAATTAAATAATCGAATGAGTTTCAGATATCATTCAGTTGTATTCCATACATTATTCGGATGCGTTATGAATAAATTTTTCAGTTTAATCAAAAATAGAAATACGCTTTTTTCCAAAGGTATCTCCAATTGTTGAAACTAAATTAGTGAATTAACTGTCTTAATGAGATCACTTTTCATTCGATTATTTCGAAAGCATTCACTATACAATTGGCTCATTCATTCGAATGCAGTTCCGAATAATTAATCGAAAAACTAATCGACTGGAAAAATTCACTATTCAATTGCCTCATTCATTCGAATGGAGTTTTGAAAAAATAATCGAATGGAAAAAAATTTCACTACGTTATTCGATTGCCTCATTCATTCGAGAATAATCGAAAAAATACTCGAATGCGAAATACAATCGAATAATCGAATAAAATGAAATAATCGAATAAGAGATTATTTTATATTCGATTATCCCATCGCTAGAACACATACCAAATCCAATTCATGGTTCCTTGTCGTTTCCTCTTCCGTTTTGACAAGCCTTCCTTCATCATTGCACTATCCCTTATTCGTATCTACTCAACCACTTTGGACCGGGTTTTCGGTCTGAGTAGCTCGGACGGTCTTCTGAGCCCAACTTGGCTCAGTCCGGTGGCATTTGAAGGTACTCATTACGACAGACTCGTCTTAATAGATTTACTGGCACGGAAAAGAACTTCTGTGGGACAAACCTTCGGCACCTTGGTGCCGCCAAAAACCGTAAAAATAGTAAGACGTAAAATTTAATAACAGTGTTATTTTTTTCAATCTTCCTTGGAATCCTTCATTTCTTAAAACGTTATTTTTCAGATTATATTTCTATATTATCCTCGTCTCATCCTTTATTTCTTCCTAAATATTTCTTGACCTCTTGTATCCAGCTCATTGTTGACTTTTTCTCCCAAAGATACTTGAATAACTATTTGCTCAACCTGTTATCATCCTGTCTATATATATGTCCAAAAATAGCAATCTCATTTACCTTATTTTATATGTTCTGGTATACTTCCTTATTACTTCTTATTTTCCATTGTTCCGTTGCTTTCATTGGTCCTAATAGATTTGTTGTTATTCTTTTTCTACCACTTTTCCCACACCTGTGGGTCGTGGGTGTCAAATGTTTCTCTCATTTGTATTTGACCGTGTATCACGACCAGTTGACCTTCCTGACACCAATCCTGTTTAGTTGGATATAATCGCTATTGCGCGTTACTTTGGTGGTTGGTAGTGTGGTGTGTTGTCTGAATATGACGTGGAGAGTGTTGGAACTAACACTAACACCGTGTTTACGAGCGAGAAAAATAATTAGGTGCTATTAAAATCCCCGACCCGGCCGACGATCGAACCCGGAACCCACTGAAGCGAAGGCCTCAACTCTAACCAATCAGCCAAGAATTTGAACAAACAAAACACCATATTCTTCCTTTCTTAATCTATTTACCATCCCACTTCAACCGCCTCCAGGGAAATGTCCTAGAGCGTGACTTTGGGTCGGGGGATACAACTCGACAGGAAGACTAGTACGTCACCCAGGTGGCCTCACACGCTATGCTGAACAGGGTCCTACGAGGGGGATTTGAATATTGGAAAGAAGAGGGAAGGAAGCGGCCGTGGCCTTAAGTTAGGAACAATCCCTAAATTTGCCTGTGGAAGTGGGAAGCCACGGAAAACCGCTTCGAGAATAGCTGAGGAGGGAATCGAACGCCCTCTACACAGTTGACCCTAGAAGCTGAGTGTACCCCGCTCCAGCCCTCGTACAACATTTCAAATTTCATAGGAAACGAACACCGGCCTCTGGGGTGGCGACCATTACACTAACCACTACATCACAGAGCCGGAACTAAATTCTATATTAATATTTTAAAAAAATACTTAATTTCATCGGAACAGTTCGTCTTGTTAATGTTGTGCTGGTAATATATTGTGTGAATGTTTCATAAATGATTTTGTACTCTTTGAGAATTACGGAGCATACGTTGTTGTTCGTGAGACTTCATTAATAGCCATTCCAGTTAGCTGGTCTGACAATAGTTCTTAGAATGTCGTATAATATTAAAATACATAATAGCCTTTTATCACCTCCAACTTCCAATTTCCTTGATTTATCCATTAGAGTTAGCTCCCTATCCTGAAGGCTGTTTGAATCCCCAAATAGCACCACAAAGGTTATATCGTTATAGAAAAACCGTAAAAACAGACGGTAGCGCCAAACTTAGTCATGATGAGGAGTGAGGTAGTTTGCCATTGCTTTCCACACTTGTCCAAAAAGTGCTATTGCAACATGAATGGTCATACGAGTAGCTCCTTTCATAATACTTAGTCCTATGAGTCGAACTCGGAAATTCACAAATGAGACTTAGAATTCAGTGGAAGCTTTATTATACTATCTACAGTACATCTTGTGCCAAGGGACAGCCACAAAAATACTGCACCCGTCAAAAAATAGCTGGTAAGGAGCAGCCTCTGACGAGGATGGGAGCTTAAGGCGGGTAACGTAAGTTAACGCGAATTTCACAATCAAAGAAACCGAAACGAAGAATGTTCAGACGGATTCTAAAGTTTAGCAGAATCAGATGGCGAAACCCAGTTTCGATCCTAATACGCTTGCCTGGGGTTGAATGAAACTAGCCGAGTCAAATCAAGGTATAGCACTTAAATGCAGACAACATAATCTATCCAGTAAATCAAGTTAATACGTCTACCTCATACAGAGTATACCACATGCAGTAGACAAAATACGGCAGGCAACAAACATATAATTTAGTACGGAAGGAATTATAATTGTCCGTCTCTGTAGTGTGGTGGTTAGTGTGATTATCTGACACCTTGGGAGGCCCGGGTTCAATTCCAGGCTCTACCACGAAATTTGGAAAGTGGTATCGAGGGCTGGCACACGGTCCACTCAGCCTTGGGAAGTCAACTGAGTAGAAGGGGGGTTCGATTCCCTCCTCAGCCATCCTCAAAGTGCTTTTCCGTGGTTTAACACTTCCCCTTCAGGCAACTGTCGGGATGCTACCTAAATTAAGGCCACGACCGCTTCCTTGTCTATCCCGTCCGATCTTCCCATCGCCTGCAAGGCCCCTGTTCAGCATTGCAGGTGACCGCCTGGGCGAGGTACTGGTACCCCACCCCAGTTGTGTCCCCTGACCCAAAATCTCACGCAAGCAGAAGAAGAACGTTGATCCACAGGAAACCAAACGCTAAGCAGAGTAATGGGAGCACTATGCAAGTATGGACTCTTCAACTGCATGCTGCTTCTCACTTAGCAAACATAATGTAACTTCTGTTGGGTTAATCTCCTTGTGCTAGATCAGGGTAATTTTGAATATGACTCATATAGTAAACTAGCAAATGTATCCGTGCTTCGCTACGGTATTCTACATTGTATACGGATATCGAAGTAAATTACTGTACATGAAGTGAATAGGATTATTTAAATTGCATATCTGTTGGCGTTATACGAGAAACAGCATAGGGAGGTCTGCAGATGTTGTTTTCAATGTAAAGTGCGAGTTGAGGAGTTGTGATGATAACGACAGGTCCACTTGTCTACTGCAATTGACTATGCTTAACGTCAGTCACATTTTATGGGTAAATTTGTTTATAACCGGGGGCACTCTTGCAGGGGGGCACCTTTGCCTACTGACAAAGATAATTAGGTAAAGGAGTTTAAAAAAAATGCACGCTCTCTTGCATTTTGCTAGTCAAATCGAGAAGAGAAATATTCATTACAATGGTACACACGAGCTAGAGGAGGACCCCATTCCTACTGCCAGTTAGAGTCTATGTGGGGAGTACTGATTACAACAGCAGACACCTTCCTGCTGGTAGTCACTATTGATTTGTAAAGTATTAATTACAATGTCAGACACACCCCTTCTAAATCGCTACAAATCAGCTTAAGTGAATAAATATAGATCGACATACGAAGTATATGCATGTTTACCTTGATTTACAGAATAACTGCTGCTAAACGGTGCATCATATAAAAACGGATTGTACGATAAGACGCCTCTGGCCTCATTTAGCAATCTAAATGGATGGTCCAATGATATTTCTTCGTATCTCATCTATTTAAAGGTAAGATTGTTTTAGAAACGTTGAATAGGGTGAAGTTTCTGTAAGTTTTCACACAGTGAATTACTTTTCAGATGCTTATGCGGCAGCTTCAAACATAGAATTTGGCTCATATATGGCTAATGGATGGGCCAATATTCGTGTAGAATTTGATGACCCTATCTTTCCTATAAGCGATTCAAACCATGCGTTATACGTGTACGAAGTGCAAAGTTTTGGTAAATCCAGAAATAGAGCCAAATTGAATGTATAAGGGATAGCGATACGACAAAAAGTCATAGGACCAAAGTTGTAGAACACTCCAAATTGAACGGAGATTGAGCCATCCGTTTTGTGCTTCGCCTTACCGTTTAGCCACCAAATACCCCGAAAGGAAGGTCTGCACCGTCATTGAAATAGCCTCCATATTTCGATATTTTTCGAGGGCAAAAATAAAAATTTTAAACATCTCGTAAATTTTCCGTCGGTTACACGCTAAAAGCTATAATTTTGCCAAATTTCAAATTTCTAACTCGTCTGGCAGATTTCTCCGCCATCTTGATAAGAGGGAAGGGTTAAAAAATTAGGACTTTCAGGAAACTTCTAAGCCCATGAAACCTATGTTATCGTTTTGGGTAAATATATCCGACTGCGTTCTTATGCAGATTTGAAACTCCCAGCGTGTCCCCCTCAGATAATTTTGAGAATTTTAGATTTTTCTAGGGATCTTAAAGTCATCAGCTTGTCTGGTTATACCAAGTTTTAAGTCTCTAAGATGCCTGGAAGTGTCTCATTCATTCACGTCTGTTTTCATTTTCATGCCTTACTTTATAAATATATATACCTGTATGTACAATACAATACAGTATATATATAAGGAGAGAGATCGCTCCAAAATGACTTCCATTTATTAATATGGATTATATATCACAAGCTTCCCAATTGGTTCTAGGGGCGTATTACTCCCACAGTATGTTTTCCAGGTAGAATGTCATACTTGTAAGTCAAACTGAAACATACACACGTCCATTATATCGGTCATTTTGGATATTTTTTTCATCCTTTCTCACCCCGTATACCAAAGGGGGCTGAAGTTGGACTTGAACAAATCCGGAGTGTCACAATTCATTTCAGCGACCCAGAAAACTACAGATTCGACACTACTTTCGATGATTTTTATATCTCACCCCCTCGCTACCCGCCGCTAAGGTTTTCTGGGGTGTCTTATCCCCCACGTGGTTTGTCTCCTGATATTAAAAATCCGGAGTGTACAATTCACCTCGGCGACCCCAAACAGTATGTATTCGACACTATTTTCGATTAATTTTATATATCAATCCTCCTTCGCCCCCCACCACAAAGGGGAATGAACTTATAAAATATCCGGAGTCTCACTATTCATCTCAGCGACCCCGAAAACTATGGATTCGACACTATTATCGATTATTTTTATATATCACTCTCCGATTGCTCCCCACCCCGAAAAATGCTGAAATTGGAATTCAAAATATTTCGGAGTGTCACTATTCATCTCAGCGACCCCGAAAAGCATGGACTCGACACTACTTTCGGTGATTTTTATATCGCAGTCCTCTCGCCCCCCCCCCCCACCCCCGCTGCCCCTAACGGTTCCTGGGGTGCATTACGCCCACGTGGTTTGTCTCCTGATACTAAAAATCCGGAGTGTCACTATTCATCTCAGCGACCCCGAAAACTATGGATTCGACACTATTATCGATTATTTTTATATATCACTCTCCGATCGCTCCCCACCCCGAAAAATGCTGAAATTGGAATTCAAAATATTTCGGAGTGTCACTATTCATCTCAGCGACCCCGAAAAGCATGGACTCGACACTACTTTCGGTGATTTTTATATCGCAGTCCTCTCGCCCCCCACCCCCGCTGCCCCTAACGGTTCCTGGGGTGCATTACGCCCACGTGGTTTGTCTCCTGATACTAAAAATCCGGAGTGTCACTATTCATCTCAGCGACTCAGAAAACTATGGATTCGACACTATTTTCTAGTTTTTTAAATATCACTCCGCCATCGCCCCCCCCCCCACCCCGATGGGGGCTGAACTTCGACATTAAAAATTCCGGAGCGTCACTATTCATTTCAGCGATTCAGAAAAGTATGGATACGACACTACTTTCGTTTATTATTATATCTCACCCCCTACCCCCACTTCCCTAAGGGTTTATGGGGTGACTTACGTCTCACGTGGTTTGTCTCCTGATACTAAAAATCCGGAGTGTACAATTCACCTCCGCGACCCCGAAAACTATGTATTCGACATGATTTACGATTTTTATATATCACTCCCCCTCGTCACCCACCCCAAAGGTGGCTGAACTTGGACCTTAAAAAATCCGGAATGTCACTATTCATCTCAGCGACCCCGAAAAGTATGAATTCGACACTATTTCGTTAATTTTGATATATGACCCCCTCGCCCCCAGTCCCTATGGGTGTTCGGGATGTCTTACCCCACGCGGTTTGTCTCCCGATACTAAGTCATAAGTGTACCAAGTTTGGTTGAAATTGCTCCAGTGGTTTAGGAGGAGATCTGTCATTTACACACCCACACACACGCACACCCGCGCACACATACATCCATTTTATATAGTAAGGAGAAGAAGAAGATAAGATTGTTATGTACAGTTCTTCGATTATTTTTATATCTCACCCCTTTGCCACCCACTTGGACTTAAAAAAATCCGACCGAGCTCGATAGCTGCAGTCGCTAAAGTGCGGCCAGTATCCAGTATTCGGGAGATAGTAGGTTCGAACACCACTGTAGGCAGCCCTGAAGATGGTTTCCCGTGGTTTCCCATTTTCACACCAGGCAAATGCTGGGGCTGTACCTTAATTAAGGCCACGGCCGCTTTCTTCCCACTGCTAGCCCTTTCCTGTCCCATCGTCGCCATAAGACTTATCTGTGTCGATGCGACGTAAAGCAACTAGCAAAAAAAAAAAAAAAATCCGGAGTATTACTCAGTATTACAGAGTATTATTATCTCAGAGACCCTGAAATCTATGTATTCGACACTGTTTTTAACTATTTCTCTGTCTCAACCCTTTCGCTCCCCACCTAAAAAGGGGCTGAACTTGGACTTCAAAAAAATTCTGGAGTATTACTTTTCAACTCAGTGACCCCGAAAACTATGAATTCGACACTATTTTCGATTATTTTTATACCTAACCCTCCTGACCCCCTCCCTTAAGGGCGCTAGGGATGGCTTACTCCACAGTGCTTGTCTCCCGATAGTAAGTACTATGTGAACCAAGTTTCGTTGAAATTGCTCCAGTGGTTTAGGAGGAGATCTGTCATTCACACACACACACACACACACACACACACACACACACACACACACACACACACACACATTCATCCATTTTTATATATAGTAAGATTAACAGTATTTACTACATTACAAAGTAGATACTTACATCTCCTGTTTTCATTGCAAATTTGCCACAGCACGAGTACTCACCTAAAAACGAGAGAAAGAGCAATTAGGCATGAAAAATGTCCACACTTATAAAACTAATACCAGTGACCTACTCGTAAATGTGACCAGAAGTAAGGACAGAATGATTGGCTACATCTTAGGACTACCAGGTCTTGTTCAGTTACATTCTGAGGGAAGTGTAGGTGGTAATAACGTTAAGGGTATACCAAGATACGAATACAACGAACAGATTAAAGTATATGTTGGATGCACTAGTTACGCAGAAATGAAAAGGCAATCAAACGATAGGGTGGCATGGAGCGCAGCATCAAACCAATTTGATGATCCAAACAACATCAACACATAAATATAATACACCTATCAAAATAATGTTTCGTCACCTCTGCCCAAAGAGTTCCTAATTCTTTACAGAAAACGGTGGACAGCATACAGAGTTACCATTGCCCAGAAAACAACAAATGAGAGCTTCCACAAGAACGCAACTTCGTTTCTCAATTTAAATTACTGGATACATTACACGCTAGTACTTTTTGTTTTACCGACCAACGCTTCTCATTGCATTGATTCCTGCACGAATTCGTTTTGAGGTACACTCCACTAGTTCACCAAGGTTATGTTGGTTTAAATTTTCCCACTCCTTAATGTTGATTCGGCGCAGATGTCGCACAGTGGTTGTGACGGCCATAAACAGCCTTCTTTAATTTATCCCAAATATGTTCGACGGGACTCATAACTGGAGAACAATGCGGTCTATTTGAGAGATACCGTAATCACGAATGAAGTCAGTTACATGAACAGCACAGTGGATGCGCGTAATACAGCGCATGAAGCAAATTAATCCATTAATACTAGCGAACCGATGTCACTACGGGTCGGAGGATGTCGTCAATGTATCGTGCAACATTTACATAGACCTTCAGTACTAAGAACGGCGTACGGTAGCTCAATATAGTGCCACTCCATAACACCAGGGAACCACCACCTTGTTGCATGTGCTAGACAGTGTGTCTGTCTGTTAGGTCATCAGCCCAGAGGCTGGTTGGATCCTCAGATAGCACCACCAAAGGTTATGCGGTTATAAGGAAACCTCAAAAACCAATGGCAGCACCAAAATGAGGCGTTCTAGGCAAGATTAGGAGTGAGGTAGTTTGCCATTGCTTTCCTCACTGGATCAGAAAGTACTATTGCAGCACAACTGACCCTATGAGCAGCACGTTCCATGACACTCAGATGCACTAGTCATGCTCTGAATGTCATTACTCAGCACTACCCAAACGTCAGCAACTTCCATAGTGTCACAGCCATGGATGTTGACTGGGACTTCGGTGGAAGCTACACTTTACTCTGGCCTGTGCCAGGAGATGGATGCAAAAGTACTGTATCCATCAAGAAATGACAGCAGGCAGCTAGACAGTGTATGTGAGACATAAAACCTGACCAGATTGTTTCCAAACACTCTGCCTACAATCACCAGGAACAATGCTTATGCGACACTCATCTGTGAAGAAAACTTTATGCCATTTCTCAAGAGACCATTAAACATAATGTTGGGCTCATTTTCTACCGCTCCCCATGATGTATAAGTTTGAGAACCGGGTCCCGCCATGGGCGTCGAGAGTGAAATTGTGCTTCGTGTAACCTGTTTTTCACAGTATGAGTTGAAACGTGGCGAACTTCGGCTGCCCGAAGACCATTATTCAGTATAGTAGCATTGCGTTCAGGATTCCTCCGAGCTGAAATTCGAAGGTAACTGTAATCGTAGTCCTTGGACGACCTGTGCGGGGCAAGTAATTAACGGTTCCTATCTCCCTGTACGGCTTCCAGGCTCGATCTACATCACTTTGATCACGGCCCACACTGCCTCTGTTGCCCATCCTTCTTGACATAATGTGATTATGCGTACATGTTCACATGTCAACACTGCATGTCGTGCTCACTATACTGATCAGAACACATCTCTGCTGGTTCCATACTAATGCTACAACTTCAACTGAAATACTGCTTCCCGTTTGAGCTTGGCATTCTGCCTGCGGGTTGGGGTTAGTGCAGTTGCGAGTATATTGGAAACTCCTTAAGGGTCTTCTTTTCGCTTTGCATAGCGAAATAGTGATCATGTTAAATGACAAAAAAAATAGCTGTTAACATTTTATGAGAAATAATAATATATATAATTAAAACACTAGGCTGATTATTGTTACATTGATTTTGAGAGAACCACTGAATTGGTGGATGTCGCAAAGCATTCTGACGAATGCTGTTCACCTGTAGATTTCCAGGATGTCTTTAAAACCTCGACATTTCTTGCCGTATATCTTTTAAATTATTAAATCTCCAGTGGTCGCGTGGATTAATGTTGTAATTCCGGCTCATTTGTTTTATATCTGGGAACATAACACACTTTCTTTTGGTACATGCTGTTCTGTACCTTTCCTAGATGATCTCCTCTCTACAATCACCATGAAATACTCGTATTACGTAAATGACCACTAATTTTCTAGTAGCATACCATGCAATTAATTCAGATTACAAATTTAGTTCACGTGACTATTTACGGAACTACTTGTGAAGTGGCAGCCATGTGAGTCACTGTGCCGAAATGGGTTGTTTTGTGTAGTACCGGTATGTGATTGAAAAGGATTAGTGACATTAGCACAGGCAAACTACAGCACAGAGGTATTAAGATTTTGTTATAAAAACATCTTATTCAAATCAAAAATAAGTTGTCTAGTGTCTATCATCTGGTGGTTATTTAAATGTTTGCTGTATGTTTTTCAGTGTACGCGAATGGTGGTATTAAAGAACGTAAGTCATACTTGGATCCAGTGCAACTTAAAATGGTCTTATAATGGGAAGACATGACATGGGTTCAAGTACCCTAAATATGAGTGTTACTTGGACCCAATTTTCGAAAAGCTCCCCTGAGTCTTAAAGATTTGCTTCCCTAAAAATAAAGGTAGATAACTTACCCCATAAGTTCTAATACAAGGTATAAATCATATTGATCCTAAAAAATTAGATATCATTAATCAATTTAGTGATAATAGATTATAAGATAAAGAAAATTTAGAAATCTCATATCCTGACCAGGAACGATATTTGCACTGAATTATATTCAATTGAAGCAATGACGAATATAACTTGAACCAATACAAACCAGGATCTCCGACATTTTGTCAGTTCTACGGCAATTCATGGATACCAGTATAAACTCTGCAAAACTAAGATCTTTCATGAACCTGACGATAGTTGTGTGCGTGCACTGCGTGATTTGACATGTCCTCGTCACCATGTTGTGGAATGCTCTAAGTGAATTAGGCCTATAATAGACTTATGCTTAAATGACATGTGATTGCTTTATATACACAATTTGTTTGCTGTATTTAATTAATTAATTAATTGCCTGTGTAAGACGGGCTATATTTTGTGGAATTTCGAACTTTTCCATAACTCTCCAAAATATCCTCCGGTTATCATAATTAAAGGTCTCTTCACAAAGATGTTTAATGCTCAGCAAACTATTAAATGATTAATCGTAGAAATGATCTCTGATAGATTGAAAACGTAGACTATATAGGTCATATATAAAGGTCCGACTCATTGGCTGAATGATCAGCGTTGAGGCCTTCGGTTCAGAGGATCCAGGGTTCGATTCCCGGCCGATTCGGGGATTTCAGTCGCCTCTGATTAATTATTCTGGCCCGGAGACTGGGTGTTTGAGTTTGTCCCAACACGTTCTTCTTCATATTCAGACAACACGCTACACTACCAACCATCACAGAAATACGTAATAGTGATTACATCCCTCCATATATGGTTGGCGTCAGGAAAGGCATCCGGTCGTAAAACAGGGCCAAATCCAATGCGCGACACAGTTCGCACTCGCGACCTCGCAGGTGTGGGAAAAGCAGTACAAGAAGAAGAAGACCCTAACAACACTGCTTGACCGCACTCGACGTGGACCGTTTTATCGAAATGCTCCTTTTACACGTTAAAGTGCAATATTCTGGTCCCATCTCGGCAAGATTAAAAGAGTACCCGTCATTTTAATTTACATCCGATAAAACATGCACAAAAAAATCAGAAAACTTCCAGAATTATGGAAAAAGGGCATATGAGCTTTGGCAGAAATTAGATTTCCAGTGAACTTGGTGCGCTCTACTTTTAATAGGGCCAGCAGAAGTGCATTCACTTGTGAGGCTGCGGGACGCTGAATTTAATTTGCTCCACATCTTTAAAAGTTGCCTGCGCCAGATCAACCAGCAACGGATCCTATTATTCGACTAGGGTTTAAGCCTACCGCGCACTAAGCGATCACGACAGCGACCAGAGTCGCTGCGACTAACAAAATACAAATGCGCATACGGGCACACGCGCACTGGACGAAGCTGCCGCTTGACCACGGCGTTGGTCGCTGGCATCAGCGACATACAAGCGACCAGCTGGCTGCGGCGACCGGTTGTGTGTGTTATAACTTATGGACAGCCGCATACTCTAGCCACCAGCTGCCTGCGGCGACCGGTTGTTTGTGTTGTAAATTATGGACAACCACGCACTCATGCGACCGGCTGGCTGCGGCGACCGGTTGTTTGTGTTGTAAATTATGGACAACCACGCACTCATGCGACCAGCTGGCTGCGGCGACCGGTTGTTTGTGTTATAACTTATGGACAGCTGCGCACTCTAGCGACCAGCTGGCTGCGGCAACCGGCTGTTTGAGTTATAATTTATGGGCAGCCGCGCACTCTAGCGACCAGTTGGCTGCGGCGACCGGCTGTTTGTGTTAATAGCCGCGCACTCAAGCGATCAGCAGCGCGGTTCTTTGGACACAAGGAGAGTCTGACTTGTCAATTCACTTGATATGGATATCGACAGTGTGCACTTTATAGTAGAAATTGAAAAACGACCTGCAGTTTGGGGCATGTCCTCGGAAGCATATAGCAACAGAACTGTAAAGAAAACGCAATGGGAGGAATCGAAATTGACTTTCAACCTATTAAGTCATGTTACGTACATTTAGTACGTGCTGAAGAGATGTTAAGTACAGAACAAAAATGGACAACCGGACACCAGTGGGATCCGAACCCACAACCTCCCTATTTTGCGTCGGTTGCTCTTTAATTAGTTTGTCGATGGATGTGGTTGTTTGATATGAGAGCGATTCCCGTATCACACATACATTTCGCCTTAGAGACTATGATTGTGGTTTGTGCCACATGTTGCCGTCAGTTCTTCAAAATAATGTTGGCTATAGCACAATATTCTCGGTTAGTTTCTCTTGTCCATAACAGCGGGAGACTATTGACCACACTGTTCTGAGTAAGAATGAGTGCTGACCATTAATACCACGTCAAAAGTGCTTTATTGTATTTGTACACACACCTCACGCGTAGAAGAAAATATCTCACACGGATATATGGGTCTGGAAACTCTTTACTTCGATGTTGGATCTCATTTTCTACAACTCGACGTAGTAACACTCAGGGACACAAAGTATTAGCATACCACATAAAATTCTCAAAATCTCGTCACACTGGAGGGGTCGTTCGGTAAAACGAATTCATCGAACAAATTCAAAAACTAGAGTATAATTGTTAATAAATTGGAATTCAGTGGCACATTGAAGTAGCAAGGCGTTCGTATAAATGCCATTGCTGCATTCTGCGTAGAATACAAGCTGGTAAGGGGTTTGAGTACGATAACATACTAAACATTTGGCGACTGGGCGCACTCGGCGTAAGGTGGCGTTATTTAGCACGTTAAACGAATTGAAAGTGTATTTGTTGCCATTAATGCTTTCACGGCCCGTACTTATAGACATGATACTGTATAGGCTTTTGGGCTTATGCTGTGTCAAGAAAATAAGGTGAAATTCTTAACGTGTCGGAGAAAACTGTGCTCTGCGTCCTCAGAAGAAATCTCGACTGACCACGAGAAAGGCTTCATAAACAATGACACTTTGAATTTGGACGTTAAAATAGAAGTGGAAATGGTACGTTCATTCGCCACGAGATTGCCCCCAGGACGTGGTACAACGGTAGCGTTCTAAGCCTTTCTCGTGGCGTTACCCACGAGATATACAAGGCCGGGAAGTGTGCGCTAGTTCCGAGCATAAAAACCATCCCCAACCAGGTTCGGAGTACCGTCGCCAGATGTCTCGACATCGTGCTATAATTTGCATGTGCTGCAGTGAATTAACATGTGGGTAAAAGTGTTTCTAATACGTTTAGGTATAAATTTCACTTATTGTTAGTGTTCAAATGAACTCCAAGTAGATTTTTTATACACTATAAGATATTGTATGTCGTACTGTAAGTCCAATTCGTCAAGGAAATGAGAAAATTGGAGTCTTCAATCGTTTTCTGCCGATCCAGTTTTAAAGGAGAAGTGGAGAATTAATATATACAGACAGGGGGCAAATTAGGTTCCCTTTGGTCACCTAGGATGTCATCCATAGTCTGTAATTTACATTTTAAATATTGAGACTTCAGTTTTTGGGCTGCAGATTCATTAGATCACTTCACTGCCTCCGACTTCCGCATCAAAAGACGCTTAAGAATTATGTCGGCTTTTCGAATGGAGAAACTGGAATAACATCCCTCATTAAAGAAAGGCTCCATTACGAAACTATGAATTTGGCATGCGCGGAGGAAACGTTAGGATCCCTTATCATAGATAAAATGGCTATCAAGCCCAGAGTAGACTATATTCGTAATCTTGACCCACAACAGTTTTGGAATTATTTGATGAGGCGCTCGAAGGTAAGCTAACTAATCAATTCGCGATTATTGTATTTCCTTTCAGATGTACTAAGATATCTGCAAGTTTTATATTATCTTAGGCGCTATTGATATTAAGAATGACACTATGCCTTTCCAGAGAAATCTGTCACTCTGGAGTTGTCTTCCTTGACCATGATAGGTGGATATCTGAAAATTCCAACATTGTTAATCATGCTTCGGACAGATATCCTCGGCCACTACTGTCAGGCTGCTGATGTGTCTCATGAGGATGAAAGATCGTGGAGCATTACGCTACCCCTCAAGAAAATTTGTTTACTTTCTGCAAAATATGTTGAAATTTACGCGTCACTACTTACGTTATATGGGCAATACGAATTTAGTTTAAAAACCTTAACGTTTTCGTCGTTCCAAAGTTCATTGGGGAATTCAAGTGTGACGGGTGTGATCAGAGAGCACTGACTGCAACTCTCATTAGAAAACGTTTAAAACGGAAACTCGACAATAAAGCTCTTAAAATTACAGATGCTCATGACTTGGAAAATAATTTCAGGACAAAGCCTTTAAGTTGGAAGGTCATAAAAATGTGAGTGATTTGAGCTGTGATCATGGTAAGTCATTTTAATGTATTGCTTTTATTATTAATTGCACTTGACTTCACCTAAAATAATTCCTAATATCACTGAAATGTGCTTTACTTTACATCTAATCACTATAAATAACATTTAGGTGGTCCTAATTTTCATTATTTGTAGTTTTTACGTCTTTAAAAACCAACATGTACTATTAATTGAATGTATTTCGCGCGAACAACATAGCACAATTTCAAGACATCTAGCGGACGTTCGTAAAACTACTTGCGGCCCGAATTTCTATCGGTCCACTTCTCGGCCTTGTATATCTCGTAGACAACGCTCGTGGTCAGTCGAGATTTCTTCTGAGGGCGCAGAGCACAGTTTTCTGCGAAACCTTGATGTCTTGACACGGCATAAGCCCAAAAGCCTATACAGTATCATTTCTGAATATGTATTTGATTAATTTCATGTTAATATCTTTTGGTTTTGTATAAATTTAGTATTATTCTGAAATAATTATTATTGACAGTTATCTTTTAATTTTTCATAACAGACAAGGATAACTTGTGCAGAAATCATCTTCATAGTTCCCACATTGTGGAAATGCTAATTTATTGTTTTTTTTTTCATTTTCGCCAATTGGTATTTTCAATTCGTTTTCTAAAATTCTTCGTCATTATTTGGTTACCGTATTTTAAGGAATTTACTATGCCATTTTATACATTTTTGAGTCATCTTCGTACGTGCTTGAGGATTTTAAAGCATTTACGCGTGAGGTATTGGTTGTCGCAACTTTAAGTGAAGATGAATTCGGAGAATTGAGAATTTTCACAACGCTTTGTCAGTCTGGGGACTAATGAAACTTTGTTCACCACTTACTCCTTGGAAATGTCCACATTTCCCGTGAACTGTCGAGATTTTCTTCTGAAGTCGCGGAGCGAAGTTCACCTTGTTTTCTTGACATGGCATAAGCCTCAAAGCGTATGTCTATAACATAAATATAGGCTATATCAACTCGATTAGTAAACTGATTATAATATTTCATTTAAAATGTATGTAATTTTTTAAGGTTTTCGGATCATTTTATTAGATTTCTCAGTCATTTTATGGATGATATTTTTAACATTTTGAGGTCATCAAATTCCTCGCCCTGCTTATGAGTGTTTGGACGAGATTATTCGAAAAGGGGCAAGCAAAAACATGACAGCCCTGGGCGATAGAATGTCGAAATAGGGTCCTGTCATAGACCTAGATGAGAAATTTCTAAGAGAGAATTTTTAAATGCACTATTCTTTTGGATCTTTTAAGTAAACCTGGAATAGCGTTTTAATGTCCAACTCGTTGGCTGAATGGTCAGCGTATTGGTTTTCAGTTCAGAGGGTCCCGGGTTCGATTCCCTGCGAGGTTGGGGATTTTAATCGCTTCTGATTAATTCTTCTGGCTCGGGAACTGGGTGTATGTGTCCGGCCCAATAATATCCTCACCATATTCAGACAACATACCACACTACCAACCACCACAGAAAAAGCAATAGTGCTTACATCCCTCCATATATATATATATATATTTAGAGAGAGAGAGAGAGAGAGAGAGAGAGAGAGAGAGAGAGCGAGAGAGAGAGAGAGAGGGTTGGCGTCAGGAAGGTCATCCGGCCGTAAAACCGGGACAAATCCACATGTGCGACGCAGTTCGCACCCACGACCCCACATGTGTGAAGAAAAAAAAAGCGGTAGTAAAAGAAGAAGAAGAATTTTAATGAATGTTGCTACTGACAAAGAAAATATTCTTTCGGTTTGTATTAAACTCCCTTGTGTAACTTTTCTGTCTCAACCTTGGAATAAAGTGCTAGGGAAAAGTCGAGTGAGGACGATCGGTAATTACACGGAGCCTTCGAAATAACTTAGCAAAGCAACGTGAAGCCTTATAACATTTGCCATTACACATTAATAATTCAGAGCAAACTGTTCCTTTATTAGTTTATCGATGGATGTGGTTGTTTGATATGAGAGCGATTTCCGTATCACACAGACATTTCGCATTTGAGACTATGATTGTGGTTTGTGCCACACGTTGCCAGCCGTCAGTTCTTCAAAATAATGTTGACTATAACACAATATTCTCGGTTAGCTTTTCTTGTCCACAACAGCGGGGGACTATTGACCACACTGTTCTCATTAAGAATGAGTGGTCACCATTAATACCTCGTCAAAAGTGCTTTATTGTATTTTAGCATACAGTAATTACAAAATGGTTCATTTTGCATTTATTTTCAACTGATTAAAATTAGAATTACAAAGCTGTGGTTACAATGTTTCAGCTCGCGTCCCAGCCAAACTCTCCTTATAACTTTGCTCGATATAACCGACTGTTTTCCTGCGGTCTGAACATACGGAACAATTTCCTTACCTTAGCAGATCATGCCGGGTAAATCTGTGCATTAGCTAATTTATTGTTCAGTGGTATATCTTAGATCTCGCTAAACAAAGCGATGTAGTACCTTCACAAGAACAGCAATGCAGCCATAACATTCCGCTCTCTATTTATCAAAATATCTACAGCCTACGTTACGATTTCCCTGTTCTAGAATTCTGAAAAGTGAGTATAGCATAGCGATCAGACGTTTTCATGTCGTAAAATAGGAAGAAAAATCAGCAAACAAACAAACAAACAAACAAATAGAGAGCCAAAGCGGTACTGAAATCAATGTTGTAAACTTGTTCGGAAATAAAATCAAAATGGCGCCAGAATGAGGTGCGCAAGGCATGATGAGGAATTGTTTGTCATTACGTTCCTCAGTGGGACAGAAAATGCATCCTGCGGCGCGACAAGCGCTATGAATAGTATCTTTCATTAAATCCAGATGCACTGGTTGTGCACCAAATGGCATTACCCAGCACCACCGTACCTCAGCAGCTTCACATCCACGCATTCCCTGCCTGTCGTAATAAGTGACTAAAAGTGGGGGACCAGGGTTCCTCAACTTGAGTCTGTCATTGTTTCCATTTACTTGCTTCAGGGTCATCGCTTTCATCTTTGCTATCCAACTTCACCATCAGGGTCGGGGAAGAACAAGAGCTGAGCAAGAGAATCGTATCATAGTTTTATATGCCCTCTCCTTTACATCCTTACCAATACGCTTAAATACTCTCCTAACTATATGAAGAGACCTGCAACCCTTAATTACAATATCTCATAAGATTTTATGTTTTCTTTCATTATTGTCCCCTTATTGCTGGTTTGACAGCAACAAGCCATGCACCTTCACAAGAACGTATTTTCGAACGAGAGGGGAGATGTTTACACGTTATATTAAAAAGTGCGGGTTGCATAAACCCGAAGAAATAGGGACGAGTGGTTCACCCGGAATACAGTATGTACATATTACTTCTCCTTTATTATGTATTTCTTTTATAATATAACAGTAAGATAAAAAATTCACGTCCCTTGAACTTCCAGTGAAAGCAGGTCCACAATCCTATTCCAAATTTACTCCTCCCTGTATCAAAGACGGGCAATAAAATCGGCTGTGATGGTAGACTGAACTTAAGAACGTAGTATCCTAAGTCCGATTATGATGCGTGAGTCAACACTAGCGGCTGGTCATAATACGACGTGTAAATATCTGTGAAGTTACTTTACTAACGTAATGAGGTCAGGATGATTGAGTACGTGTCTCCCTGTATCGTCTGAAGAGAGGATGACTATAAACCACGACCTAGAGCGCCACGCCCAAGTCATTACTGTAATTAAAACTGTTAACTCTCGCGATTAAAATGGAATGATTTATAATATTCGTTACCGGTACGGCCAATGAGTCGCTGGTGCAAGAAAATAGAAATATTTGAAATTAAAATTCGCTTTACGGCAAATATATGAATGTGGTTTGCTGATGCTGCTACAATTATGATTTGTGTACCATTATGTACGAGCGCAAACTAATTAAATTAAAATTGTGTAATTAATACGATGTTAAAGTAAAACGGACGACCCACTCTGGCCCTGGGTGGTGGCAATTTAGACTGTATGTTAATAAGTGGACCCTGGATATTTAGATAGTAATAGGTTAGTCTAAAAACTACTTTAGTTATCAAGAAGTAGTTACTAGCCCGTTTCTTCCGTTATGTAGGAAGTGTAGCATAAATTCTAGGGGTTCTAATAGGCCGTGGCCCTGAAGTTCATGCAAAACTCATATTATATCTATTATGCAGAATGGACTACACTTCAACAGGTTTGCATTCTGACCTATTTGTGCCTGAAAATTCAGGCACTAGTAATAAATGATTTCCCTGTTGATGACATTAGTGTTGCTTTCTATCTGATGCTTCTGCGTGTTTCCCAGAATCTTCCGGCCGCTTACCGGTCAGTTCACTGCTTTCTTCCCATGCGAATTTTTTTTTGCAACTTGCTTTACGTCACGCCGACACAGATAGGTCTTATGGCGACGATGGCATGGGAAAAGACTAGGAGTGGGAACGAATCGGCCATAACCTCAATTAAGGTACTGGTGTGAAAATGGGAAACAACGTAAACCTTATTCAGGGCTGGCAACGGTGTGGTTTGCCCCCGAATATAAGCTCTCAGCTACGCGCCCTGACCGCATGCCAACGTGTTCGGTAAACAAATACAAGCATTGTGAACGTAGGTAGCGTAGGTCTGCGGTGATTCATTTCGTCTCGTTAACTCCTCTGATGAGGATGACGCCAGGAAGGTCAGCCGAACCTAAACACTCGGAATGAAGTGAAGTGAATGGTGTGAAAATGGGAATCAACGGAAAACCTTATTCAGGGCTGGCAACGGTGGGGTTTGTCCCCGAATATAAGCTCTCAGCTACGCGCCCTGACCGCGCGGCCAAAGTGCTCGCTAAACAAATACAAGAATTGTGAACGTAGGTAGCGTCAATAAATGTCAATAAATATTAGTTTGGAGATATCCACCTAAACCGTACAGTGACAATGACAAGTGCTGTTTCTCCAACAAACTATTATTACCAGGCAGAGCTACCGGATAAAGCAATGCAGTGACGTGTGTAGTTTCTGCAGAAGACGATAGATCTGTACTTAAAGACTGTATTACTTTCCTTAACTCAATTGTTACAAAATCTTGACATGTGTCGTTTCAAAATAAAATAAAAAACGATTCAGATTTATTTCACTTCGTAACCCACCCATAGAGAAGCGGGAGAATTATTGGGCATACGTACAGTTTAGTTTACGTATAACTCAGACAAGTATAACATGTAATACGGTACTGTTTTGCAATGACTTATAAAAACTTATTCTCAACTATGAACTTCGTAGAACTAGGCTGCGTATTAACCAGATTCCACTAATATTTTCTAAACCGTGACGCAAAGCACAATGTCGCACGCATAAATGCTAGTAAGGAATTATTTGACCTGGAAGTTATCAGCCAAGAGCTCTATGGATACTGTGAAAATAATCATGGACGTGGCCAGGAAGAGACGCCTAGCATTTCATGGACGCGTTTACAGGATGCATCATGCCAGGACGTCCAACCAGCTTCTCGTTTGCTAGAAAAAGAGAAAGATCCAATCACCATGGTTGATGGAAGCAAATAAAGATCTGCAGGAACCAGGGGGAACAGAAATAGACTTAAAATATCTGACATCTCTTAGGAATATGCTTGAGCAAATGAAGTTCGAGGACAAACCGCTAAGAAGGAAGAGAGGTGCACTCAGGACAATGGAGAGAAGGAATAATAGAGCCAGAGGATGCGCAATTACTGGGCAAACATCAAAACCCACCGCAAACGCAATAGTTTAATACCGTGGTCCTTACTCGGCCTATACGAAACAAGTAGTAGTAGTAGTAGTAGTAGTAGTAGTAGTAGTAGTAGTAGTAGTAGTAGTAGTAGTAGTAGAAGAAGAAGAAGAAGAAGTGCGTGGACTGTGTTCCTGAGCTCTCCTTAACAGCCACGAAACTATCTTTATTTTTTACAAGAATATAAAGTATGGTAAAATTCTATTTCATAAATGAAGCTGTAATTACCACTATGCTCACATTAGCAAGCAAGCACAAAACTATTAGCATTATTAAATTTCAATAGATGTTATGTGGATGAAACAATTACAGTCATAGAGTAATAACTACAGTGAATATTAACGCTTATAAACTGGAAATATGCGCGTTAAATAGCAAAATAAACCACTCGTGTACACATGATAATTCACTGCTAACGAATGGTATTTACCTTTCTCACGCTACAGAGTTAATGTGCTGTCCAGAATGTGGTCGCTCAATATGAATACCGAGCCCGAATAAAGTTACAACATCAAGGAAAGGTGTAACCCTGGTAATACACTGTACCGCCATCATTCTTAGTTTCCCACATATCTTATGTATAATGCCTCTAACAATTACCAAGTAAAATGGGTGTCAACCTCGCTTTTTTCACCTCATTCGTCGAATGTTTTCAATTCATATTCAAACATTCTTGGAATTTCCTTCACTTGTTCCCACTAAGATAATTAATTTGGTATTTCACTCTTTACTTGCTGGCTTAGCTTAATACTAGTCGTGTTACCTGCATAAACAATGAACGACAAACGAACTGTACGAATGTATTGCGTATTCAGCTAGGTGGCTTTACATGCGCCTTGCCTCCACATATCGCCATCTAGTCTTTACAACTCGAACAATTAGAAGTCAACTGCTGTCAACTCTTCTCGCGCCGCTTGACCTCATTTGGTAATTTATACGCGGTCCACAGGACTTGCAGTTTCAAAGGAGGTATGAGCCATTGTCTTATGTGTTTCGTATTAATCTAGTAGGAAGATATACGTGGCGTTGACAGTTTCGTATTTCTTAATTTAAAGTGATATATGACGAGTTACATACTCTTTTCTAAGTGGTAGATTAATAGTTTGTCAGACGCTGTAAGGTCCGTGGGAGTTCTAAAATGATTCTCCCCATTTTTCGTTTCCGGATAAAGGAAATGGAATGAGTTCATTATGTTCACGTTTCATAGAATTAATTTCGTGCATCTGTGGTTGTTTCTTTGTGGATGTACAGCACAATTGTTTCACAAATTCTACTCGATGGTGCTAGAAACTGGGTAATGAGAGATGAAGCCAGTCGAGCTTTAATTGCTTCTGAAAACACATTGAGCCCAGTTTATGACAGCACCACATGCAGTAATCATGAGATTAGAACTTCATCTGATAAGCCAGGCGTAACTGCTATAATCCAAAACAGGTCTTTGAGAGAATCTGGCTATATTTTACGGACGGAGAGCGCATTACATCAACCCCTGAGTGGGAAGATGAGTGCAGAGCACTCTTGAGTTAATCTAGACTTAGTTGGAGAGGCTATATCCAGAGTTTACGTGTGTAAGGGAGTACTATTGCATGAAGACTATAGAGGTGATTTGTGTGGGGTCGAAAAGGTTTAATTTGATACAGCCTGAGTTGTAATTACAATACAAATTGTTTCTTGGTGATAATTTTATTAGTTAATTTAGTTTTAGAAAATATGCTTATGAAAGTAACGAAATTACCACTCAGATATAATTTGTAACGTATCAGGGCCCACGTTCTTTTGGAAGTTGCCTCATTTGAAATTTCACAATTGGCTACACAACTTCAAAGTACTGTAAATATTGTCATTGTTATGTTATTGGCTGTGTGTTGGTAAATGTACAATATTATTTTTGTTTTACAAGTGTTTGCAGAATTAAACTCTTTTTATGTTTTTACATAGAACACGCATTTTTGGTCAGAATGGACATTCAGATGGAATTATATACAACCGTATAGCACTTGCGTGTATTCTGCCATGGGCAGAGTTATCATTACTTCACCCTGAAATATAAGCCTATTTATAACATATTTGGGTATAATATTTCTTGTCTATCCATTTTTGCATTTTAAACACGGTCACGGCAAATAATAATGATCTATCAGAGTAAATTTGTAACAGTAGTAAATATAAAAAGGATAGCTAGAATAAGCAGTAAAGAAGGCCATCGCAGAAATCCAGAAGGAAGGTAAATCCTAAAAAAAATCGTCGGACAGAGGAAATTTCCTGACACTTAACCGACTACGGAGCAAGAAATAATTAATGTACAAAATATGCAGCAGGATATCAGACGACATACGAAAACGAAGAATTAAATCCTTCGAACACATTTCTAGATCGAACAACGACAAGTTCATCAAAACGAAATTCAATGATTTTAACAAGTCCAACAGAAAATGAAACTCATATGAAAAAAATGGCATATTAACGCCAAATGACCAAATCAGGATCTCATCAGTTGGCTTGAGCTCCTGAACATTTATTTTGCTAGTTGCTTTACGTCGCACCGACACAGGTAGGTCTTATGGCGACGATGGGACAGGAAAGGGCTAGGAGTGTGAAGGAAGCGGCCGTGGCCTTAATTAAGGTACAGCCCCAGCATTTGCCTGGTGTGAAAATGGGAAACCACGGAAAATCATTTTCAGGGCTGCCGACAGTGGGGTTCGAACCTACTATCTCCCGAATACCGGACACTGGCCGCATTTAAGCGACTGCAGCTAGAGCTCCTGAAGAGAACACACACATCATGCATCGCGTTTCATCGAAACCCCAAAAGGTTCGAGTCGCACTTGTAGCATCATTAACCAATGTGAGGAAAAGAAAGAATATTGTGGGCAAGGAAATGGCTAGTGGAACGAAGAAAACGTCATATGATGTTGCTAAAGAACTGGATTCTGAAGGCTTCCATAAATATCTGAGAATGGACTAATAAATTTTCAGTACATTGTAATACCTAGTGAACCCGCCGGTATCGAAACAATGAACCATCTTGTGAGAAGCAGTCACTGTTCTAATATTTTATATCTTTATGTTCATTGTAGCAGTCGCTACGTAGCTTTCTATAAAATCTAATCTCTCCTGCAGGATCTCAAGAGCATGATTTCCCGCATCCTTTTTACTGTACTGGTTATTCGTTGTACCCCGCAGACAAGGAAATTCTTTATATAGCTCCAAAAACTCCGCCATAGCTTCACGTTTAGTCATGAGCTGTATGTAGGTCTGCTCTGGCCAACTGAACAGCTGACCTGCCTGACAACGCTCCAGATGATCTGATTTGCTAATGTGGTCAGGCAATCGAATGGCGTAGCAACCTCACTTCACCCGACCACCCGACAAGAGTTTTATCTGACGACACAACTACACACAACCTGTTTTAGCGCCTGATTGATTAAAATCTACCTGACTGCCTGACCAAATCAGGTCGTCTGTAAGGCCTTTAAGGACTTGCGAACCGGGCGAGTTAGCCATGCGGTCAGGGGCGCGTGGTTCTGAACTTGCATCCGGGAGGTAGTGGGTTCGAATCCCATTGTCAGTAGCCCTGAAGATGGCTTCCCGTGTTTTCCCATTTTCATACCAGGCAAATGCTGCGGCTGTAACTTAATTACTGCCACGGCCGCTTCCTTCCAACTCCTAGGCCTTTCCTATCCCATCGTCGCCATAAGACCTATCTGTGTCGGTGCGATGTAAAACTAAAAAAAATTGACTTTCAAAAAATTAACGTGATGGAAAAAGACACCCACGACAGAATCACCTTCAGAAAGAGTCTAAAAACCTTTCAGGGTTTCCAGAAACCAGAAACAGCGATCGAAAAGAAACAACATTCCTAGGGAGAAGAGGCTGCAAGCAAGAGAATAAAGGATTATTGGCGCCAAGAAAAACTAATATCATAGTTATTCACCATACCGTAGTCCATAGTTGGCCAAAATCGATTAAAAATTATAAATCCATCGTAAATGCTTTAGTTATGCAACAGCTGAGCTTAATCTCTTCGTAGTTGATACCCTGGAAGGAAGGTAGAAGTTCTTATAAAATGAATAAGTTGGATAGATAAATCATAAATGAAGCCTCTAACTACTACGAAAGAGGCTAAATGGAAAATCAAAACTATTTTAAAATCATTAAGCTTGGAATATTTTAAAAATTACAATAAAATCACACTAACGTAGAAACGAAAAAATATTAATAACATTTTATTTAAATGTTATAATATTTAAGAGTGGTGTTAAGATATATTATGTAAGTCTGAAATTATAGAACCTAATAGTTTTCTATTAACATCACTTCGGGGCGATGACGTAGATGTTGGTCCCCTTTAAACAACAAGCACCATCGTATCGTAGATTGAAAAAATATGGTACTTTTAGATTATTATATTAGTTCCAACCTCCGTTGTTTATTTATAGTCAAATCTCTTCAAATATTTTATTGTGAGGCGTGGTATGACGACCACGGGTTTCAAGCCGAGTCCGGTAGTGATGCCACTTGCTTGTGCAGGCTTCTCCTGTAGTCCTTGCTGTGCGACCTCCCTTTGCCAGCTCTTGCTCTTTTCCGACTCCGGAGGTATTAAAGCATTACTATCCTAAAGGTGTTTTCAATATTCCGCTTTTCACAACTATTCCAGTTTTCCTTTGCCGATAGCTTTATTTTGTCAGAGTTATGGATATTCCTCCTTAAAGTTGTGTGAATTTAAATATTCAAGTATCGTTTTGGCATATTCACCCGATGAGAAGATCGTAAATATTGTCCACAAGAGCGGTTTGTAAGACACACATACATTTGCGGGCCACTATAATTTACCCACTTTAATCAATTTTCTTAAATTTCCGACGTTTTGGCTGAATGGTCAGCGCTGAGCCCTTCGGTTCAGAGAGTCCCAACTTCCATTCCTGAACTGGCTGGGGATCTTAATTGTGTGCGACTAATTCTTCTGGCGCGGGGACTGGTTGTCTGTGTTTGTTCCGACACTGTCGTCTTCACATTCAGAAAACACACCACACTACCAACGGCCACATAAAATGCAGTAGTGATTATATCCCTCCACATAGGGTTGTGTCAGGAAGGGCATCCGGCCCAAAACATGACCAAATCCACATGTGCGACATAGTTCGCAACCGCAACCCCACTAGGTATGGGAAGAGCAGTAGAAGAACAGCAATAATTCTTGCTCATGAATGCGTCAGAAGAATGGGTACTTTAGCTAGTTTGTGATAATATTGAACTTAAAAGCAGTAAAGTAGACACTAAAACAAAATGGTATAGTATGCTTCTATAAGGTAACTTCAACAAATAAGGAACCAAGAACTCGCACGGAGAAATCCACAGAGTTATAAAGAGACAGATTAGTAGGGCACTGATACGCATTGCTATTCAACGAAGTAACAATTGTTGTCCAATTACGTATTCCAAGGGTGTAGTAAGACATCAGTGACAGTGACAGTGCGTCCAATTTATGACGGCATGCTGGACGTCCGAATGTTGGTGTTTTCTCAGCAGTCCGAACATTTCGAAATTACTAGATGCCAAGTCAGGGTTCTAGGGAGGATGGCCCATTACTTCCTAAACCACTTTAACAATTCAAGCATGCTGTTAGTTGCGTAATGCCTGAAGTTTTCGTGCACGACACCTGTTTAGTTCGTTTTCCGCGAATTGCAACCTGAAAACACTCCAGTGTGTCACAATAACTGGAAGCATTCAATGTAACTTTGTAGGTGAGGAAATCAAACTTCTGGATCATCCTCCTTTACAGCTCTGATATAGTACTCAGTGATTTTCATCTCTTCGGATCGTTGAAGAAGCATTTGTCTGATCAGCGATAATACTGCCTTTCAGTATACATTCATGACGTGGTTGAATAAACTGGACGCCAATTTCTTCCATGCTGGCATCAATAGCTTGGCATGCTTTGACAAGAATTGTGACTTCATTCAAAAGATTCATGTATCAGTGTCCTGCTTATGTGTATACCAGCCTGTAAAGTAAAGTTTCCCCCTGAAAGCACCTGTTTTTAAAATGCCTTTGTAATTGATGTTGAAAAGAGATACGTAAGTAGCCTCAGCACTTGTATCAAATGTATAGGGTGTTTCAAAACGAATATACGTATTGCAAAGTATTATTTTGTCCAAACTATCGATCACCGCGTTTCGGCTCGGCTATTGGAAAAATGAATACATAGTCTAGTTTATATTAATAGCCGCTAGATGTCAGTTGTCTTCTGTTTTAATTGGTAACCGTCATATGTTTAAAATGGCTACTCAGCAGCAGAAATCATTTTGTGTTCTCGAGTTAGCGAAGTGCAATTCCGTGATTACAGTGCAAAGACGTTTCAGGTTGGGGTACAAAATTGATCCGCCGAATGGGTGGAATATTCGCAGATTGTATGGACAGTTTGCAGATACAGGATGTGTATGTAAAGGAAAGAGTCCTGGCCGCCCTCGTGTTCCTGAAGAAAATGTTGCACGAATTGAAACTGCTTTCCAACGTAGTCCTTAAAAATCAACTCATCGTGCCAGTCGGGAGTTACAACTGCCTACAACAACAATTTGTCGTGTTTTGAGACGTCGGTTGGTGATGAAGCCGTACAAGTTACAGCTGTTACCAGCTCTGCGTTCTGATGACAAACGCAAACGTGTGGCATTTTGTAATGCGATTCTTGATGCTGTTGACAATGGTAACACTTTCGCACAACGCATCGGGTTCAGTGATGAAGCGACTTTCCATGTTAGTCGTCAGGTGAACAAACAATGTTCGAATATGGGGCCTAGAGAACCCACATGCAGTCACTGAACATGTACGAGATTCGCCCAAAGTCAATGTGTTTGTGCGATATCCCGATCATCTGTTTACGGCCCATTCTTCTTTGATGGAAACACGCTCAACAGCATCTCGCTATGTTACAAAACTGGCTGTTTCCGAGGCTGCACGAAGACAACTTCGTTTTTCAACAAGACGGGGCACCCCCTCACTGGAGTCGCCAGGTGCGTGAATATCTGAATGAAACTCTACCGAACCGTTGGATTGGTCGTCAAGGAGCTGGCGACTTAGCATATCCCAGCTGGGCCCCACGGTTTCCGTATTTGATACCCTGTGACTTCTTCCTGTGGGGTTTTCGTTAAAAAGACAACGTTTATGTACCACCACTCCTACAGAACCTGGAAGAGTTGAAGAACCGGATCCGTACTGCCATAACGTCAGTGACGAAGGACATACTCGCCTGAGTATGGGAGGAATTTGAGTATCGATGTGATAATTTTTTTTCTATGTGCTTTACGTCGCACCGACACAGATAGGTCTTATAGCGACGATGGGATAGGAAAGGCCTAGGAATGGGAAGGATGCGGCCGTGGCCTTAATTTAGGTACAGCCCCAGCATTTGCCTGATGTGGAAATGGGAAACCACGGAAAACCATCTTCAAGGCTGCCGACAGTGGGGTTCGAACCCACTATCTCCCGATTACTGGATACTGGCCGCAGTTAAGCGACTGCAGCTATAGAGCTCGGTGTGATATTGTTCGTGTAGCTGATGGAGGACATATGGACACCTGTAATCTGAACTTGAGAGGTTCGTAAATATGTGTGTAAAGTTACATATTCGTATGTCTTACAGTTTAATAAATATATGGTTTCGAAATACGTATATTCATTTTGAAACGCACCGCAATGCAAAGCCATCTCTGTTGCATAACATGGAGACAAGTGGAAAGTGAAAAAAACTGATGAAACTAACAGGTGATTATTTGCAAAATAGTGCACATTCTCTCAGGAAAACACCATTGAAAGTGAGGCTGCCACTAGCAGGATTCTAATCTGGTACTGTTGATTAGACCGGCTCAATGGTCATGTGCACTAAAGTATTATAATATCAGTAGATAATCGTCCGAGGTAAGGTCTGAGCCTCCGGCTTTCCAACAGTGGACCTGTGTCACGGCACAATAGCGTGAGAAATGAGGTCCGCCCACACGGAGGAGATAAGGTAAAATAGGGTGCGAACGTGTGCGCATGTGCAGTGGTACGGGGACGTTAAGGGAGGACGTGCGAGTCATTGGCGCTACATGATAGCTGACCTCCAGTTGTTTACTGTCTGCTGAGCAAGTTGGCGCTATCTAACATCGCTCTGCTTCAAGTGAGGAATAACGCTGATCCTTGTGTCTCCAACGAGAAAAATACATCAAACTGCCCGTCTTTATCTCTTATCCCCAGCTCGTCTCCACGAAAACTTTGTTTTATGTCGGCACCAGAGAGAATCAGACATAGCAATCCCAAATCAGAAAAAAAAATTACTGGCCACATAGTTCTATCATAATCTTAAGGAAAAGATTCGTAGGCACGAATAAGTTAGAATGGAAACGTTCCTAACCAAGTCTTCTACCCGCACAACGGCCCTGCAGTGACATTTGCATTTGAACTATCACAACCCCTAAGAGTTACGCAACTCACTGATATAACAGTAGAGCGGTTAGATTATATTTGTATCAGAACACCTACAAGTTATGCAACAAACTGATATAACAATAGAGCGGCTAGTTGATACTTGCATCAGAACCCCTAAAAGTTATGCAACTCACTCATATAACAGTAGAGCGGCTAGATGATACTTGCGCCTTGTTCGAATAGGTTTGCATTCTAACCTAACTGTGCCAAAAATTCATCATCACATTTAAGCCATGTTCTGATACATTGCTGATGGCAATGATACAAGTTAATAAAATAAATACAGTTAAACATTTTTAACACTTTGCGTGTGCATTTTAGCATGATATAAACATATTAAAATTTAATCAAATCCACTCAGGACGGAATGTAATTTCCCAAAACCTCTTTTGGACTAAATGAATTAGAAAATGGAGCTGATATAGAGTGTATATTAATTCAACAACTTGTATGCCCACATCTTTGATTACATACATCATATGTGTATAAAAGAGACAAAGGAGCACAATATTGATAGCAGTAACTTACAAATTATTAATCATAATAATGATTATTAATAAAATTATTAATAGTAATACCCAGCAAGTGGCTGCACCATTTGCGTAACTTAGTTATAAGCTTGCATTCAGGAGATAACGGGTTCGAAGCTCCCTGTCCGCAGCCCTAAATATGGTTTTCTGTGGTTTCCGATGTTCACACCAGGCAAATGTTGGGGCTGTACCTTGATTAACGTCACGGTCACTTCCCTCCCACTCCTAGCTCTTTCCTATCCCACCTATCTGTGTCAGTGCGACGTAACGCAAATTGTAAATAATAATATTCATCATACTGATTGAAATGGAGGATTTAAACCCAATTAATTTTCCATATTTTCAACTGAGAGCGGAACAAGAACATTTTGTATTACCGTTTCCATTTTAATTCTTCCGAGACGACCGGGCGAGTTGGCCGTGCGGTTAGGGGCGCGCAGCTGTGACCTTGCATCCGGGAGTTAGTGGGTTCGAACCCGACTGTCGGCGGCTCTGAAGATGGATTTCCGTGGTTTGCCATTTTTACACCTGGCAAATGCTGAGGCTGTACCTTATTGAAGTGCACGGCCGCTTCCTTCCCACTCCTGGTCCAGGACGGACCTCAGATACCATTACGGAATATGTATAAAGAAATCTGTCTAGTTTGTTACACAGTCAGATGAGTTGTAACTGTGGTGGTGTTTTGTAGCATGGAACGTTTTTATAGCTTCAGAAGCAGCTAATTTCTCTTTCTCAGGACAATTCGTGGAAACGAAGCTATCACGTATGAAGATTTTGAACCTTAAAGAGATATTTCATGTTTGGTAGTTTTAGCATGTTGATTAAGAGCTTCCCCGCCATCAAAATTAACACTAAAATACTTGCTACAAAAATAGAATGGGTTTAGTTTATGTACTTTGGTTCTGCACAAAATGCCTTGCAGTCATCGTTCTGTAGCCAAGCTCTAATACGGCTAAGCTTCTAATTCTCTTATTCATTCGGGGTTTAGTTCAATTTTCTTCTACAGTAATTCCATAACGTCAATGATCGTATGGTCGCACATTAAAAGAAAATTAAATCAAATGGCACGCAAATTTGGTTAGAAAATAGCAACACGCGATAACAGTTTTATTTCTTCATTACTTCTAGCCTTCAAAGAAAGATTTTACACACACCAGAATAAATTATAACTTTTATTTGAAACATTTCCCCTCATAATATATAAGTTATCCTCCATCTAGAATACGAGTCTTCTGATGTGGTTTGACATAAATATGTCTTAGAACTGGGGGTGTCATACGAAACTGTGTGCCGGGCTGAGTGGCTCAGACGGTTAAGGCGCTGGCCTTCTGACCCCAACTTGGCAGGTTCGATCCTGGCTCAGTCCGGTGGTATTTGAAGGTGCTCAAATACGTCAGCCTCGTGTCGGTAGATTTACTGGCACGTAAAAGAACTCCTGCGGGACTAAATTCCGGCACCTCGGCGTCTCCGAAAACCGTAAAAGAGTAGTTAGTGGGACGTAAAACAAATAACATTATTTTACGAAACTGTGTGTCATGTAACAAAATGTGTGACGTGATGTTACATAGCAACAGTACCATGAGAGTTGCACAGGCCATGGATCTGTCTGTCACGGCCATCCACCAATACTGGACTTCAGAGCCTGCACGGTTGCTAGACATCGCGTCACAAATTTTATTGAAAGACGTATTTACGATGTTTGATTTCACCAAAAGGAAGATTTAGAATATTTGTTTAACTTATGACCGGACACCGGCCTGAGAACAAAATTATGGAAATACTGGGTAGCCCGGTGAACACCGGCGATGTGGCAACTCTAGTCAGACAGTCGCCCCCATAATTTCTCCCATAGCTACACATACAAAACTAAACCTTACCTTATTATATTTTCTGACATGACTTAGATGTAAGCACACATCACAGTAACACAGGTTGTCAGATAATTGTCACACTCACGTTAACTCTTCATAATGGGAGACAAATGGACGTTGTTTTCACAGATTTTTGAAAAGGCATTGGACATTACTCTGAGTTTACTTGGATTCTTGCGAGATGTTCTCAAAATTTTTAGCACTTACTTATCTAATAGGAAACAATATGTTCACTTCCTCGGAACGTCCTCTATGAAATACAATTTAAATTCGGAAACCGTTCAGGGTTCGAACCTGTGGCCAATTATTTTCGTGATTTTCATAAATGATTTGCCTGAGCATGTAAAAAATTCCATCCGCATCCTTTATGCAGATGACATCAAAATATTCAGACCGGTTAGCTCAACACAAGACTGCCTCTTACTAAAAATAGATCTTGATGATATTCTAATGTGAATTCATAAGAACAATCTAGAATTTAAAACTTCGAATGTGTAAAGATGCCATTCACAAAGTAAATAAATAAATAAGTGAATAAACTGTCTTTCTATACAAGCTGGGTCCAAACGTCCTGCTGGAAATTGACCGAGTCAGTGACCTTGGCGTCCGGCTTGACAAGGGACTTACGTTCACAGCTCATGGAAACAAGGTGACAGGAGGGGTCTGCCGGGCATCGGAATTTATCATGTGGAAAATTTAGCTGTTCAGGAAGCCGAATTCCATCATAGAATTCTATAAAGCCTTTGTACGAACGAAATTGGAATATGCCGGCATTTTACGGAATCCAGGGTTCGATAAATATATTAAGCCAATGGAAAGAGTGCGAAATGGTTTCGTAATATTCCTACATCATCAAATACATGACTAATACCCATTTATGGTGGCGTACAAGAATGTAATTACCAGTGTCTGAATAACCTGCCTTGAAAATCCGAGAAAAATATTCTATGCCAAGTACCTGCATATATTATTAAACAATGAAATAAAAATATGCATTTACTACCCCAATTGAATTTTTGCATACCTCGCTTGCAGTCAAGAGAAAGAAGCACGTTCAGGACTGAAAGAGCTCTGACAACTACCTACAACCATTCACCATTTTATAGGTAACTAGCAAGATACCCGTCATTCGTATACTGAAATTTGTAATAGACCCCTTAACTTTTTATATATAATCAGTCAAAATTCGCGATCTGACTTGTTTTCTGAGAGAATTCGCCAAAATTCGCGATCTGACTCGTTTCCTGGGGGATTACGGCAAAGTTCCTCCCATTTTTCGATCTTTCTTTCCAGCAATCGATTTCATACTTCCCGGGCCAGGTCCAGGTATTCAGCCCGGGTAGTTGTGTCCCTAAATCTTTGCCAACTTTTCCTATAAGAAATTTTAATAATAATAGTGCCACTTGCTTTACGTCCCACTAACTACTTTTTACGGTTTTCGGACACGCCGAAGTGCCGGAATTTTGTCCCGCAGGAGAACTTTTACGTGCCAGTAAATCTACCGACACGAGGCTGACATATTTGAGCTCCTTCAAATATCACCGGACTGAGCCAGGATCGAACCTGCCAAGTTGGGGTCAGAAGGCCAGCGCCTCAACCTTCTGAGCCACTCATCCCGGCATAAGAATTTTAAATATGGCTTAAATCCTTGAGGAGATCCGGCATGGTGTCGTCTTGGGTGCCTTGGCGGTACTGAACCCGCGGCCGGACTGCATTCGTACTCATTACCCGGCCAGGACCCGTTTCCAGCGCGGTCCGCACATTTTGACGACGGTCCAAAATATTATTATTATTATTATTATTATTATTATTATTATTATTATTATTATTATTATTATTATTATTATTATTATTATTATTATTATTATTATTATTATTATTAATGTTCTGAACCCCGCAGCAATGTGCAAGATCGCTACTTGCCGGTAAATTACATCTGTTGCCATTGTCATTGCTGACAATGTGACCAGCACCATTGTCGCGCGTAGGCAAGTGTGCGGGATTCCTGGCGATACGAATGATATACTTCCGTGCATTATTGACCTTTACGTGTAGGTGAACAATTTTACGGCCAATATCATTCCTATCGTTTACTTCAAATATGTTTAAATTTTTATCTATATGCCAGAATAATCTACTGTAATCTAAGTGCTCCAAAGGAAAAGATAGCTCTTGAAAACGGACCAAGGAAAGATTTAAAATGATCAGTTTATGATCAGAACAAAGTATATTATGAACAGTAAAATCCATTGATCTCAACTCCTTTTTTACCCAATTGCCGTTAAGTTGATTAACCCCCACCCCCAGAAATAGGAAGGCATGTTTGTTTATGTTAAGGAGATTCCAAATACCAATGTTCACATCTATTACCTTCAGTTTTGAAATATAAGTATCTCCATAAAAAAAATCACTTTCTTCACTTCCTTTCACAGCCCCCACCCCCGCCCCTTAAGGGAATTTTTCGGAGCAAAATACTTGTTCTTTATTAGTAAAGGATCTTCTAAATACCAATTATCACGACTGTAACATCTTCAGTTTTTGAGATATGTATCTTAATAAAAGGAATTCAACGCTTTTTCATCCCCACCCACCAAGATGATTTCCCCCCAAAATGGGTTTTCCCTTGTTTTTAAAGGCGGTCCAAATACCAATTTTTACGTCTGTGACAACCTTAGTTTTTATTAGACGTAGTACATAAATATCCTCATATATTCAATTCAAATAATTTTTCAATTCTTTCACCCCCTTCATTGGATTTTCCGAAAACAAATGAATACGTGTATCTTCATTTTAAAGCAGATTCCAAATTCAAATTTTCACGTCTGCAACATCCTTAGTTTTTGCGATAATAGTATTTTCATACAAATAATTCAACTCATTTTTCAATTCTCCACCCCCCCCCCCCGCGCCCACTAAGTGGAATTCGAAAGCAAAAAAATACGTATTTCTTAATTTTTAAAGGAGATTCCAAATACCGGTCTATAACTTCTTCAGTTATTGAGATATCTGTATCCTAATAACAAGAATTCAACCCTATTTTCAGTCATTTTACCAACCACCAAAGTGATTTTTCCGAAAACCAAAAAGATTAAAGGTATTAAAAATACCATTTTTCACTTCTATAACATGTTAAATTTTTGAGATATACTGTAGACATACTCATTTTTAAATTTCACCCCCTTTTTTGTTTACGTCTGTAACATTTTACGTTTCTGAGATATAATATAGATATAGTCTTTCTAAAAATTCACTCTATTTGTCACTCCTGTTTAACCCCCATTAATTGGAATTTCTAAAAACAAAAAATTCGTATTTCGTATTTTTAAAGGAGAATCCAAATGCCATTATCCAGGTCAGTAATATCTTCAGTTTCTGAGATATAAGTATCCTCTTTAAAAGCATTCAACTCATTTTCACCCTTTCTCAAACTTCCTAGTGGGATTTTACGAAAACAAAATAATACGTGTTTCTTTATTTTTAAAGGAGATTCTAAATATCAATTTTTACATCTGTAAAAGTTTCGAGATATAGATAAACCCATGTTAAAAATTCGCCCCCTATTCACGCCTTGGCGACGGAATATCCAAAAATCCTCCCTTATCGAGCACCTACATTGTGATATAAATGTATCCTCAAAATTTCATTTCTTTAACGTCCAGTAGTTTTGGCTCGGCTATGATGAATCAGTCAGTTAGTCAGGACGTTTTCTTTTATATACAGTATATGTAGATGTAAGAACTATAATAGTCATAACTTATACTTAAACATGTCAGTATCCAAATTCATGAAAGGTTTTGCAGTTACAGTGCTGACAACACGAAGAATTAACATCGTACTGAGAGCCCTCAGAAAGTTGGTGTATGTAGTGAATAATTTAGTTAATAAGAAGTTTATTTTTAGTTATTAAGATCTGACATTTTTATCAATGACATTTAATGAATAATTTAGTTATTAATAAGTGTAATTTAGACTGTCAAGATCTACGACTCACCGGGCGAGTTGGCCGTGCTGTTAGGGGCACGCAGCTGTGAGCTTGCATCCGGGAGAAAGGGGGTTCGAATCCCACTGCCGGCAGCCCTGAAGATGTTTTTTCCGTGGTTTCACCTTTTCACACCAGACAAATGCTGGGGGTGTAACTTAATTGAAGCCACGCCCGCTTCCTTCGAATTCCTAGCCCTTTCCTATTTCATCGTCCCCATAAGACCTAATTGTGTTGGTGTGACGAAAAGCCAGTAGCAAAAACAAAAAAAAAAAGGCTTCGAGACTTGTATCAGTGTTGTTTAATAAGTAATTTGAAGGTGTTAATTTTTCTGTAATTGGGATTTAATACCCTGTTGTTAACCAGCAATTAAATAAAATAACATCTTCAGTATGGATGTATCAAATGAGATAATGGCTTTACTTCCAGTGTGTGGAAAAATGCAAAATAGTAGAAGTTGGGATGAATTACAGTTAATTGAAAAATATTCTACTCAATTACACATTACTTTTCGAACAAATAGGTTAAATTACAATGTTCAATTATTTCACAGAAAGCCAGTCTTTAGGATATCACTGGTTACCGCGTACGTCGAGCAAACTTCTACAAGCTGCATCACCCCCGTGTGTCACTTACTTGTGTTGCTACCTTGGCCTGTCCTATGCAAACAGGAAAGGAAACACTTACGATGTCTGTAAACATACAACATTACGTCAAGGAGGATGGTGAATAAGGGCTGCTGTCGACGACCTTTATCTTCACATTTCAGCTCGGAGGAACCTTAGCGCCGTACAGGCAGCCACAGGTCAGCGCGTTAACTCAAACCGTGAGACGCAGGTTGCACAGGGCACAACTTCGCTCTCGACACCCCTGGCAAGGACCGTCTCCCAGTCCTAGACATCATGGGGCGTAGTAGAGATAGGGCCAAGGATATGCTTAATGGACTATTCAGAACTGGCATTAAGTCCTTTTTGCCAATGAGCGTTGCATTAGCCTTCACCCTCACGATCATATGCAGCGTGTTTGGAGGTAATTTGTTCGAGCTTTACGTCTCATATGTACTGTCCAGCACGTGCAGCAAGGCGGACAATTGCTGATGTTTTGGTGAAGCAATATGGGAGCCCACCGCATGCCACTCCTAATCATGCAGGGATATGCCACGGCTGTGCGACACAGGGACGAGATTATCCGACCCATAGTGACACCGTATCTCCAGCATTTTGGAAGAGAATTTCTTTTAATGTTCGGAAATGTGGGAAACTATCGAGTGGCTCGCGTTAATGAATTCCTTCGTGATTACTTTACCGCTGGATTAAAGTGTCTGCCATGTTCTTCGGGCATGAATCCTATTGAACTTCCCTAGGATAATTTAAAGAAGGCGGTTTCTGGTAGTCATGATCCACCAACGACTCTGTAAGATTCACACAGAATCACCAATGACGAGTAGGTCAATTCGGACCAACATTGGTCTTATGAACTAGTGGACAATAAGCCAAGACGAATTTAGACATGCATCAATGCAGGTGGACGTCTTATCCAGAATTAATGGCCCTGTGCTCAGTAAGTCAAACTGAGGAAGCAAAAGTGTGTTGTTGTAGGGGCTTTTATGTGTTGCTTTGTTGGACAATAAATAATCCTGGTATGGTATCTCTGTATGACTCTCTACCGTGTATCTTTTAAAGAGTCAGGAAAACTTTGGCCCGAATTGATGCAAAGCTTTCTTTAGTGGTGTAATACGTATTCTTTTATACCTGGTTCAGAGTGGTCAAAATGTAACTATGCATTGTACTGTAGAAAACAGATAGCAATGACACGGTGCTTTCATCTGTCCTGATAAGGTAACAGTCACAACACTCGTGTCTGGAGGACTGACAATCCTGGTGAGTGGCAGGAAATTCCTCTTCACGATCAAAAGTTGGTGTGTTCAAGTCGGCAGCGCGTTACTGAATCAATTTCCTTCCACGACGCCATAAACGCAGAAGATTACCGCACTGAAATTCTGGAATATTTCGTGTCCCAACTCTATAAGCGTGACATTCACGAGGGCTTGTTCAAAATAATAAGTAGCAACTGTACCTGCGGGAAAGAGCTTAATAATATGTAGTGTCACCTTCAGACATGTTCACAAGCCACAGGAGGACATTTTCAAAATCTCTTGTAGAGAAAATTTCTCTGTTGTCAGTACGAATTCAAATATTCAATATCTGTCTTATACTTTTATGAAGAAATTATTAACTTACTGAACGACACAGTTTAATTGCTCTCGTATTTTTCCATATACGGAGACTAAACTTTGAAGACTTATTTTCTCGAGAGTGCTGATCGAAGTGAAGTTCATAGATTATTCGTGGTTTTATATGCATCTTTAAATGAAGTACTCCAAACATACTTGTGGTCAGTACAAACAGATTTCAGATTTTGTTTCACTACTAATGGCCTCGCTCCATGTAGTCAGAAGTGCTGAGTATTAATCATGCGAAGATCCTGCTAGTGTGTGTGGTTACTGGTTATTGCGTCCATCAAGCAAGCTGTTTCAAGCGGTCCCCATTCAAATCTCTTCAATCCTAGCAGTAACATAAAGGCTACATAGATGAAAACTGCAAATTGCCTGCCATTTACCATACTAATGTATATTACTATGAGCCCCAGCCTCATTAATAACTTATTTTAATGTAAGCTGTTCAGTTACCGCTAATTAGACACAACACACAAACATCCAGTTTTAGCGAGTGTCATTTCCCGAGCAATGTAAAACGGACATTTGGCCGCAGTTGATGGTGATTATTATGATCTACACATAACAGCTACACTGACGTTAAAATTCTGCCATCAAATCTTTAATCAGGAGTGTTTGTTACTTGCAACTGAGACATAATACGAATAATGGACCCATGACCCCGGTGCATGCAGAAGAATTGAATTTTACTTTGTATAAAAATGGAAATATGTGTGTAAATGACACATCTCCTCTTAAACCACTAGAACCATTTCAATAAAATTTAGAACACTTATTATTTGCTATCTGGAGACGAGCACTGTGGGGGTAAGCCATTTCTAGCCCCCTTAGGGGAGAGGGGTCAGGGGGGTTAGGTATTAAAATAATCTAAAATAGTGTCGAACCCATAGTTTTTCGGGTCGCTGAGGTGAATTGTGACACTCCGAAATTTTTATAAGTCCAAGTCGTGAGGGGCGAGGAGGGAGTGAGTTATAAAAATAATAGAAAATAGTGTCGAATCCACACTTTTCGGGCTCGCTGAGATAAATAGTAACACAACGAAATTTTTTATCTAAATTCAGGCCCTTTAGCGGTGGGGAGGCGAGGGGACAGTGAGGAAAAAAAATCAAATATAGTGTCAAATACATAGTTTTCGGGGTCGCTGAGATGAATAGTAGCACTCCGAGTTTTTAAAGTCAAAGTTCATCCCTCTTTGGGATGCGGGCTAAGGGGGAGTGAGATATAAAAATCTATCTGTCTAACTGCCTTCTATTTACAGTATATATGAAAATGGATGTATGTAGGTAAATGACACATTTCTCCCTAAACCACTCAAGTGATATAAATCAAATGTTTAACACTTATTATTTGCTATCTGGAGACGAGCACTGTGGGGCTAAGCCATCAACAGCCCCAATAGGGGTGGGGTCAGGGGGTTAGGTACAAAAATAACCGAAAATAGTGTCGAATCTATAGTTTTCTAGGTAACTGAGGTGAATAGTGACACACCGAATTTTTTATAAGTCCAAGTTCATCCCCCCTTTGTGGTGGGGGCCAAAGGGCAGTGAGATATAAAAATAATCGAAAATAGTGTCAAATCCTAAGTTTTCGTGGTCGATGAGATGAATAGTAACACTCCAGATTTTTAAAGTCAATGTTCAGCCCTCTTTGCCGTAGGGGGCGAGGGGAGTGTGAGATATAAAAATAATCGAAAATAGTCTCGAATCCATAGTTATCGGGGTCTCTCACATGAATAGTAACACTCCGGATATTTTCAAGTCCACGTTCAGCTCTCTTTGAGGAAGGGGGCGAGAGTGGGGGAGTGAGATATAAAAATATAAAAATAGTCGTAAATAGTGCGGGGTCCATAGTTTTAGGTGTCTCTGAGATGAACAGTGCCACTCCAGATTCTTTTAAGTCCAAGTTCAGGCCCCTTTGGCATAGGGCGATAGAAAGGTTAATAAGTGATCCAAATAATGGAGATTATGGATGTATGTGTGGATTTTCCAGCATAGCTGTCAACTAAACTTGGTACAGATATTACTTACTATACTATCTGTGAAAAATGTTGTTGGGGCACGACACCCCTGGAACCCCCAAGGGAGGAGGTGAAATATAAATAGAGCTAAAATGACCGATATTAGTGTCGAATTAAAAATTTTGAGGGCTACTGGACCGATTTATACCAAACTTGGTACACATATAACCTACTATCAGAAGACTAACCGCGTGGGGGTAAGACACCGCTGGTACCTTTATTGGTTGGGAGTGAGGGATGAGAAAAAAGAGTAATCGAAAAAAGTGTAGAATCCATAGTTTTCGGGCTTGCTGAGATGGTAGTGTCACTTCGGATTTTTAAAGTCCAAGTTCAGCCCTCTTCGACATCGTGAGTGAGTACAGGTGAAAAAATATGTCCATAATGAACTGAGATAATGAACGTATGTGTGTACGTTCCAGCATAGCTCTCTATCAGTACTGATACAAGTATGACTTACTGTCTGGAAAAAATATTGTGGGGGTAAGAGACCCCAAGACCCCTAGGGTAGGGGTAAAATGTAAAAATAATCGAAAACGACCGATATTTGAGTGTAATGCATAGTTTTTTGGTGTCGTTGAGATGGACTGTGACACTCTGGATGCCGTTTAGGACATAATTTAGTCCCAATAGGCAGAGTCGGCAGAGGGGGTGAGAATGAGTGAAGAAAAGAAAATGTCCAAAGTGACCGAGTTTACGGATGTAAGTGTATTTATGTTGTAGCATACCTCTCAACTAAACTTGGTACCTACATGAATTACCTGGAAGAAATTACTACAGGGGTACGATTCAGCTAGCACCGCTAGCGGTGGTGTTGAATTATTAAAAAATACGGAAAGAGGGGTGAAATATTAAAATAATAATCAACGACAAATATTTCTTTTTTTCTTGCCATTTGCTTTACGTCGCACCGACACAGATAGGTCTTATGGCGACGATGGGACAGGAATTGCCTACGAGTGGGAAGGAAGAGAACGTGACCTTAATTAAGGTATAGCCCCAACATTTGCCTGGTGTGAAAATGGGAAACCACGGAAAACCGTTTCCAGGGCTGCCGACAGTGGGGTTCGAACCCACTATCTCCCGATTACTGGATACTGGCTGCACTTAAACTACTGCAGATCTCGAGCTCGGTACGACAAATATTAATGTACAGTCCATTTTCAGGTCCCTGAGATGAATAATGACACTCCGAATGCCTTTGAAGTCCATGTTCGGCCAGCATTGGCATGAGGATGAGAAGGGGACAGAAAGAAAATATCCAAACTTTTGGAAATTACGCATGTATGTATGGTTCTTCTAGCATAGCCCTCATACAGTGTTGGTACACTGTTGGAGGAAAACACCTCTAGCACTCTTAGGGTAGGAGGTGAAATATAAAATTAAACGAAAACATCTGATATCAAAGTTGAATCCATTGTTTACGAGGTCACTGAGTTGAACCGTGACACTCTGGATCCGCGTTAAATCATACTTCAGCCGCAATCAGAATGGAGGTTGAGAAGGAGTGAAAATTATTGTGAGAATAACCGAGAATAAGGATGTACAATAAGTGGGTATGTTCGAGCATCTCTCTCAAAGAATGTGTGTACATATATGACTTTCTATCTGAAAAATACACTGTTGGGGGGAAAATACTTTTAGCACTCCTAGCGAATGGGGCGGTGGGATATAAAAAAAAAAGAAAACGACTGATATCAATGTCAAATTCATTTTTAGGAGGTCGCTGAGTTGAACTGTGACGCTCTGGATGCTGGTGAAGTCCTACTTCAGCCACAGTCAGATTGGAGGTTGAGAACGGGTGAAAATGAATGAAAAATGACCGAGATTGTTGATGTATATGAATATGTTCCAGAAGATTTCTTCACGAAACTTGGTACACATATGACGATCAGGAGAAAAATCCCTGCGAACGTTGGGGAATGGGAGGGGCTGACATGTAAAAATAATGGAACGTAACCTATATTAATATCGTACGACTCCTTGGCTGAATGGTCGGTCTAGCGGCTTTCAGTTCAGTGGGTCCTGGGTTTGTTCCGCGGTCAGGTAGGGGACTTTCATCACTTCTGATTAATTCTTCTGGCTCGAGGACTGGGAGTTTATGTTTGTCCCAACACTTTTTCATATTCAGACAACATGCTATACTACCAACAACGACAGGAACATGCAATGGTGATTAATGATTATGTTCCCGCATATAGGATTGGTGTCAGGAAAGGCATCCGGTCGTAAATCAGGGCCAAAGCCCCACACGTACGACGCAGTTCGCTCCCTCAAACCCACAGATGTGGGAAAAATGGTAGAATAACCTACATTAATGTCGAATCCATTGTTTATGTGCCCCTGAGATGACTTGTTACGCTCTGGTTACCGTTAAAGTGCAAGTTCAGCCTCCATTCAGACTGGATACCGAGATGGGCTTAAAAGTAAATATTCTAAAATAACCAAGATTAGTGTTGAATCCACTGCTTTTGGAGTCGCAAGGCTGATTGGTGGCAGTGCCAATGACAGTTGAAATCGTGTACATCGTATCTACAGTGTAGTGCGACGGGTAAATACATATAGTTATCACTCATATTTTTGACAGGGTCAAATACTTTCCAGATAATTCGAGCTTCCATAACGATTTTTTACCCAAGAATGAAATAATCTAAAACTTGAAATCAAACAAATTTCAATAACTCTAAAACTACATGGTAGATCATAAAACATCAATCAATATTTCAAAATGGAATTCAAAAAAATTCACTTCACACATAACTAACTGGTAATAAAAATCTTAATGGTAAACACTCAAAAATTATCCAGGCAACGGCGGGTACTACAGCTAGTATAGCATGAAATACGAAGGCAAATGGTTATGAATAGTAACAAGCAATTGTTAGTTCTTAGTTCTTTTAGCAATTACTTCATATTTTATGAACAAAAACCTTGAGTAATTGCAACTTCCACCAGAAATGGCTGTTAAAGCAAGCAACAGGCGGAAGTTCCATAACTCTGCAGATATTGGTTAGAGTTATACGTATAAAGTTTAGCAATTGCTTTTAATAACCTGAAATTTCTTGAAAATTATAAAGGCAGGACAGTGAGAGTTCGGACGTGCAAGAAAGCAATTAGTTCGTAAGAACAGAGCTTCTTTTGTGCGTATTCCTAAGAGGGAAACGTACAAAACAATATTTCAAGCGATGATTGCAGGAAAATGCATAAATGTGATTAAGAATTCGATGGCCTAGATTGAATACCTCGTATCTCGCAAAGTTCTTCCTATCTATTATTTCCCTTAAGACTGGTCACGCCTTCGAGCCACATTTGGGTATGCAGTATGTTAGTTGGGTTTATTTTCCTATGCTAACAAGTAAAGGAAGATGAACCTTATAAAAAGTTTACTCTAGGAATTAGTAAATACGTCACGCAAACATACTTTCCTATAGTACGGTACGGTAAGGTTCATTTTCCTTCATACATCGGCATAGGAAGAAGAACACAACGAACGTTGTTCTGATGGACTGCATATCCATGTGTGGCTGGGAGGCGTAACCAGTCTTAAGGGAAATAATGGATTGGAAGAACTTTGTGAGATACGAGGTACTCAATCTAGTCCATCGATATCTTGTTCTGGCTATGACAGAACTTGTTAACTGTCAGAGAATAGAAGTGTTGTGGTGCACATTATGGTGGTGATGGTTTTTACAGTTTTAAGGAAAATACGTATGGGCAGTCATCCTCTACCAACACTAAGCACAAGGGGAAAAGTAGCAGGTCGGACACTTGAAAGAATGTATATATAGGCAAAGGAGAGGCAAGGGTGACGAAGGACATGAAAGTCCTCTAGGATACGCAAACTTAATACATTTGGTGTCAGAGGTTGGATAGGAAAGATTCCGTGGGTGATTTCTACCGCCACCACCGAAAGAGATTTTAATGCCATGAGTGTACGAATACATGTTCGGCTCTCCTGCTGCAGGTCTTTACATTTGTCACCCATGGGTGACCGGTGCTTTGGTCAGATTATTATTATTATTATTATTATTATTATTATTATTATTATTATTATTATTATTATTGAAATAATAATGAGGTAGGGAGACTTAGCAATTTGGCCGCATAGCTGTGAGCTTGCATTCGGGAGATCGTGGGTTCTACTCCCACAGTCGGTAGCCCTGAAGATGGTTTTCTGTTGTTTCCCATTTTCACACCGGGCAAATTCTGGGACTGTATCGTAATGAAGGCCACGGCTGCTATCTTCTCAACCCTAACAAAAACACTAGCAAACATTAGCAACGTCGTATGCCCTCACTCCATTTTAATTCAAACCAGGCTTCTGCCACGAAATCTCGTGATTAGAAATTGCATACCATCTCTGTCACACTCGGTCCATGGCCACTTCCAAGGTCTTCACGGTGGAAACTGCAAAAGTTAATCAAGCCATTGGTAGGTAGCCAATGAACTAACATTTTGTCGCGCGATCAAGACGGGTTTTACTAATAAGTAAAACGTCCATGTGGATGGCCAGTCATGCAAATTAGGCTCATATTGCTACGACCTCTTTTAACACAAAGGACGGACCGCACTATTGTTATAAGGCAAGTTAAGGAATTCCTTAAAACGTGTTGACCAGAGTTTTGTTTGTTAAAGGTTTATACAATCTTCACATATGGTAGAAGAGAGAAATTAATGATTTGGCGAGCATCACACGTCGACTAGCCTTCAGCTCAGGAAATAACTCCACTTCTGAAAGTAAGTTCCTGTGTAATTTACATTTCTACTGCTGGATGGATTTTAGACCATAAGCTCCCGAATGGCACAGGACAAGCGGGTGCTGGTGCTAATAATAATAATAATAATAATAATAATAATAATAATAATAATAATAATGATAATAATAATTGTACCCGGCGAGTTAGGCATCGTGACGTAAAGCAGTCTGTAAGAAAAGAAATTAGTTGGCCATGAAGTTAGGGGCACACAGATGTAAACTTGCATTCAGGATATGGTGGGTTCGAACCCCACTGACGGCAGCGCTTAGGATGATGTTCCGAGGTGTCACATTTTCACACCAGGCAAACGTTGGTGCTATACCTTAATTAAGGTTCTTCAGTCTAAATGGGCGATTGTGAGCAGTGTGATTCAACCTAAACATGAAATTCAATAACAGCCTCGGTGTACCAGATCACTCAGTTGTTCACTCACTCATTGGACGATCAGACTGCGAACTGTTGTGAGCTGAGGAGATTATCATTGGCGTGGAACGTCTGACAGTAGTCGACACCCAACAAGGATTTTTGACATCCAACAACTCCGACACGGGAACATAAAATAGGAAAAATTAACTCAATAATGGTCTTCAAAATTCTGTGAAGGAAGAAGAAGAAGAAGAATAGGAAGAGGAAGAAAAAAAGAACAACAACTTTTCATAAATTTGATAAGGTACTGCAGGAATTACTTGGTTTTGGGTTTTGCTAATAAAAACAGAATAATTTGCAATACAAAAAATTGTGTCAAAATTCCCCTTGGGAATATCATATGACGATAAATATGTCTTTCAACAAAAGAAAGTGAAATTGATGGCAATTAATTTATTTGTATCTATCGAATCGTTTTTGAGAGACAGCTGTATGGAATTTGGAGCTTAGAAGAGTAAGATCGTGAGAAGGAGACTGATTCAGGGCATATGAAACTACACGAATCAAATGATCAGCTCTTCAGAGTATGATGAGATGGGATACGTATATGTCTCTCAGTCATGGCTATCCGTCAGCACTTCACAACACAGCCTGCACCGCTGCTAGGTAACACCCCGTCATGCATTTTGTATCGCTCATTTCAGATGACCTCCGGCCATAAGATTTTTTAATTGGCTTTTTTCATTTCCTTTACGTTGCACTGACGTCTTATGGCGACGGAGGGATAGGAAAGACCTAGGAGAGTGAAGGAAGCGGACGTTCCCATAATTAAGGTACAGCCCCAACATTTGCCCAGTGTGAAAATGGGAAACCACCGGAAACCATATTCAGGGCTGCCAACAGTGGGGTTCGAACCCACTATCACTCGGATGCAAGCTTACAACCTCTAATATGTTTCTCAGTCATGGCCATCTAACATTAATTCACATCAGAACACGCACGGTTACTAGCCAACATCACATCATAAATTTTGTGTCGCCAATTTCGTCACGCGAATTTTCAGATGGTCCCGGGCCATAAGTCATATTTATGTCAAAAGTATAACAATTATGAATGAGGGCTTAAGTAGGAACTCGAGCATAGATGAACTAGGCATGCTACTTTAGTACCCATATTTGGTTCAATGAGAAGCTATTTCCACTGTTATTTGCTACGGGCTCGTAATCTAGGAACAAAAGTATGGCAGTCCAAATACGCAGACTGTCGCCTCTAAAAGGGTACATTTATTTTATATGCGGAAGAGTAACCTCATTTTATTTATGGGAAGAAGTGACTGCATATTATTTTGGTCACAAGTAGGCGATCCAGAGCTTCCCTTCACAATTTCCTTTTTCCCGGAGTGAAACTTAACTTCTGTTTTACGACGACCATTAACCGAAACTTTATTAACAAGAGATACTTATTTGTCCCCTTTCTTCTCGGCGCGAGCCGCTGTCACTTTAGTGCCCTCTTTTGGAATATAAGCATGCAGCTACCTGCAGTTTTACGCTCTCATCAAGTCCATGTTTACGACTTGGGCTGGAAGGCTTGGGATAACATTTATAAACACGAGCACTGTTATTTCTGAAGCCACCACGTAAAAGCTTTGTAATGATTCCTCTGTCAAGAAAAGAAAAAGAAAATAATGGCCAAACGTTATTGAAGTTGCTTCAATTTAGGAACTGAAATCCCTAGTTTAACAGGCCCGTACGTGGACCTTTGTTTAAACTGGCAACGGTCGCGCGTTTCGTGCATCTTAGTGTGTTCGCGGTGTTCACAATGACGCAAATATTATTATTCATTTGCTGTATATGAGTTATATCTCCTATTTTATAAAAACCTCGTCTAGCTTGTCAATTAGCAGTGGTTTTACAATATGAATAGTCTCCTATATTTATTAAAATAATGATAATGCAGTTATAACTGTATTATTGAAATGTTATTAGCAAAAATACACGTGTTTAAAAAATTCACTAGATATTATCGGAAATTGAAAAGCAAGAAATCATTAAATTTGTTTCTGTCAGATTTGTATCATATTTGGACTTGTAGAAATTAAGGAATATTACTGACAAGGCTGGAAATTGTTGTATATATATAACTGAATGTATTCTCCACTTAAGGGCAAGTTACAATGAAACTGTTATAACGTAAGGTAGTTAATATTTGACATGAACGTAAACACCAAAAAAACTAAATGACCAGAAATATGTTCGTAACTTCATCCCCCACCAAATTCATGAAACGTACAATTGATTTTAATGACCTTACCAATTGTCCGGCCCTGCGGTGTAGGGGGCAACGCGTCTGCCTATCACCCGGCGGGCCCTGTTTTGATTCCCGGACGGGTCAGGGGATTTTAATCGTAAATGATTAATATCCCTGGCCTCTACACTTTCACAATTACACTTACACGCACTTCCTAACTTATGGTGAAGATAGTGGCTACAGATCTACAGAGGTCGACGCCACGAACAAATATCATGAAAAAATCCTTACCAAATATTTTCCCTATAATGAATTACTTCAAGGCCATTTGTGATAATGTTTTTCTTGGTATTTTTCTAACATAGTCTTTCAGCGTTGCTCTCGGGATGTTAAACGCTTTATTTGCACGTTTGTAACCCAATATAATGTCCCTCACTGCCTTAATAACCTTTTTCATAGCCTTCCTATCCGATTGTTTGCAATTTTCCATTTGAAAATAAGAATAATAATAAACTTCATAGATGGCAAATAAAATGAAGGGGGACGAAATTAAAAACAGTCACTGAATTACCGGTATTATAATGGCCGCTAGACTAAGTCACGCCAATCACCTCACTGTAGAGATTACACGCTAGGAACTACACCACACGACCGAAATGCAGTCCAGTATTTCACACACATATCAGTGCTCACTCTAGGAATAATAGGCTCCTAATATGAATGCTGGACTAATTCAGCTCAGCATGAAAATGAATCCTCCTTATACACGGAAACTAAACGTGGTGCATACAACCAACTCTCACAACAAGACAACGGGATGAGGCTACGCGTGTGTGCGCGGCTAAACATTAGGAAACAACCGTGCAAATTGAAAATCCCTAGGGGGAAGAGATTAGGAGCGAGGACGGAATGTGTGAAGAACATTTCAGTGTGATGCCCATTTGAAAAAAACTGAAGTATTGTTTATAAGGAAAAATTTGATCTCAGTTCACGCTTAACTCGGATTTTTATTGTATTCACGTTAATCTGAGATAAGTTCGAACTGAACTAGTATTGACTGACTAGTGAAATTTCAGTTCAAAGAGTTGTTTTCTATTCGAAATACAGGAACAGCTGTATATAAGCTATATTACGCTTCTTATAACGCAGTGAAGCATAATTCTACAGCATAACCTCTATGAATTGCTTACGTTCACGTTTTACAGATATCTGATTACTGGGATATAGAGGTTATTCAAACAATTCATTTCCCGGCTGGGGACTGTCCTGTACGATTCGCGCTACGTATGAAACATGAGCTAGCCATTGACACGCAGAATTGCTTCACCTTTTCCTGACAGTTACGTATTCGCTCTGCTGTGCTCATAAAAGACTTATGACAAAATTTATGATTTTAAACCTCTTTAATATCACCGTAGGTAACAAGTATCGAAATGGAAAAACGAACATGCCACGAGCTCTATGTGGCAACATTTTTATCCTGACGAAACCACACAAGACCGAACGAGCCTAGTGCAACCGGGCAATTACTCCTTCATAACACTAATCGATTCTAAAAAAGCTGAATAAAAGAAAGAATGGCCACGAAGGTCGTAAAAATGAAAGGTTCACTAGGCTTTCCAAACCTAATACATTGGGGATCATAAGAAAAACTAGGGTTGACCGAGGAAGTCGAATATCGATTTTTTCCTTCACCCGCGATCGCTGGAAGAAATTCATATGAAGAAATTCCAATACATACTGCAAACGACGTTCATTCGCCGAGAGTATTATCCGAGGGGCAAAGCAATTCTGCATTTCATTTGTTTTGCGGTGTTGCAACGTCCACTTTTCTGACCTTCGATTACATTTGAACTACACGTGTGTAAACCGAGTTCAGTTTTGTACAACGAGACGAACTCGTAATCTCAGTTCATTTTGAGAACTAGGTTCTAAACTGATCTTCGGTCAGATCTCTTTATGCAGCCGGTCCTAGGTAGTTCAGTTCCCCACGGTTTCCACACAGGAACTTCTTGCCGATCCCACAGGTATGGTAACATCTTTTTTGTTTCTCTGCACCCTCATCTGTTTGATGATCTTCAGGGAGTGGATACTCTTTCATTTAAGGATGTGCATTATTTCCGATCTGAGCGCTGCAAATGTGACTTCATGTTCCTTGGCAAGTAGTTTCAGGAACTGCCTCCGTATGAGATGCTAGTCTTTGTTATTCCAAGCAGAGAAACTAGGGTTTGCAGCTGTGACTTCCATAAGACAAAAGAAAGCTGTTAGGGGCCATCAGTGGAATTTTCGTACCACAGAATACGTTCGTAGAGATATAAACTGAAATAAATATACGCGTACGAAGACGGTCATGGTGACCCGCAAACTCGTAGGTTCGAACGGATTGGCGACTACTGCATTTTGTAGAGGGATACGAGTAAAAACGGTAGTGAGAGGGAGGCTGCAGTGTCATTGCTGGTGGTGGTGGTGCTAACGGAAAAGTAATCGTGGGGGTCATAGGGACATTCCCAGTTTAATAAAAGAAGCCTGCAATATCCCAAATAGTGATTATAGCCTGAAGGGAGTAATGTGGTATAACATAATATAAACAAAAGTGAACTGATAATAAGTAGGGAATTTTAACACATTTTACTAACCATTTGAGGAAATTGCATATCATGTTATTGAAAACAAACACTTTTAAAACACTATTGGAGTTGTCATTTGAAATTCACTACAGAGCGAACAAACCCAGAACATTAGAATCAAGTGGGATATTATTATCCACACCGAACTATTAAACCGAGTTTCTTTATGTCTTCGTATATCTATACATATCATTTTAGTGTCCTCTTTCGCGAAGAGGAGATTAAATTTATTGTCTAGTCCTCTGTCCGGTGTTGCTCGCTTAGCACCACACGTGTAGGGTTTTAAGGTTTCACCTGCGGACGTGAGCAACAAGGAATACCTACCAGTTCATGCTGACATAGCTAATGTCCGTTTCAGCTGTCTGACTTCCAGCAATCTTTCAAGTAGTAATGCTACAATAGATCTGAGGAATAACAACTGCCACATAAGTTCGTCGCGTAAATACCAGAGATGACGCCCTACTATGCGGAGGACAACAGACTTTGAAAGTAGCCACTAATTAGTGATTTGTTGTCGTCCATTCTGAAATATAATTGTGTGTGTGCTAACTGGGATAATAGATCGGTAAAATCGACAGATTTGTATTATTAACAATATGAAAGTGATTAAGACATACACGATGCTAGTGATGGCATTCCTTGTGCAGCCAGTCGCTGTTATGAATGATTTGAAAACGTTGGTCATATAGGGTTGGTTGCTGGATGCACTTCCGTGGGGTTGAGAAACTTACACGTGATAGCAATTTCTGGTACGGTGAAGAAAGCAACGGAAAGTACCAATTCACCTCATTTCCCTAGCACAGCTCTTCAGTAATGCCTAAGCCGTCTATGACAACTGATGGTGGAGCTTTTGAGGTTATAACCAACCTTTGGGCTGAATATCAGAGATTCACTAAACATTTGTCCCCACCGTCTTATCTTGAAAGGAACAAAGGAAGTATTTCGACAAGTGCAGGGAGCTGCAAATGTTGTTTTAGAGCAACTCCTTGTTTCAGAATAATTAACATGGAAAAAATGGGCTACGCTAAATTAGTTGCTCTTTCGATTGTGGTTCTCTCACAAGTTCTTTATTTCGTAAAGTAAGAGAATTAAAGCGCCTACTACTGTGCCGTTATTTCTGTTTTATTTTTCTACTACAACAGAGAACCTTAATTACTTCTCCCATAGCGACAAACTAGATGAGATTCTCCCAGCTAATAGTAGAATATTGTTCCTTTATGTTAATTTCAAATCCAACGGCACCAAAACACAATACTCCATTACTTCCTGCAGCATAATATTGCTGTTGTAAATCCAGTAGAGAAGGTAACTTGCACTCAGTGAGTGTAAGTTAGAACTGATATGTCCATTGATTGTTGATACAGTGAGTTCACTCACGGACAAGATCAGTGCCTCTAAAGGGCGAATAATATTGACACTGAGTAATTGTCTAACTCTTGACCTTTCATTAGTCTACGGATATTTCTCAGTTTCGCGTAGTATTAAGAAAACAACACCAAATTTGTCTTGCAAATCACTCAAGCGTCGTCAAGATTTGGAATCGTCATTTGAAATCTTTGCCACTTTATTGACATTTTCTGAATTACCGCGTGCTTGAGTTTGCCACTGCACAGAGATTAAGTCCAGGTTCATAACGCTAACCCTCTGTGAAGCGATGTAGGCTACTCATTATTGCATGAATCTGTGGTGTTTGTTAGTGACGTGCGCAGTGTGAAAATAAATAATTGAGTACATTAAGACGACCGCAATCACTCTGACCCTGAGCCCGAGGAGTTAATCAGATGTGGTTAAAATCCACGACTCAGACTGGAATTTAATCCCGAGGCCTCTCAGACAAATGTCGCTACGCTGGCCATTCAAACAAGCAGTCAGGAAACAGGTACGATGCATTATTATTAGAGTCCGGATGTCTAGGCGGTAATAGGTTAGATTGCAAACTAATTTGGATAGTGTCGTCTAGCCCGTTCCTCTGTAATGTAGCGAGAGTAACATAACGTTTAGGGGTTCTGACAGGCTGGACCCCTAAAGCTTATGCAAATCTCACAGCGCGGGCTAGAGTAGACTTGTTACTTGCTTCAGTAAGTTTGCATTCTAATCTATTAATGCCGAAAATTAATAATAATAATAATAATTGTACCGGGCGGTACACCTCTACTCTGTTTATTTAAAAGTTGCGCCAGTTGAAACTCCTCTTCTGGAGGAAGATTGAACCTTATCTATTCTATTAATTCTCTACTTTCTCAGAAGATGTCACCACATGGAAAATTTTGAGTTTTTGAACTGTGTCACTTTTGATGTGTTTTTGTTTCGCTTGAAGTAAGAAGTGTGAACTTTCTCTTCTAGAGGACACTACTGAAGATCAACAATAGTGCGACCTAGTGCGGAGTTAAAGAACTATTTTGTTGGAGAAATTTTTATTTCAAAAGTTTGTTTCTTGTTAAATTTCTTTCTGTTATTGTTTAAGTTGGCTGTATACCCCTCTTTTTCCCCTTAGTTTGGATCTAGCCAATCCCGAATTTCTTTAATTAATTTTCCACCAATAATGTGTTTCTTTTTCTTCTATGTAGGGGTTTCTTTTCCCGAACCAATAAAAACTTTGAGGGAGGGTGTTTTATTTCCCCTAACGCCTAGAATCTTCCGCGAGAGGATATAAACTGCTGATTTTGGGGTCTCCGGGCCACTTCTGTTCCATCTTTCAGTGTATTAAGTACATAGCAGGAGGCGGGAAGCGCCTCTTTCCCCGGCAGCGATCTACTACCAGGTAATGGCCTATTAATATCTTCTTTTCTTGCTAGGTCGGCAGTTTAACTCTCGCGGCGGGTTCGAAGCGTTTTCCATCATGTAACCTTTTCCTAAAATGTAACTACTCTTTTCTTCTTTTTCTTGTAAAGCTACATATTGGGATAGAGAGTGCTAACCCTCTCGAGCTCCCACTCACATTTGTTTTGAGGTGAACTTATTTTCTCAAACTTTTCTTCGTTTATGTAATGTAAAGTGTTCTTCTCTAAGTCACCTCTGTAGTATGGGATTAGCCCTTGCGTTAGTGGCCCAGAGCCAGATTAGGTTTTAAATGCAAAGTATATTAGGAGTGCAAGTTCGCCTCCTCTCAAGTTGTATTTTAGAGGTCATGTATTAATCGTTTCTCACCTAATAGACCTCAGTAGGTTGGGTATTTTACCCCTGTGTATATGTCCTTTGAGGACAATTTGAAAGTTGAGTTTGGTGTGGCCTGGGAGAGGCTTAACTTTAAGAGCGAGTGGCTCTTTTCTAAAACTGAGAGTTGTATGCCTCGAGGAGGCTTTGCTGTGTAATTTGGAGCAAGGGCTCCAGGGTTTGAGTGGGGTCTTCTGCCCCTTTTGTTGAAATTGGTATATCGTAAAGTTGAGCTAGTTGCTCAAGAATTGTGTTTTCAGGGCTCGAAGCCCAAATTCTTTAATCCCTGTAATTGTACATTTCAAGTTGTATTTCGGCTACTAAGTACCTGTTCTATTTGTTGTTACCTAATTTTGAAAAGAAAATATAACCTTGTTAAATTTTAAAATTTAATTTCTCTTTAGTAGCTTGAGACCTATTCACCACCCAGCACCTTCTTTCATGCTTAACTACCACAAAAACTCGGTAACAAGTGGTAGCAGAGCGTGGTTGAATGGGTCTCAATTTAGCCCCTTTTGACGGCTAAACATTGCTTTAATTCGAACTCTAACAATTGTCTCAGTTGCTGGAATTGTTTGAGTTTTTCAAAATTGTTCTGTCATCATGCCCGGCCCTCGCGATGTTCTCCTCCTTAACTATTTGCGCAAAGAGGAGTTGATATACGAGTTAACTATCAGAAATGTGCAATCTGGAGGCACGGTTGCAATCGACACCAACAAGCTTAGAGAGTCCCTTGATTTGCCCATTTCCATCCCCAATTTGGGAGAGAAAGAAATTGATGACTCTCTTTCCACGATCGTCGAGAATATTACTGGGCTAGCATCTGTAGTCAGCTTTTTTGATGAAAACGATCCGTCTCCTAATCAAATTAAGCGTGTGCAAGGCAGGCTGTATCACTTTGCAAATAGAGTTAATGATCTGTTGTCTCTAAAGGTGAATGACGTTCAGAGGAAGGACGCTAATACACTCCTTGAAACTATTTCTGAATTGTCTAATAAGGTCACTCAATTGCTAACCGGCGAAGCTCCTCCCAAAACTGATCAACCCGCCACGGTGAATGTAGGTAACGAGGAAGAGCCTCCTCAGGGAGAAGTCAATAGGATAACCGTTGCTGCTCAAACTATCTCTGCCCCATCGAACAACGAATCTGAACACCGTGCGTCATTGAGTAACATCCGCTCTGAATTAACTTCTTTGCCATTGAAACCTTTAACGACCATGACACCTGGGTTCAGCAGCTTGCCTCATCCATTGGCAATGTTGCTTAGAGGTATCTCTAAGTTTTCCGTCAACACCACCAGTGACGTAATTTCATTTTTAAGATTTCTAGTGGAATTTCAGGATCATGCCCTTGTGTTTTCTCTTTCCCCATGTCAAATTTTGCAAATTATCTATTCTTATGCTATTGGTGTTCTATCTGACAAGATAGTTAGAGCCATTGCCGAGCAATCTTCTATTGAGGATTTCCATGCCCATTTGCTAGCTAACTTCATCCCGGCTAGGGCCAGGTCCTCCCTTATTCAGAAATACTATTATCGGGTACAGCGCTTGGATGAAAACCTGGCAGACTTCATCCAAGATATTAAGTTTTATACTAGGGTGTTTGCTCTCCACTTCCCTGAGGATCAGATCGTGCAAGCTATTGTTGAAGGGATTTCACCACCCTACAGGTCATATTTGTGTTTCGCGGCGTGCCCGCAAACCTTCTCTGAACTGGAAGCATTAGCCGTCTCTGCGGAAGGAGTTAGGTATGCCGATTCCTTGCGTGTGGCGAAAGAACCCCCGCCTTCCTTCAGTAACACTCGGCCTCCACCTCGCCGACCAGTCAATCCCCGTAAATGTTATGCTTGTGGGTCGCTTGACCATCTGCGGAATAAGTGTCCTCTGATCAAGTCAAGTGGGACAAGGAATGGAGCAGGGTCATCACAAGGCTGTTTTAAGTGTGGGGCCTTCTCACATATCGCCAAGAATTGCCCAAACTCAAATAGCACCCCCTCCTGCTCAACTTCTGGTGCAAATTCCAGCTATGCCAATAATAAAAAGTGACTAGTGGCGTCGGCTGAGCCGACTAATCCATCTTCCCGAGACTCAGCCCCTAGTAAACAGGTTGTAAATGCAGAGAACGACCAGCCTTCAAATTCATCTTTTGAATGCCCTAAAGAGTGTCTTAGGATTGCGGCGGATACCCCCGCACCTGTTCCTTTTCTTAAGATTGAGTTAAATAACGAGCCTATAACAGCTCTCTTAGATTCAGGCAGTGTTTGTTCCATTATTTCGGCTGATTGGTATTCTAAATTGAAATCTGTTTGTAAACTCCCTGACCATGTCTCTTCTCCTGTTCAATATGTTTCGGCTAATTCATCTCCATTAGAAATTCTAGGTTCCATACATGTCAAAATTCGGGTTTTTAAGTTTACATGGAAGATCAAATTGTTTGTGGCCAAGCGTTTGTCTTGCCCCATCATATTGGGAGCGGACTTCATTTCTCACACTGGTCTTGTGCTCGATCTCCAGAGTAGGTCGTGCATATTCAAATTTGCGTCCAATTGTAGAATTCCCTTGTTAAAGTGTAATTCTGTATCATGTTCATCTATTTCGCCTACCCAGGATGAGATGTTGTTAGACCTTAGACATCTACCTGAGGAGCAGGCTGATAGTATTCGGAAACTGTGTCAGTCGTTTCCCGAGGTGTTCTCTGATACTCTTGGTGTTACTGACCTTATTGAATACAAAATTGAGGTCACGGATTCAATTCCTGTCCGTTTTCCACCGTATAGGCTATCTCCACCTAAAATGAAGGCTCTGAAAGAAATCATCGATCAGATGTTGAAAGATGGTATTATTAGGCCCTCTAAGTCAGCGTATTCTTCGCCTATTTTTCTAGTCCCGAAACCCCAAGGAGGCTTCAGGCCTGTCATTGATTACAGGGCTCTCAATCGGAAGGTGGTGTTGCAATCTGTGCCCCTTCCCGACCTTCATTCTTGCTTTTCATGGTTTCGTAAGGCCAAGTTCTTCACCATCTTGGACTTGAATCAGGCCTATAATCAAATTCCCCTTGCCGAAGAGTCTAAACATCTTACAGCGTTTGCCACGGACTGGAATTTATATGAATACAACCGCGTGCCTTTCGGGCTCCCCACGGGGGCAGCTGTGCTCACTAGGCTACTAGATAGGGTCTTTTCCGACATCAAATTTGAGTACTTATATCACTACTTGGATGATGTCGTCGTATTTTCCGAAACCTTTGAAGAACATCTAGATCATTTGCGAGAAGTTCTCAATCGCCTTCGTAAGGCTGGGTTAACTGTTAAGTTGTCCAAGGTTGCCTTTGCTAAGCCCTCTATGTCATTCCTAGGGCATATTGTGTCACCTGATGGTGTAGCAGTCGATCATTCTAGAACACAGGCCATCCGTGATTTTAAACCTCCCAAGGACATCAAAGGTATCGCCAGGTTCATTGGTATGGTGAATTTCTTCAGGAAGTTCATTCCTAACTTTGCTAATAGAGCGGCGCCCTTAAACCTTCTTCGTAGGAAAGGCATCAAATTCGAGTGGGGACCTTCTCAACAAGCCGCTTTTGAAGATCTAAAATTAGCTCTCTGTAATGCCCCTGTACTTGCTATGCCTGATTTCTCGAAGAAATTCATCGTCCAAACCGACGCATCGTCGTCAGCAGTAGCCGCAGTTCTTCTTCAAGAGACTGAACTAGGGAGGCGACCCATCGCCTATGCATCTAGGACTCTATCGGTTCAAGAAGCCAAGTATTCCATCTATGAGCTCGAAGGGTTGGCAGTCTTATTCGCCTTAGAAAAGTTCCGTCTCTATCTGGAACACGTCAAATTCGATCTGGAGACAGATAATCAAGCCTTAAGCTGGGTCTTAGGTAGGCCGCGTCGTACAGGTCGTATAGCCCGTTGGGCCATCCGTATTTCTGCCTTCCAATTCGATGTACGGCATATCAGAGGTACTGAAAATGTTGTTGCCGATGGACTCAGCCGTATGTTTCATAACGACGTAGAGACCCACGAACCGGTCGACAGTTCATCACCTTCCGAGTCCATACTATCTGGTGTTAATGCCATCTTAACAGATGCTCCCATGCTTTTTAGGGATATTGAGAAATACCAACGTGAAGATCCGACGCTGGCTCCGATAATGGAAACCCTTTCTTCTGGGGAACATGCTGTCCCTTATGTTCTGAGGAATGGTGTTCTATGTTGCCCTTCGAGGCATGATAAGTTGATGAAAGTTGTTGTTCCAGCGGTTCTTGTACCTATGATCTTCAAATACTATCATGAGGCCCCATTGGGGGGGCATCTTGGAATCTTTAAAACTCGTGAAAAGATTCGTGAAATGTTCATATGGAAAGGTATGGACGGTGAAATTCGGGAACTTGTAAAAGCTTGTAAATCTTGTTTGATCAGTAAACCCACCATGTCCACTAAAGTAGGCCTTTTGTCTTCTCATCAAGCGTCGCGCCCCATGGAACGCCTGTATATCGATTATGTGGGACCCTTCCCCCAGTCAAAGGGTAATGCCAACAAGTTCATCTTTGTGTGTGTAGATGGTTTTACAAGATTTTCCTGGTTATTTCCGACTAAGCTGGCTACCGCTCAGTCCACAATTACTTGCCTAAATTCCATTTTTGCTTCTTTTGGTCCGTGCCAATACATTGTATCTGATAATGCTAAAGCTTTTACATCAAATCTGTTTCGTAAATTCTGTTTTGACTTGTCCATCTCTCATGTAACTACATCTGCTTATTACCCTCAACCATCTCTGGCTGAACGGGTTAACCGTAATCTCAGGTCCGCACTTATTGCCTATCATCATGAAGATCATTCTAGGTGGGACACGTCCCTGCATTGGTTAGCTTTTGCTTTGAATTCGGCGGTTCATGAATCTCACAAATTTACTCCAGCTTCTTTGATGTTTAAGTTCGTTCCCAACACGCCGCTCTCTAACCTCTGGTCTCTGAATGACATTCTGCCCGAGACAATAGATCCGGACAACATTAAAGATCTTTGGAAGAAGGCTAAAGCCAATCTTAAAGTGTCTCATGAAAAGGTTAGGGAAAGGTATGATCGTGGACGGAGACCCACCCCTTTGAAGGTAGGCGACCAGGTTATGGTCAAAAATTTTGTTCCCGCGGGCAAGCTTGCCCCCAGATTTCATGGGCCTTGTATCATTCTCGATTTTCTTACGCCGGTTACCTTATTGCTAAGTAATCCAGCCACCGAGAGGATATTTAGAGTTCACCTGTCCCAGGTGAAACCGGTGTAATTTCTGTGTTAACTTGCTTCATATTATTTTGAAAGGATATGAAGGTTATATTTTTTCTTTTTTTTGAGTTTCACTTTTAAGGCATTCTGCCCCTCTGTAATATTTTGGTTTTAGATGTAAGCATGTTTGTGAAACCTGCCCCGACCCATTAAACTGCCATCCTGTCTTTGCCACGGCCATTACCACGCTCCCGTCTCCTGCTCCACCTTACACTGTGGCTTCATAATAGTAAATGCCATGGATATCTACACGCCGCTGGCCCCTCAACCTCTCCACAAGCCTGTACCCTCAAAGGAAATGATTGTCCAACACAATTCTGCCGCCTAGCTTTAATGTTTCAGCGCCCCCGCAGCCGCGCAGCGCCGTGCAGCGACTGGGGAGGGGGATGGGCCCCCTCCTCTCCAGCGAGGACGACATGTGCACGGCGAGCCGGAACTCTCCTCCCGGCCAAGGCTGATGTGCGGCGCACGACCTGCTACATGCCCGCAGCCTGTATCTGTTCACCGCGGGCGCGGCGTACTTCAACACCTCTGCTCCCCTCATAGTGCGGGCGAGCGGTATCTCAGGGTACTTGAGGGGTCCGAGCGGCCTCCGTTGGACGCAAGCTGCAACGGCCGGTCTGGCCATCCGACTCAATCTACATCAACTACATGGACAGTCACCATAAGCAATAATTACATTTGGGAATTTAACAACAATATTTGGTGGACATTGCAAAACTTTTCTTCACTTTTAAGCATTAAAGGTTTATCTTCAGAAATTCAACTACTACAACAGAAAAACTTTACTGCACCTGCAACAACAAAATTTTGAAATTGCAACCAACCAAATTACTAAAATCTTATAAATGCTTCCGCAATTAATCTTAATATCAACATCAAAACTTGGACCTTATTTTGGAAACAAAGCTTATGTTCTTCTGTGTTACCCCTTGGAGGAACTTTTGGGGGGGGAGGTCTGTACCGGGCGGTACACCTCTACTCTGTTTATTTAAAAGTTGCGCCAGTTGAAACTCCTCTTCTGGAGGAAGATTGAACCTTATCTATTCTATTAATTCTCTACTTTCTCAGAAGATGTCACCACATGGAAAATTTTGAGTTTTTGAACTGTGTCACTTTTGATGTGTTTTTGTTTCGCTTGAAGTAAGAAGTGTGAACTTTCTCTTCTAGAGGACACTACTGAAGATCAACAATAGTGCGACCTAGTGCGGAGTTAAAGAACTATTTTGTTGGAGAAATTTTTATTTCAAAAGTTTGTTTCTTGTTAAATTTCTTTCTGTTATTGTTTAAGTTGGCTGTATACCCCTCTTTTTCCCCTTAGTTTGGATCTAGCCAATCCCGAATTTCTTTAATTAATTTTCCACCAATAATGTGTTTCTTTTTCTTCTATGTAGGGGTTTCTTTTCCCGAACCAATAAAAACTTTGAGGGAGGGTGTTTTATTTCCCCTAACGCCTAGAATCTTCCGCGAGAGGATATAAACTGCTGATTTTGGGGTCTCCGGGCCACTTCTGTTCCATCTTTCAGTGTATTAAGTACATAGCAGGAGGCGGGAAGCGCCTCTTTCCCCGGCAGCGATCTACTACCAGGTAATGGCCTATTAATATCTTCTTTTCTTGCTAGGTCGGCAGTTTAACTCTCGCGGCGGGTTCGAAGCGTTTTCCATCATGTAACCTTTTCCTAAAATGTAACTACTCTTTTCTTCTTTTTCTTGTAAAGCTACATATTGGGATAGAGAGTGCTAACCCTCTCGAGCTCCCACTCACATTTGTTTTGAGGTGAACTTATTTTCTCAAACTTTTCTTCGTTTATGTAATGTAAAGTGTTCTTCTCTAAGTCACCTCTGTAGTATGGGATTAGCCCTTGCGTTAGTGGCCCAGAGCCAGATTAGGTTTTAAATGCAAAGTATATTAGGAGTGCAAGTTCGCCTCCTCTCAAGTTGTATTTTAGAGGTCATGTATTAATCGTTTCTCACCTAATAGACCTCAGTAGGTTGGGTATTTTACCCCTGTGTATATGTCCTTTGAGGACAATTTGAAAGTTGAGTTTGGTGTGGCCTGGGAGAGGCTTAACTTTAAGAGCGAGTGGCTCTTTTCTAAAACTGAGAGTTGTATGCCTCGAGGAGGCTTTGCTGTGTAATTTGGAGCAAGGGCTCCAGGGTTTGAGTGGGGTCTTCTGCCCCTTTTGTTGAAATTGGTATATCGTAAAGTTGAGCTAGTTGCTCAAGAATTGTGTTTTCAGGGCTCGAAGCCCAAATTCTTTAATCCCTGTAATTGTACATTTCAAGTTGTATTTCGGCTACTAAGTACCTGTTCTATTTGTTGTTACCTAATTTTGAAAAGAAAATATAACCTTGTTAAATTTTAAAATTTAATTTCTCTTTAGTAGCTTGAGACCTATTCACCACCCAGCACCTTCTTTCATGCTTAACTACCACAAAAACTCGGTAACAATAATAATAATAATAATAATAATAATAATAATCTTTTCCTACCGCTTTTCTCACACGTGTAGGTTGGCGGGTGCGAACTGCGTCACACATATGCGGATTTGGCCCTGTTTTATGGCCGGATGCCCTTCCTGCCACCAACTCTATATGGAGGTATATAATCACGGTTGTGTGTCTGTGTGGTGGTTGGTAGTGTAGTGTGTTGTGTGAATATGAAGAGGAGAGTGTTGGGCGGACACAACCACTTAGTCCCCGAGCCAGAATAATTAATCAGAGGAGATTAAAATCCCCGACCCGGCCGGGAATCGAACCCGGACCCCCTGAACCGAAGGCCAGTACGCTCACCATTCAGCCAACGAGTATATTATACATTATTATTATTATTATTATTTTATTATTATTATCATCATTATTATTTGGTAAAGTTCTGAAAGGACTAGGAGTGGGAAGGTAACAGCATGTGGTCTTATTAAGGTAAAACCCCAGCATTTGACTGGTGTGAAAATACAAACCACGAAAACCATCCTGAGGACTGTCGACTGTGTAATTCAAATCCACTATCTCCTGATTGCAAGCTCACAGATGCGCCACCCCAACTCGCTCGGTCATCAGATAAGTTAATGAGATGAAATTAATAAAGTAATATATGAAAGTAGGAAGAAGAAAGGTTAAACTCGGTGCCGGCACATAGCCAACGCTTGTCGAATAGCACTAGAGGGTCAACGCTATTTCCCCATTCCAAGATTGAATCAACATCAACGGTGACATATGCCCTCACTCCGTACAAACCCTGCGGAGAGGTGTGGAATGTATTATGACTTGAAGCGGGAATACGTATGTCAAATTTAACGCACACACGAAAATCATCTTGACAAACCGTACCGACTATTAAATGACAAGCCTTTGATATTGAACTAGTTAAAAAAAATGTTCTTAGCAATATATTATGCACTGTGCAGAACTGTATAAAGCTTCAGGTTTAATTTTAATAAGGCCTAAAGTACGCATTTATTCTTTTGTACGTTGAGATAGCGAAATTGAGCATTATAAATATTTACAGTTTAGCTATTTCTTGGTCTTCTCTATTTCTTTATTTTCGTTAAATAAAAGAAGCTCTACGTTTCTGATTAAATGTAACTATCCCATAAACTATTTTCTGTAAAGCTAAAAGTATCCTAATAAATTTTGATATTATCGTAGTGGGTTACTACGAAAGTCAACCTACTATTCAACTAACAATCATTCGTTCACAATATGGACGAGATGTAAAGCTGATGCGGACTGGACACAAAAAGCGAATCAAAAGCGGTGTGACGGGATGATTTCTGGCTATTGCATGGTAGCGTATGAACGTTTGTTAATAAGCGAGGGATACTATCTTATTTAAGTTTGAGATCCTCTTATCTACAGCCATCCAATGGGTTCATGCTAATAACACCGGGTTCATAAAAATAATACTGTTTTTCAATTATTAGTAATTACTCTGGCAATTTATGTGCATATATAACGGAAACTTTGAACTATCGTTTTCTGTTTTTTATATTATGCTACCTGATGAAGTGTACTGTTCTGCGCCTAAAAAATTTACTTAGACAAGATTAATAGAGTTGGGGAAGGAATGGATCTCACAAACAACACAAATAAATAAAACTAACGGTTTTCAGTCGAGGTAGAGATAAAGCTATTATGAAAGAGGAAGGTATCTTGGTTACTGGATACGAGATGATTTAAATCAAGATCTCGAAATTAATACCTGTATAGAACTGGAAAGATTAGCGTTCAAGAAAACGAAGACTTTACTTTGTTATGGCGCCTTAAGTCTAAAATTTGGTTTGTGGAATTTAAGCTGACACTTTGAAAATGACTGCCTTAAAAAGGCTTGAAGCACTGGAAACCTGGTTTCATAGAAGAAAGCTAAACGTCTCCTGGGTAGAGAATATCTCTAATGAACACAAGTACATAGCAGAGAGCACACTCCAAAAGAGAGCTGCTGACCTCCATCGAATGCAGATATATTGCGTACCTGGGACATGAGTTACTTGGTGAAAGATATGCATTATTGAACCTTATTTTAAAAAGGAATATTTTAGTAGGCAAAAAAAATGAACGCCATGTCTCATGAAAAATCAGGATTGGGCCGGAACAGAAATCGTCAAACAATATTACCGTGTTGCTGAAGATCTGATATCCAACGCCCCGGAGAATGGGCACAGCATATAGAGGAATAATAATAGTAATAATAATAATAATAATAATAATAATAATAATAATAATAATTTGATTATAGGATATCTGAGTTTACTAGGAATGATATGGGAGTTAATAAAATTTTATTCTTGTTTATCGCTTTTTTCATGTGTTCGTATGTGTTTCATATCATATGTTTTTATCTTCCTGACCAAAAATAAATAAATAAATAAATAAATAAATAAATAAATAAATAAATAAATAAATAAATAAATAAATAAATAAATAAATAAATAAATAAATAAATAAATAAATAAATAAATAAATAAATAAATAAATAAATAAATAAATAAATAAATAATATGAATAAATGCTGACGATATAATAATCCTTTCTGAGAATACAGGAACATCACTTATCCAAGTAAGCCTTTTGAAATAAATTATTCAGAGAAAATTGGATTTCAAACATCTTCTGAGAAGACCAAATTTGTAACTAATATTGAAAATTACCCTACGTTGTTAATAACAGAATACGGAAAAGTCTACAGGTTAGAAAATTATAAATAATTATATTTATAAATATTTATATTTAAAGTTTAAGTATTCGGAGGAAGTAATTCAAATTAACGATCTAGACAAAGAAGCAAATAAATCAAGAGCAAGAAAACTGGAACAAGCTCACCAACTGACCAAAGATACTCGAGTCTCTCCATCAAAATTAAAATCAGGCACTACAACACGGTAATTTAACCTGAATATCTCTATTCTACAGAGCGTATATTATCCATGAAAACAGGAGAAATAGGAGAGCTAGATACAAAGGAAAGACAAATTCTAAGAATAATATGGACCCCATTAAGGACTAAGAATGGGGGAGTTCAGACACAGGAGTAATGCAGACCTCCAAAAAAAGAAAGAAATTGGAAGCATGTTGGATACGATCAGGAAGAGGAGAATTAAGTTCTTTGGTCACAGAATGAAGATTGACAAACAAATTTGTAATCATGTTCACAAGTGTAAGCAAGGCAATCAGTGGATGAAAAGTATAAAGCGCAGATGGCGGGGATTGAAGAAACAGCAGATATAACACAGGACAGAACAACTTTCAGGAGATTGTTACAAAAGTTCAAGGCTTTCCAGGGGTGAGGAATGAACGGAAAAACATCTGGACAGAAGAGTGGGAGAAAAGCACAGTGAAATAATGAAGAACTATTGCAATGCAACAATGTAGGCAGAAAACAAACAGAAATGAATACAGCGGCTTACTTTACGTTGACCGACGATGCCCTAAAATTATAAAATAAGAAGGAAATACATACTATAGGTGTATAAGTTAAAGGAATGTGCCGAAATTTCACGCGTTTTCATGAAAACATGTTAATAACACTTGCTTCTGTTTAGCGTAAGACCGTCCAAATATCGACGGTGTTCTCCTCTATATTACCCGAGTTCACTAGAGCACTCAGCCGAGGGCAAAGTAAAAGCTCCACTCCCTGGCTGCAGTAGAATGTCATAGCCATGATTAGCGTTACATCGCCTTGGCGAAATTCATCCATCATGACAGAGAATGCTCAAGTCAAAAGAGTAAAACAGATTTGATGGCTTCCTTCAGGTTTCCAGTTAAGCTCTTGAAACAGTCTACTCTTCGCTACAGCTCTTAAAGCAGAGCTTTTCACGTCTAAATTCCTGGGTAAAGTGCTATTTTATGTAGCTTGGAAATAAAAAGAGAACAGTACACAGAGTGCGGGAAGGTACGTTGCAGACGAGAGCCTGTAATGGATATAAAACACTGTGCTCATTATTTCTATCCCGATAAACATTCTGTAAAGATCTGAAGTCCAACAATGCGTGAGGTATATTAAACATACTGCAAAGAAAAACAGACAGGGGAGAACGAACATTTATTTCATGTTAACCGTAGTAACAAGTTGGAAGTTTAAAAACAAATTCCTCGTTTGGTTCAGTGATTTTAAGATTTAAATCGCTTTGCCACACATAGATAACATCCTAAACAACACTGATATTCTATTTTCACTCGCGTTGATACATCTCGAGTGTATTTATGAATATTAAAGTTTGAAAGTCAGAATGTGAGAGATATGAAGGAAATTAAAGAATTTATCTCGTTTAAAACTAACATTCTTCAAAGAAATGTGATTTCAACTGTAAGCCTTTGTCAATTTACAAATGTTTATTAAAAACACAACTAAAAATACTGTGCCTTCTTCAGTGTTGAAAAAGAATATAACATTACGAAAATGAAATGAGAAAAACATCAGAATAGAAGTCCATAAGAAAGAGTTGATCTTGAAAGGTTTCAACTTGTCATAACGTAAAAGCACAAAAATTAGAAAAATCATAAAGAAGAATATTTACAAAGCACTTGTTCTTGAAGTCTTGTAGAAAAATATCAACACTTGTGTATTGACCAAGGTGGACTCTTGAAATTAATTCGTAACTTCAATTATGAGATTCTTAAATTGTAACATTCCGTTTTAGTAACGCGTCACAATTTCACGGCTCACCTTCATTTCTCCTGTCCGATCTCCCTTGGTCAGATGCTATTCTTTACCAACACCGCTGGTGTTATGGTTTCAAGGCCTAGGAATGTTCCATTTTCACGTGCTTTGTGACCCTTCCCTATCATTAACCACTAACTTGTCCGAGTTGTTGGTTGAATGGTCAACGTACTGGCCTTAAGTTAAGAGGGCCCCGGGTTCGCTTCCCTGCCGGGTCGGGGATTTTAACCTTCCTTGGTTAATTTCAATGGCTCGGGGGTTGGGTGTTTGTGCTGTACCCAACATCCCTGCAACTCACCCACCACATATAACACTATCCTCCCCCACCATAACACGTAGTTTCCTACACATGTCATATGCCGTCCATAGCCGCACGAAAATATTATTATTATTGTTATTATTATTATTATTATTATTATTATTATTATTATTATTAACGCTACCTTCAGTTTTCGAAGTCTCGGTTATCTTCCAAATTTTTCTCTGATTACTGTTGGTGCGTGGGATATACCAAGCGAATTAGCCGTGCAGTTAGGGGAGCGTAGCTGTGACCTTGCATACGGAAGATTGTGTGTTCGAACCCCGCTATTAGAATCCCCGAAGATGGCTTTCCGTGGTTTCCATTTTTACACCAGGCAAATGCTAGAGCTGTACCTTAATTAAGACCACGGCCGCATCATTCCCACTCTTAGCCCTTTCTTGTCTCATCATTGCCACAAGATCTATCTGTGTCGGTGTGACGTAAAGCAACTTGTAAAAGATTTTTACGTCCCACTAAATACTTTTGCGATTTTAGGAGACGCCGAAGTGCCAAAATTTTGTCGCACAGATTTACTATACGTAAATCTACCGACACGAGCCTGACGTGTTTAGCACCTTCAAATACCACCTGCCTGAACCAGGATCGAACCTGCCTAGTTGTGGTCAGAAGGCCAGCACTCTACTGTCCGAGCGACTCAGTTCGGCATTGACAATAGGGAATGGTTGCCCAGTTCTACTTCTTCTTATTGCAGTAATACGACCACCACCACGTAAACATACCACGTTCTGAAATACTTCATAAAGTTCTGAAAACGTTTCACTTCCCGTTATCCGGAACGCATTTCTTGATTTATAAATATTTTCAAGAGAACTTTGTCCTTTCACCGGTATCATACGTTCGATTCTGGGCCCCCGGCGCGACAAGCTGCCATGTTGAGAAGAAGATTATTGTGTAAAAAATATGCTGCATGCAATTTTACAGTACACTTTACGTCTAGAACGAATTGCGTTGTACTAAAACTGCAGACAGTCCAACAGCGGACATTCCGTCTAGTTTGTTAGCTCGGGGAATACCCAAGGGTCATGCAATAAATCGTCTTTCATGGAAAAAATTAAAAATTACAAAAATTCAATCCCTCTATATTTTCATTCAACCGCACAAAAAATGGACGTCACAGAAGATGACTTACTTTCAAAGCCCTCTTATTTGAGACAGGATGAACTTATTGTAGAGGTGGTAGGAATCCAAGTATCATCTCTTCGGCCATTGGCTGTGCACAGTTTATGAACACCCTGGGGTCTCAAGAATATATACAATTAAATATTTGTTTGCCAGCCAATTACTGTGTGGTTAAGTGTACATTACAGATCTGTATGTTAAGGTTTCAACACTTACGTGGTCATAAATAAACTGCAAAAACCGATAGCTTCAATGCTGAGAGGCATACAAGACACGATGAGGATTGAGATAGTTTGCCATTGCTTTCCTTGTTGGGTTATAAAGTGATACTTTAGCATGACCAACCCTATGAGTAGCATCTTTCATAACACTCTGACGAGCTCATCCTGCTCCGGATGTTAACAGCACGATATATGAGTCATTTGTATGGCACGTACGAACTGAGCTATTTCTACCTACCTCAGCTAAATCCAAAATACCGGAATTGAGTGACCCAATAAAACACTCGAACTGAGTTAAATTAGGTTAGGTTAGCTGATGTGAGATTAGGATAAGTGAGGTGAGGTAATAATAATGGCGTATGGCCTCCGGAGAGGCCTGGTGCGGGTCTTTCTCTCGCAGACGGCCTATTAGGCGACCTGCATGTCTGTGAAGATGAGAGCCCTACCTAGGATGATTTCTAATGCTGAATACGCCACAAATACCCATCCCCCGTGCCATTGGAATTGACCAATTAAGGTTAAAATCCCTGACCCGGCCGGGAATTGAACTCCGGACCCTCTGGATCAAAGGCCAGCATACTAACGATTTAGCCAAGGAGCCGAACGGTGAGGTGATGTTAGGTGAGGTTGGGCTAGGTTAGGTTAGGTTGGTTAGGTGATGTTAGGTGAGGTTAGGTGAGGTTAGGTTAGGTTAGGTTAGGTGATGTTAGGTGATGTTAGGTGAGGTTAGGTTAGGTTAGGTTAGGTAAGGTGATGTTAGGTGAGGTTAGGTAAGGTGATGTTAGGTGAGGTTAGGTTAGGTTAGGTGAGGTTAGGTGATGTTAGGTGAGATTAGGTTAGGTGAGGTGAGGTTAGGTGACGTAGGGTGGGATGAGGTGAGTTTGGGTTAGGTGGGGTGAAATTAGATTAGCCTAGGTGAGGGGTGGTGAGGTTGAGTGAGATGGGTGTAAGCTAGTTGTGGGGAGATTAGGTTAGGTGAGGTGAGGTGAGGTGGCGAGGGGCAAAGTGAGATGAGGTGAGGCTAGGTTAGGTAATGTTAGGTGAGATGAGGTGAGGTGAGATGACTTGGTCAGCAACTCGCTCAATCTGGTTTGCTTTTATTTAGTTGGGGTGGGTAGAATTCACTTCTTGCGTTTGTTTCGTTAAAATTATTTCGCTCTGTTCCAGTGTAACCCATACGCTGCCCTCGTCTTCTAGATCTTCGCACTTCTAACATGTGAAGGAGCCACAGCCGAAGAACATGCACACGTCAACGCTACTTTTCTACAGATCTACACGACTGAGTGTCGAAATAATTGCATAGCTGAATGCGAGTGTCTAGGCTGAATTTTCTTACGTAGCAGAATTTGGAATAGTTGCATAGTGTCCATGGCCGTACTTTCTATATGCTCGAGAATACGCTATAATTTGAAATTCTCGCCCGCAATTTTGACGGCTTTGTCTGCAGTTGTATGTTCTGGTAGCATAATAGTAACACGTTCTACCACTAAATTACTATTTATGTCTCGTTTCGTTAGATTTTTCTGGAAAACGAATCGCTTGCTGAATGTAATTGTAAAATCTATGATTGTAGGTGCGAAATATGTAGTGCAAAAGGTGGTAGAAACAAGTCCGACAGCGAAATAGAGGAATTGCGAGTGTAGTATTCGTATGGTTGAAGGTTATTTTGGGCAGGCATAAATCGTTGCGTTTTGAATACAAATTATATTTGCGGGTGCCAACCACGAACCACACTGCCACCAGCTGCCTAGCCACTGGGAAGAAACATTTAAATTCGGTGCCATTTCGATGTTCCATTTTACTCTGCGAGACGGCAAGTAGACCAGATCTCTACAGGGTGATCAATGGCTGAGGTAATTACTTTTGTCGGGATGGTGGTGGTTATTGTTGTTTTGAGAGGAAGTACAACTGGCCATCCACGCTCGCTTAACACTAATGCAATGGAAAAAAGAAGAGATCCGTCACTTCGAAGAGCTGATGTATCGGCAAAATGATAATATTTAATGTTAGTTTTTACGTCTCGCTAACGAATTCTGGCGGTTTTCTGGGACGCCGAGGTGCCAGAGTTTTGGTACCGCAGTAGTTCTTTTAAGTGTCAGTAAATCTACCGACACGAGGCTGATATATTTCAGCACCTTCAAATACCACCGGACTGAGCCAGGATTGATCTTGCCAAGTTGGGGTCAGAAGGCTAGCGCTTCAACTCTCTGAGCTACTCAGCCTGGCATTAGCAGGATAAAGGGATGGCCACCAAGGGCGTAAAAACTGAAGACACCCGAGTGCTCTCAAATCTAACACCGCAGGGGTGGCAAGAGGACAGGAGGTGGTCAAAGGGAGAGATAACGGATAATAGATGGTAACAACGCCGAACTGCACTAGAATCCCCTTGGTCGTAGATGCATGCTCACAAGTTAGGGGCCCCTGTGCTCCGTTTAGGTCGGGTACGGGATATTGTCCCCACGGATAGCGGGTACATGTTTCGGTGAACACCGAATTTATCACCGCAGATTTCTACATGCTCTGATTGTGTGATATGGCTTGGATTTCTTCCCGCCCTTGAACGATCCGAATACCTCTGCCTGGTTTGAACCCGCTTTCATTGTATCCGCAGGCCGGCACTCTACCATTGACCGACAGACGGTAAGCTGGTCACATGGATGTGAAAATACGAGGGCTGTAAACAAAGTAGAGTCATCGTAGTCCAGATACTCGCACGAGATGGAGCATGCACAATCAGGATATGGGAGCGGACAGGTGGCGCTTGTGTCGATGTGCAGCGTGCATTTGACGGGCATCCACTTGGGAGAGCTTTTGCTGTGTGGCGTTGAAGTGAAGAGCGCCTATTGCATTGCTCTAAAGCATGTTGTATAAAGATGATCAGCGTTTGTGCATTAAGATCGAGGTTGCCTGTTGCAAAAATCCGTGGGAAAGTTATCGAGGATTACGTGAAGCCTGTGAGAAATCATCACCGTATAGGACGGTTGTACGATAGGTCCAGGCATTTCGTGCTGTTTGGAATTAGACTGCGGAGTTTCAGCGCAGAGGTCGGACGTCCATCCCTCAAGGCCAGATAGAAATTGTGAGTGGTTTCGTTTCCGTAGATCACCGATGGACTGTCCAGGAATTATGCTTAGAGGTTGGTCTCAGTCTTCACACGGTGTAGCACATAGTGACGAAATGTCTTAACATAAGGAAAATATCATCCCAGTGGGTTCCTCTGGGCGAATATCGCACCGAAGCAGACGCATTTCTGCAGCGCATTGTCCTCATTGATGAGGCGTGGCCCGAGTCTGAATTAAAACATCAATCGAATGAATGGAGTCACCCAGGTTCGCCACGTCCACACAAATTTGGACAGGAACCCTGTCGGTGAAGCTCTTTACGTCGCACCGACATAGATAGGTCTTATGGCGATGATGGGAGAGGAAGTGGCTATGAGTGGGAAGGAATCGGCCGTGGTCTTAATTAAGTTACAGCCCCAGCATTTGCCGTATGTGAAAATGGGAAACCATGGAAAAACAATCTTCAGGGCTGCCGACAGTCGGGTTCGAACCTACTATCTCCCGAATACTGGATACTGGGCGCACTTAAGCGACTGCAGCTATCGAGCTCGGTCGGTGAAGCTTATACGAAGTGTGGCATGCGAGTACGAGGGTGATATTCTTACGCATGCTCTGCCTGAGGGACAAAACGCAAACAGTGACTGTGACTACTATTGGCGATTTCTGAAGCGACATCTGCGTCCGGCTATGCGATCCAAACGTCCACGTTTATTCCAAGACGATTGCCCTATAATGTTGCATGACAACGCACGTTGTCAGGTCGCAAACGGTGTCAAGCTCTTGGAGCATCCTCCGTACTCCCCGGACATTACTCCTTGTGACTTCGAACTGTTTCTGAAGTTGATGGAACCCCTACAAGGCCGCCGATTTCCTCACGTAGCATTTGCACTCCATGCAACAGGGCGCTCCGTCGCTGTCATCAACAGAGAACGCCTTGCAAACGGTTTCCAACGGCGCGACTTCCCCGTCATTTGGCAAAGGGTTTTCGGGTGACTACATTCAAGAAATGTAATGCAATTGTGCTTCTTAGTTATTTAAACATTGCGTTCTATCAATATTCCGACTGGTTTATTTGCAGCCCGCGTAATACAATACCGATAATCAAGGTATTCAATCATATTACACTCAATCTCGAAATGTCGCCTCAGTGTGTCAGTGGATTTCCACATCTAGTACACCGTTGTAACACCCCTAGCGACCGTGCTCTAGGGAAGATGTGTTGCAACTGGAATAAAAGGAGATCCACATCTATCTAGTACGCATTTTTAAACTGGTCTGCTCCGAGGGTTAAATGACAAAGAACTTTGCCGGGATGTGATCCCGCAATATTATATACAAATCCTCTAGTGTAACCCACTGGGCGAAGACTTGGTACACAGCGGGAGAGCCAGCCTCATTATGTGAGCTCATGTATCAAACGCAGATATTTTTACACGCTCTAGGGTGCCATCCTCCCTAATTACGTGGGGTCAGCAGCCAGCTGAGTCATGTTTCACACACGCTGCAGGATATCTGTCCGAGTAATTGCCATACCAGGTAATTAATACCACCCCAGTAAATTAGTCCTTAGCCAGATACAACATCGGCAATATAAACCTTAATGAGGTCACTATCATATTTATTTTTTGCAACATTTTTGCTCTTTCTACTTGCTGCTACTTTCTAGGGTAAGCCTAAAATTCCCTGCATCACACATTTGTCACACAGTGAATGAGGACAAATATTCACGCCTATGAAATCAATAATAATAACAATAAAATGTTATTGACTTTACGTCGCACTAACTACTTGTATGGTTTTGGACACGCCAAGGTGCCGGGATTTTGTCCCACATGAGTTATTTTACGTGGCAGTAAATCTACCGACACGAGGCCTTGAAATACCATCGGACTGAGCCACGATCGAACCTGCCAAGTTGGGGTCGGAAGGTCGACGCCTCAACCACCTGAGCCACTCATTCCTGCACTATGAAAACAGAAACATACATGGGATACCCGCTAATGCCACAATAATTGAAATACAACTTTCCTGGGGCTTTACCCCAGAGACGACGAAAGAAAAGATGAAGCTCTGTTCTATCCTGGTGTTTTTCGTTACATTTCAATTTATTTTATTAGTTTCTATTTATTTCTTCTGCCACATTCATCCCTGATTCGTCTGCTGACCTCTCTGCTACTTCTCACGCACACAGGGTGTGATAGAACGTCTTAATTGGAGCACGGCCGACTTGATGCGTCACTCTAGCTAAGGAGCGCAGCGAGGGATCCAGTCGGCTGTGATTGGAGCTTAATGTTGTTGTCAACTCCATAGAATTAGTAAATGATACACTATAGGTAGCATTGCCGCCACCGTCTGTACGAGAGAATCACTGTAGCGAGCGGAGCACGTTGAAATCGCAGCTGTTTAGCAAACAGCTCACTCCGCTGTACTCATCAATGTAAACAGAGGACTTTTAAAACTGTGTGAATATTGATATGGTTTAAAATCCTTACATGTAAACATTATCAGAGACTGCACTATACTTGCGATGCTTCTTTCCAATAAAAACAAAGCCCAAAAAGCATAAATACATGAGAAATGCGTAATAAAAGAGGACGGTGTTCAAGTGCAGGTAAGTAAGACATAATCAGTTTACTGTTCATACTAAGTCTTAACAACATACGTTTAGAAGGAAGGCACGTACATTTCGCCATTTTTTGGGCAAATGACCAGAAATTTGGTATAATTCTGCCCAACGACCAAAAATGTCCTCTCTCGTACGAAGCGGATGAGCGAGTTTTAGGCCCAAAAGCTTTGGCGAGACTTTCGGGTAAAGTAGACAAAATATTATCATCACCGGTTTAGACATTAGCTTTCTGAGCCCAAGTTGGCAGGTTCGAGCCTGGTTGTGTCCGGTGAAACTTGAAGGTGCTCAAATATGTCAGCCTCTTGTAGATCGATTTAGCGGCACATGAATGAACTACCGTGGGAAAAAATTCGACTTCACAGCGTCTCCGAAAACCGTGCAAGTACTTAGTGGGACGTAAAGTCATTATTATTATTATTATTATTATTATTATTATTATTTGCTAGGGGCTTTACGTCGCACCGGCACAGATAAGTCTTATGGCGATGACGGGATAGGGAAGGCCTAGGAGTTGGAAGGAAGCGGCCGTGGCCTTAATTAAGGTACAGCCCCAGCATTTGCCTGGTGTGAAAATGGGAAACCACGGAAAACCATCTTCAGGGCTGCCGACAGTGGGATTCGAACCTACTATCTCCCGGATGCAAGCTCACAGCCGCGCGCCTCTACGCGCACGGCCAACTCACCCGGTATTATTATTATTATTATTATTATTATTATTATTATTATTATTATTATTATTATTATTATTATTATTATTACTGTCGATGTTTTCTAAACGTGATTACAAGTGGAAATATGACAATCGGTTGTAGTTTCAGCCTATTATGGAGTTTTTATTTAGCCTTTCCTGAAATGTCTGATTCGCTTTATGACTGTAATTTGTAAAATGATTTCCGATAATGGAAAGGGGGAGTGGTAAAATATATGGTTAAAGAGAAGTGAAAAAAAATACTTACAATATTTTTTACAATTTGCTTTATATCGCACCGCCACAGATAGCCCTTATGGCGATGATAGAATATTAAAGGACTAGGAGTGGGAAGGAAGAACCCGTGAACTTAATTAACTAGAGCTCCAGCATTTGCCTCGTGTGAAAATGGGAAACCACAGAGAACCATCTTCGGGGCTGCCGACAGTGTGGTTTGAACTCACTATTTCCCGAAAGCAAGCTTACAGCTGCGTGGCCCTAACCGCACGGCCAACTCGCTCGGACAATAATTTTTATGTTTGTACAGTATGTATTTCTATATAACATTTAAGGGAATAATAATACTGACTAAAATAAAGAACTCAGATGTTCACAATGTGTTGCACATCTAGTCTCTAAGTTGTAAAATCTGGTAAGGTATGATTGTGGACTGCTACACGTATTGTACGAAGGGAAAGCAATAAACTGTCTATACACAAAATATATTCAATAGCATTTAATAAGCCTACTATAAATAGACACAAAAATGAAAAACGGACCACAATTCCAGGCTATCATGCACATCCTTTCTTATTTTCTTATTTGTACCAATTCGCTTTACGTCGCACCGACACACCGTCTTTCGATGAATATGGGACAGGAAAGGGCTAGGAGTAGAAGGAAACGTCTGTAGCCTTAATTAAGGTACAGCCCCAGCATTTTCCTGGTGCAAAAATTGGAAACCATGTTCAGGGCTGCCGACAGTGGGGTTCAAACCCACTATTTCCTCAATGCAAGCTGACAGCTGCGCGACCTGAAGCGTGCAGTCACTCGCTCGGTATCATGCACATTATTTTTGTGGATATGCGCTTTCAAAGGCATGACAATTCAGTCATCCCTTATATTTCGTTAAACATTAATTTCAGTCTTCAAGGTAGGATCCAAAGAATCTCATTCACGCGGACAGCGGAATCAGTCGCGACGTCAGCCCACGTAGGCCAATTCACATGACAATAAGTGTCACGCAAAGTATTATTTTATACGCATTGAAATCAATTTCAAGGAAAATACCTGTGAAATGGTACGCCACTGCCCTTTATGAACCTATCTATGCAGCCATAAGCTGGAGGAGCCTGGCATTTTCCTTCAGAGGAGTTTATACTTCAATTTATCGGGAAGCTCCAGTAGTGACAGTGCCAAACAATCTAGCTTTTGCCAAACAGCGCACTCGTTCAACTTCGCACGCGACTGCAGCGCCAATGGTAGCTCTAGTGTATTATTTAATAACTCTATGGTCAACTCCCGCTTATAGCGCTGTGCCAGCATACAGCGATACACCTGGTGACGAACGAGCGTACCACTACAGTTCCAACGGTAAATCATTCTTAAATTCAAACCCTCATTATTGTAAAGTCTTCCTCGTGAACAGTCGAAATTTTGCTCCTGAAGACGCGGAGCAAAATTCTCTGCGAAATATAAAAAGTTTCACTCAGTTTTCTTGACATGGCATGAGCCCAAGTCTACAAACACGGGCCCTGTAAGCATCAATGTTAGCATATTACTCACAATTAAATGGAAAGTCAATATTTTTTGTACTGCTTTGGGAATGGCGATCCCAACGTGAGGCTCCGTAACTCTTCTGGTATTTAGTTCCAGACCCGCGCAGGACCTTCTACGAAGAATTGGCGGCACGGTTAGGTGGGTATGTGCGGGAGAGGACAGGATGTTCCTGTTGTATGAGCGGATGTTCAGTTGATGAATCGCTGAGAGCATGGTAAAGCTAGATGCTATCCGGGTCCGCGGTGTAGGGGGACAACGCATCCACCTGTCACCCGGCGGCCCCGGGTTCGATTCCCGGCAAGGTCAGGGGTTTTTAATTGTAAGTGATTAATATCCCTGGCCTGGGGACTAGGCGTTTGTGTCGTCCTTAACGTTCCTAGTTGCTAGGTACTGAGGTGTAGACTTTCTTAGAATTTTGTGTAGGTGACACTCGGCATGAAGTTGTTTTACATCGCACCAACACAGATAGGTCTTATAGCAACGTAGGGGTGGGGAAGGGTTGGAAGTGGGAAGGAAGTGACCGTGGCCTTAATTATGATACAGGCTTCAGTTTGCCGGTACTGAAAATGGGAAACAACGGAAAATCATCTTTAAAGCTACCGACTCTGAAGGTCGAGCCTAGTATCTCCCGAATGCAAGCTCAAAGTTGCGCGCCCCTAACCGCACGTCTAGCTCACTCGGTAATCTTGGATTATCGTTAGCAGGCTAGGCATTGGCGATTTGTTAATATTAAGAGTGATATGCTAACGCGGTTTCACTCTGAAGATGAAATGTATGCAGGAATTTTGAGATTTCTGTGGTCTACTGGCTGAAAATGAATATCCACTGCCTGTTTTCTCAAATAACCGGGTTAGGAAATTCAATGAATGAAGCCCCCATCTCGTGGCGGGAATTTGAATTGTGCCGGCCGCCGAAGCCTGTCGCACTCCTCTGGGTTAATGATTAATGACTGACGGATGAAATGAAATGATATATGAGAGTGTTGCTGGAATGAATGACAGTGAAAACCGTAGTACCCCGAGAAAAACCTGTCCCGCGTCCGCTTTGTCCAGCACAAATCTCACATGGGGTGACCGAGATTTGAACCAATTACATCAGCGCTGAGAGGCGGGCGCGCTGCCGCCTGAGCTACGTAGGCTTCTTTGGTTTACTAGCTAACTGTGAGTTAAGGCTCTTATCTACAACATCACAGTAGTCAAATAGCGGAATTATTAGAGTTTTGGCTAGGACAATTTGTATTCCTATAGGTAGAAATTTCTTGGATCATTGCAACGGACACTTTGTTACAAGGGACACAAAGGAAAGTCCTTGCATTCTTATATTAGGTATTCCACAAATTAGGCGCCATTCAATTAGGATATTATCAGTAATTTTTACACTTAAATCTTAAAATTTTATAGCAATTAGTAGGTAGTAAGGAGAAGACAACAAGTCTATCACTTGACAGGAAGGAGAATTCCATTGTTCGTAGAGAGAGTGTGACATGAAATGTACATAATGACTATCGCTCTCGTTTTTATGTTCACAGTTTTTATCCTGTTGACTGCAGCAGTCTCGTCTGTCAGAGTTAATGAGCGCGACTCTCTCTGAAACCCATGTAGTGTGTTGCACCTGAGCCAGAAGGGAACATGACCCGCGTGACTACACGGGCGTGTTGCGGATCTGATGAATCAGTATCGATCACGCCCTCGAACAAATACGTAACACGATACACATTGATGTTCAGTTTGCAGTCGTTTATAGCTAGATATTCCAAACAGGGAAGTACATCATCATTATATAATGTGAAACATCTGAGTTAAATTTTCAGCTTACTCGGCCGACTTCAGATTTCTTAAAAAAAAAAATTGTCTTACGTCGTACCGACACAGACAAGTACTATGGTCACGATGGATTTGGAAGAAACCGACAGCCTCGTGTGAAAATGGTCAACCACTGTATACTCTCTTCAGGGCTGTCGAGAGTAGTGTTCGTACCCACTTTCTCCCGTGTTGAGCACATGTAGTACATGCAGAGCCGAAATTAAATATATGGCCAAGGGAACACCAGTGACAGCCCTATCCACATCCTTCTGATTTAATTCTACTGATTTTACCGATTGAGCTTCGATGACCTAGGCCAGGTTTTTCGTCTGTTGATGAGAATCTGAGTCAAGTAAGGCAAAGAGTAAGGATCTGAGCTTCAAATATGGTGAAGCGTACGGAACCGAGGATGACAATGCGTAATAATCTGACTTCAGGTACGTCAAGGCGTAAGGATTTAAGCTTCACGCATGGTGAAGCGTAAGGAACTAAGCTTCAAGTATGACAAGGCGTAAACATATGAGTAGAGGTATGGCAAACGTAAGGATTAGACCTTCAGGTACGACAGTGCGTAAGAATTTAAGATCAGGTGTGACAGAGCGTAAGAAACTGAGCTCAGGTAACGGAAAGTGTAAGGGAACTAGTTTCATGTATACCAAAGCATAAGAATCTGAAATCGGGCATGACAAACCTTGAGGACCTGAGGTTCAGGTATGACAAAGCGTAAGGATCTGAGCTTCAAGTATGGCGAAGCGTAAGGAACTGAGCTGTAAATATGGCAAGGCGTAAGAATCTGAGTTCATGTATGGTGAAGCTTAAGGACTTGAGATCAGGTATGTCAAAGCGTAAGGAACTGAACTCAGGTAAGGCAAAGCGTAAGGGTCTGAGCTTCAAGTATGGGAAACAGAATAAAAATATGTCCTAGACCATCATAGAAGTACGACGTGAGAGTACGATTCCAGTGGCATCCTGTTGGCGACTTTTGCTCAGTAAGCACCATATCTACAGCATGTACAATGTATACACAGTACGATCTAAAAAGGCTCGGTTCACCCTGAAGGACGTGGGCTCGATAACCTGCCAGGACGTCGACAAAATTTCAGAAACAACATTTCCACTTCTGGAGGTGCACATGGCCCTGAGGTTCATTCTGCCTACACCAAGTACTACGTTAGTTCCTGTAGGAAATGGCGATCGGGTGTGGAGCTACCCAGTTCGAGTCCCGTTGGTTGAAAAAATACCATCAGAATGTTGGCCGGCAGTTGGTGGTTGTCATTGTTTTAAAGGGAATTACAACAACACCCCCATAACTAAAAAAAAGTACGATAAATAAATACAATGAACAGATTGTTAATATTTCTTATTCAGTTCCGAGTCGCGTCAACGTCGACAGTACGGGGTGTACATCGAATAACTAATGGGTATTAAATAATAATTTTGTACGGCTATTTCTAGCCGAGTGCAGCCCTTGTAAGGCAGACCCTCCGATGAGGGTGGGCGGCATCTGCCATGTGTAGGTAACTGCGTGTTAATGTGGTGGAGGACAGTGTTGTGTGTGGTGTGTCAGTTGCAGGGATGTTGGGGACAGCACAAACACCCAGCCCCAGGGCCACTGGAATTAACCAATGAAGGTTAAAATCCCCGACCCGGCCTGGAATCGAACCCGGGACCCTCTGAACCGAAGGCAGGTACGCTGACCATTCAGCCAACGAGTCGGACCTGAGTATTAAATGAGAACAATATAAATAAAAATATCCTTGATTTGTGACAGCAAACAATTACTAGGCGACGGGAAATAAATATAAATTCAAAAATTAATATAAATGCGTCACTGTTGAAATTAATAGCTCTCAGGATGTCGGTAATTAATAACGTTATTGACAAATCTGCAACAGCTTATTTGAGACCCATGTGACATAGTTCTTCCTTTCGCCATCATTGTAGAATTTCAGCGGTATTGAATATGGATATATTTTATTCATAACCGCTTGCATTTATGATGTTCTGCCCCAATATTATAAACATGTATTGAAAAAACTTCAGGAAAGCAACTAAATGTAGAAAACATCCTAGGGATATCAGGTACTAATTTTAGCTAAATAAAATATAATAAAATTTATGAGAATATATTCCTTATTTATTCCAAAACTTACAATATTTTCCTTTAACTTCGTTATCCCGTCGATCTTTTTCTACCACTAAGAGTTTCGCTTAAGCCCTTATAACTACATTCGGCGTAGACATTTGTCAAAAGAAAAATACAAAAACCTGAGGATATAGAACTAAGGAACACACCACAGAAATAATTATGTAAATAAGTTAATTTGGCTAGGATTTGAATAAAAAAGAAAACAAGCAAAGAAACAAGCGATTTTAAGAAGTTTTTCCGGAACTGAATTTAGGCCGTAAGTAATTTTCGAAATGTGTTTTCTTAGTTTGATACAACTATCTACGGCTTACAATTTGAAACCATTCCCTTCAATGTTTGGCACAATTGAGGAAATTGCTAAATTTTACATTTTTCATAGTATGGGGCCCCTAGTTTTTTCTGCTATGAAATGTTTTCAACATACGAATAAAAATTATTACAATAATGAAGTTGGAATAAGAAAGTGTTCCGCAGTGACGTTTACTTTCGAGTGAAGTGCATACTGTACGAGCCTAAGGCAATGTTTGGAACCGTCCATGTCTGTCAGTTCTCTGCCAATCAGACAGAACAATGTGATGGATCTGTTACTACTTATAAATAAGGGCCACGCTAATCAGTGGAATGGTCAGTTAATTGAATGACATTGAATTGAATTGAATTGAATTGAATTTATTGCTTCAAATTGCCGCTGAGGCTAATGAGCTCATTTATGTAGCGTCTGAATAGAACACAGTGTGGAGTACGATTACTTCAGAACGACATGAAAGGGAAAGTTAAAATAAATCTTAAATATACCCTTAGTAAAACGTATTTATTATCAGTGATTTAAATCCACGGGAGAGAGCTTATGACTAGATATTTCTGGATGCTCGCTATCATTCCCAATAGCACTTGAGTCCAGCTATTCGTTTTTCCTTCCTTTCCTGTGAAAGAGGATTGCGAGATTTAAGAGCCTTTGATAGAGGAGACCAGGAATTTACCAATTTACAATATTTAGGGTGGTCTGAGTCATCAAAAATCCGAGCGGAAGCAAAGCTTTCTCTTCTTTTACTTCATTCAGCCACATGCTTCCAGACCAGGGCCTCTCAAACGCCCAAAATCTCACGCGTGCAGATAGAGGCGCAAGATCTCCGTGCACTATGCATCGCTGCCGCTCGGCATAGCTCGGATCAACGCTTCGTCTCTCGGCTACTCGGCTAGGCTCGGCTCAACTCGCCTATACTCGGCTCAAGTCAGCCCGGATTAAGAGCGCTACGGCGCAAGTGGGGCAGAGGGAGACAGGCGGAGCGAGCAAGACAGGCGTGAGGAAAGAGAGAGTAAGCGCTATTGCTCCAAATCGAGGAGTGGGGTTCTGCACTCTGGTCAACGAAGCCAAGTCGTCTTTTGCACCGTGCACAGTGCACGCACCACGCGCATGCACCCTGAGAGGCCCTGTTCCAGACGATGAGTGAGAAGGTCTTCTTTGTAAGCCTGTCGTTGTCCATTCTCACAAGGTCCCCGTAAAACGTCAGGTGCCTAGTGTTAGCCGTTTAAAACTCTAAGGGCCTGTACTACGACTGTCAGATAAACAGCCAGATACGTAGGCTGCAGTTTTGAAAACTAGAAGTTAAAATCTTTCTTGCGTACTACCAACGGATTTTAACGAGGGTATTGTAATGCGGAAGATGTAGTAACATTTTTATTGGGTTGGTAATAAGGTTACTGAAAATATAGTGAAATTTAGTGTAGTGGTATACGTGTTCCTTGGTGTTTTCGTTTGTTTAGCTCTATTCCTTTTGAAATTGTATTACTAGAATCCAATATCAGAATCTTATTAAGCTATAATGTGGAGGTTCAGGTCAAAAACAGAATTAGGACTGAAATATACACATATGAAGAAATGTTAAAATTAATTAACTGTATAACGAAATTGAAACTGTTATAGAAAATAAAAAGACTGAAAATGTAACCTGGGCGCAAAAGTTAAGATTCAGGTTATGTATCTTTTTTGTCTAGTACTATTTACGAGGTTGCGCGTTACGACGAAAGTTATATTCGTAATTAATGCCACTGATGCAGCGTGGGATCATTAATTTTATTATTAATTCAATTTATTGTTTGCTCATTGAATTAGTTAGTTTTTTTTTAAATACAATGTGAGAATAGTAACTGGCAAGCATTTATCTCACTTTAGCGTAAATACTTTTGTAGCAAGTAGTTATGATGTAAAAGAAATATAGCCTCCTTAACATCCTCATTAGACGGACGAATCGCCATGAACAGCGTCGTATACCTTTACTCCATATGTGCGTCGCGGATAGATTCGGAATTGAATCCACGCTTTCTGACACGCATTTTAATAATTAGGAAATGTGTACTATCCCCTCTAGTACCCTACCGACTACCATTTACAAGATAAAAAAAGGTCAGACTATTGGGACTAGAACCCACAAAAAACCACATAGCAGCAAACTATGCTGCCCTAACGACCACGGCTACCCATAAAATTTGCTGTTGATTGCTTGTGTGCCACTGATATACTCAGTAGCAACGACTTGCTAGCTTGGGAAATCTTTAAGAATTCTGTGATAGCTGGACAGGAAGCATGACATACTTTATAAATATATACATAAATAACATTGTAACAACTTAATTTCGCACAGCATCATGCAGATGTAGATTCATCTTGATGAGTAGCCATCTTGATTACTGACAATAGCGTACCCGATAAGAGCGAAGTCCCAGATAAGAGCGTTAACAGCCTCTCCAACTTCGGCCTACCTATACTCGAGAATATTTTCCCAGATTGCACATAAACGAAAGTCGTAGTACGCGGTTTCAACCGAACTTCCAGATAAATGTCCAAACTGCCAAATAAATTTATACCGCACTTTTATCTGGCTGTCGTAGTACAGGCCCTCAGTGCAGTTCAGAGTTCGGTTTCAGTCGGTACGTTTCATCCATGAATTTTCCGGAGGATATGCCTTGATCCAACAATTCTACGATGATAAATAATTGCAGATATTTATTTCAGCTACAAATAACTTTTCTGAGATTAGCCATGTTTTATTTCGAGAGTCTCTCTCCCTCCGTGGGAACAGAACTCATCCCAGCGAGCGAGACACCCGCTCGTGGAACGCTTCGGTTGATTTCGAGTACTGACTAATTTAACAATTTATTGAAAACTTTCATAACGAGAGATTTTAGTGACATGGTTAATTCAGGAATAAAGGATCGAAATTATTACTAAACATTAAATGAAGACAGAAAAAACAGGGTGAATTTAAATGTAATTAAGCCTGAGTAGAAGTTGGCGTCCGTACTGGCGGATTTGCGGCACTTGTGAAGGTCATATCCGAAGAAAGCGCGCCAAGTTACATGGCAGAAATAAATTTATTACGCCCGTTGTAAGTATGGGAAAAATATAAATACATCACCATTGTGAATTGTAATTTTAGTGGAATTTTTGGAATAAATGTCAGGAAGATTGATCGATCAGTTGTGAAATTAGGGGATTACACCACCAGGTTTCATGATCAGGGTAGCGTCACCCCTAGTCTTATAAAAGGAATTCCCTCCACCCACATTTACAAATTCTATTTGAAGAACTGGGCGGAGGAACCCACGTCACTCGTCTACAAGAAAGTGCGGGATTTGTATCTTAAAAATAACGTATGTTATATATTCAGGTAGATGGTTCAAGTTAAAGTATTTTAAATGCTGGGGCTGTATTTTTTTTTTCTTGCAAATAGTTTTACGTCGCACCGACACAGATAGGTTTTGTGGCGACGATGGTATAGGAAAGGCCTAGGAGTTGGAAGGAAGTGGGCGTGGCCTTAATTAAGGTACAAACCCAGCATTTGCCTGGTGTGAAAATGGGAAACCACGGAAAATCTTCAGGGCTGCCGACAGTAGGATTCAAACCCACTATCTCCCGGATGCAAGCTCATGCGGCTGCTTCCTTCCCACTCCTATATGTAGGCTGCCAATCAAGAAAATAATTTCAACAAATATCATACAGAGAGTGAGGAAAGTGGGAAATAAAAAGTATGCAATAATGTATCTCATTATTCTATCCCCGTGTCTCTTCACTGTCGACAGAGATGATAAACCTCTAAATTATGTCATCCAGATTTCATTTATCCAGGCTTCCAGAATAAATCCTTTCACGCGATTCATTGCACGTGCCCACTTCTCAGCTGTCCATGTTCGCTTGGAGCTAAGCTCAATATATTTTCTACCTCCCTTAAATTGTAAGTTTTATTAATACGGGTCACGAAAGTGGCGGAGTTCAAGTCCTGTCGTCGGACATAGTTCATACTCACGCTCAACCCCTGCAAAAATAAACTTTAAACACGCACATTAAATCCTTTAACTCAAAACACCGTAAATACGAAAACTGCGATGCTAGCCTTTAGAAAAAGAATCAGTAATATAGACAAGGGCCTCTTAGAGTGCATGCGCCTGGTGCATGCACTGTGCACGGTGCAAAAGACGACTTCGCTTGGTTGACCAGAGTGTAGACCCCCACTCCTCGATTTGGAGCAACAGAGTTGTCTCTCTCTTTCCCCACGCCTGTCTCGCTCGCTCTCCCTGTCCCCCTCTTCCTCACTTGTTCCGTAGCGCTCCAAATCCGAGTCGAGTTGAGCCGAGCTTAGCCGAGTAGCCCAGAGACGAAGTGTTGGTCCGAGTCGCGCCGAGCGGGACCGATGCACAGTGCACGGAGCTCTTGCGTCTCGATTTGCACGCGTGAGATTTTGGGCGTTTGAAAGGCCCTGATATAGACCCTCAAGTAATCAATAAAATATAAACGATCGCATTTAAACGAAAGCACTTACATTACTTCAGAGATATTTCTACATTTATAAAACAAGAAACCAAATATCCAGTTAGGATTGGCAAGGAAAGTATAGAATTATCCTGGTCTTACCAAATTAATCCTAATGAGAAATGTTAAAACTTAACCTTACAATAATTAACTAACCTAAAATTTCTCAAAAATCTCAATAATGTATATAACGGTAAACGGAAAAAATCACCAGACACTACAGTATTTAGTACATATCACCAAGGAATTTAAAGAGATTTTAAACTAAGTTGTAACGAATTGTATATCTACATCAAACCCATGACCCGTTTCTCTACGAGGTTCGGTTTGTTGTGAGATGAATCTTCGTAGGGAGTTTCTACGGTCGAATGCCCTTCCTGATGACAAGATCGTCAGAGGAGTTAATGAGATGGAATGAATGGCGTGATATAATATGGTAAAGAGGGAGAGGATGAAACCCGGTGCCGGCACATAGCCTACTCCTGTCGAATAGCAACAACGACTCTGCTCAAGGCTTTACGTCACCATCCGACAGACGAATAACCACCAAACAGCTGTTATGCCCTCAGTCCATATGAACACTGCGGAGAAATTTGGAATTGAATCCAGGCTTTTGATATGCAGTCTAGTGATTAGAAATGATATACCACCACTTCTCCTACCCTGCCAGCCAATATTCTTATGGCGAAATTGTGTTCGACCAACCGGTAACGAAATATTAGAACAAAATCACACCCAAGACGCAGCCACTACGTAAGTTGAGGTGCCGGAATCATACTCACAATATAAAAGCCGCGTTATCTAAGCAAGAAACATAATCGGCAAGAAGTCGTCGTCTGAGCCAATAGGATAGCTTCTTTCTCCTACATGGCGTTACACGCTAAGTAAAAACTACTTCTGGACAGATCTTTGTGTAGCGTACGTCATACTCTTATACATTATATTTAGTGATATTTAGTGGAGAGGTATTAATATGTGCTTGAAATTAGTATTCAGTTCTGTTATTATAATAATTTCGTATGGCTATTTCTAGCCGAGTGCAGCCCTTGTAAGGCAGACCCTCCGATGAGGATGGGCGGTATCTGCCACGTGTAGGTAACTGCGTCTTATTATGGTGGAGGATAGTGTTATGTGCGGTGTGTGAGTTGCAGGGATGTTGGGGACAGCACGAACACCCAGCCCCCGGGCTATTGGAATTAACCAATGAAGGTTATAATCCCCGACCCGGCCGGGAATCGAACCCGGAACCCTCTGAACCGAAGGCCAGTACGCTGACCATTCAGCCAACGAGTCGGACTAGTTCTGTTATTGATAGAGTATATTAATAATGTAATGAAGTATGGAGTAACATAGTATTCTACCGGTATTCTTAACGGTTTTCTCAACAATGATACATTATTTCATCGCTTGCTATTCATAAATACATGGGGTGATGTTCTACGAATTGATAACCTATTTTTATCCCATAGTGAATACAGAAATGAAATTATTATTATTATACTGTATTTCTTTGAGTGGTAAAACGTTCCCTGACATTATAGTGTTTTTTAATATCTATCAAATTACGCCCCACAAAAAAATATTCAGCATTTTCATCGCCGAAAGATGAAAAACTCTCTAAGCCCTAACAAAAATAAATTATATTCCAACTTACTTTCCAAAAGTAATGTTCTGTCTCGACAGCCACGTATTATCCGCGAAGGAACCTGCCAATCTTCTCCCTCTCCCAAATATAATTTATATTTATCTGTCCAGCTTTCAGTTAGATTTACTCTGAAGTATTGTAAATTTTAAGGATGTTTTTCGATTGTTTAGAAACATGTATTTCTGTGCCATAACTGTGTATTTTAACGATTTATCGCACACTATCAGTTCAGTTTTGTTATTTATACGACTGAAATGTCTTCTCAACTCTTCCTCTGTGTGATGGGGGTTAAAATATCATCCACGGTATTTCTATCAGTCGTAACAAGTGCCTTTAAATCGTTACCTTAACGATCTGCAGAGCAACACTCTTTACAGGTATAGAGTAAGTTACCAGCTAATTTTCACACGACTGCCACTGATATGTATCTTACGTTTTACTGTATCGGGATGAGATAAATAACATGCACTATTTTCGAATAAAACCAACCGAAAGAGAGATACATAATATTGTATGCTTTCGGGCCCTTCTAAATAAACCATTCTGCAAAAATATTTTAAACTGTTCATAGCTAAGATCCTACTCGGCCTCATTCGAAGAAAAGCTAAACGACATCCAAGCTCGCTTCGAGAAAGCAACGCGCGCCGCCAACAGCAGTGCTACCAACCCCGGCGATGTTTCCCTAGACGCACTCGCCCTGGAGTTCCAGTCTTTCAGAGCTGCTGTCACCGAGGAGCTCAAGGAGGTGAAGTCCGAACTTACCCAAATGCACAACCAGATCTCCAAACAGGACGACCTAATCGACGAAGCAGAGCAGTACAGCAGGAGAAACTGCCTATTACTCCACGGGGTGGCAGAAGCTCCGAACGAGGACGTCTATGACAAGGTGTTCGGTGTTGTGAAATCCCACCTAGGAATAGACTTGACATTGGACAATTTAGATCGCTGTCACAGGATTGGGAAACCAAGGAGAACAACTGCTGAGGTAGTGACGGGGGGGAAGAGGCCCATCATAATAAAGTTCACGCGATATCACGAACGTGACCGTATCTGGCGTGCAAAGAAATCGCTGAAGGGATCGGGTATGCTGATAACAGAATCGCTGACAGCAACGAGAAAGGACATACTAAACGCCGCGCGTGACCATTTCGGTCAGAAATCTGTATGGACTAAGGATGGACGTATCATTATTCTAAGCTCTGATGGGAAGAAAATTCAAGTGACCACACGAGCTGACCTTAACAATGTTATTCAAGCAGCTAGGGGGTGAAACAGTGTGAAGTAACGACAATGTGGATTAGTTTAAGTTTGTATTATAGTGCTTTATTATTGAGTGTGAATGTGATTGAGTGCATGAAAAGCCGGCGCGATATCAGAGGAAACACGCAGGTAAGAAGCATGTATTCTTCTTGGTATTCTGTTTTGTGTGATGAATACTGTTATAACCACTACCAGCTGTGGACCTGACTGTCCCGCTACCCCTAACCTCTCCTATCCGAGAACGGAGACACCCCGCTGCCAAGGCTCATTAGCGAAAGTATTTCAGGCCAACGCACGTTCATTGAACTGCATTCATTTAAATTCTCAATCCCTACCTGCTCACCATGAGGAGCTAACAACTCTCCTTGAAAACAGTAATGTACACGTAGCTTGTATCAGTGAGAGTTGGTTACGCGCAACTATCCCTAGTAGTATGGTACACATAACGGGCTATAATATTTACAGGCATGACCGAATAGATAAAAGAGGTGGAGGAGTAGCCTTGTACTGTAGAGATGATATTAAATGTAAAATCGTATGCACATCTGCCCACTGTCCTGACCCGAGACCTGAGTTCATTTTTGCCGAGATAACTGTGACAACAGTTAAAGCCCTAATAGGAGTTGTTTATCGGCCACCACGGGTAGGTCACCTCTCAGACATTGAAGACATCCTGCAGGGACTATTACCTGCTTATGAACATATTTTAATATTTGGAGACTTCAATACTAATTTACTGGAACAGACTGGAGATACGAAGCAACTCTTAAGTATTTTCCAGACGTGTGATATGACAATACTTCCACTAAAACCGACAAATCATACCTCATCTTCACATACACTAATTGACTTAATGGTCACTAACAACCCACAGAAAATAGTATCACATGGACAAATTCCTACCTCTAGTATATCGACACATGACTTAATATACTTATCTTACTCGCTCAAAGTACCGAAGTATAAGTCCAGATACATCACATTCAGGGACATTAAACATATAAACTTAGATCATCTGAGAGTTGACGCCTTGAATAGACCTTGGGATGACGTAAAAAATATAAACGGTATCGATAAGAAAGTTGAAACTTTAAGTTCACTTATACTTGGTCTCCTTGATAAACATGCACCTAAGCGTACGGCCAAAGTCTCCCGACCTCCTTCTCCATGGCTGACCGATGACATTAAACAAATGATGTCTCACCGTGACGCGTTACACCGGCTCTACAGACGCACACACTCTTCCAGTGCGCTTGAACAGTATCGACAACTTCGGAATAGAATTAAAGTAATAATTCGAAATAAGAAATTTTCTTTTTACTATCACCTGGCTGGAAATTTAAATGTGTCAAACACTTGGAAACAACTTCGTTCCATTGGAATTGGGAAAGCTTTGCCCCAGCCATGTAATCCAGACATCTCTCTGGAGAGATTGAATGCTCATTTTTCTGAAGTAAAAATTAAACCGGAAATACGCACAATATCACAGACCATAAAATCTCTTCTGAACCAGCCACCACCAAATAGGCCATTCTTTGAATTTCGCGAAGTCACAGAGATTGACGTGAAACGCGAGGTATTATCAATTACATCATCTGCTGTAGGACCTGATGAAATACCCATACTCATAATACAACACATCATTGACATTATTCTTCCTGCCATTACTCATATATACAACACGTGCCTCACAAGTGGCCACTTTCCAAAAATGTGGAAAAATGCCATTATAAATTCTGTTCCCAAAACTTCCTCACCTGTACTTATAACAGATTATCGACCTGTTTGCATACTTTCATCTCTCTCCAAGCCTCTTGAACGCATAGTACACGTGCAATTAACCGACTATTTAAATAAATACAAACTACTTGACCCTTTACAATCGGGTTTCAAAAAGGGACACAGTACGGCCACTGCCCTGCTGAAAGTTACAGACGACATGAGACGCGCTATGGACGAAAGGCAGGTGACGTTACTTACACTTCTTGATTTTAGCAGCGCTTTTGACACAGTAAATATAGACGTACTGGTTGCTAAATTGAAATCGCTTCACCTTGGACAGACAGCCCTAGAATTCTTTCTCTCATATCTTACGGAACGAAAACAACGCGTAATTATTCAGAATAGGTCATCCGAATGGGTAATGAAATTTTCAGGAGTACCACAAGGCTCTGTACTTGGACCACTTCTCTTTGTTATCTATATTAACGATATATTGACACGGCTAAGACACTGTAAATACCACTTGTATGCTGACGATATGCAGATCTATTACCATTCCAAAATTTCAGACATCAATCAAGCAATAGGTTATATGAATTCTGACTTAAATAATATCTGTGCATACGCTCATGAAAACTGTATTTTAATTAATCCATCAAAATCTAAAGCTATTATTGTTGGGCAAACGAAAAAAATCAGTGCGGCAAAAAACAAAAACATTCCTCCACTAACTTTATCTGGTAAAATTATTCCGTACGAAAACTCGGTAAGAAATCTTGGGGTAATTATAAACGAGAATCTTAACTGGGGAGAGCACATTACAAATATCTGTAGAAAAGTGTACGCGTCCCTTCACCCACTAAAATATCATCAAAATATGCTGCCACTAAACATGAGAATTAGGCTTATAAATACTCTTATCCTCCCTATATTTTCCTACTGTGACGTAGTACTAATTGATGCCACGAGAGAACAACTAAACCGATTACAACGTGCTATGAATTCGTGTATTAGATTTATCTTTTCCTTACGCTATGATGTTCATGTTACCCCTTATTATCGACAACTTCCCTTCTAAAATTTGAAAAATATAGAAACCTCCACGTGGCAGTATTAATCTTTCGAGTATTAAAAGAGAATATCCCATACTACTTATCTTCACAACTCAATTTCCTATCCTCTTTCCACCAGCATAATACACGCTCTGGCAGTACACTTGCTATCCCTCTCAGCAGGTCAGCAGCATTCAGCCGTTCCTTTGTTGCAAATGGAGCTAGAATATGGAATTCTCTCCCCCACAACATTAGAGCCATACAATCCTTAAATTCCTTCAAGTTGTCTTGCCGTGAGCATCTCCTCGATATGTGCCGCCAGGCTGAATGAATCTGGCAGAGTGAATGTGTGTATGAATGTACGTTTACTGTGCTTAGGTTATTTAGTGTCAATCAACTTTTAATTTGTAACGATAGTTTAAGACATGACTAAGAATATTTATAGAGTTTATGTTATTATGTTTCATATTTTGTTTCTAGTTTGTAATGGTAGTTTTAAGATAAGATTATGAATATTGCTCTCAGATGTACTATGATAATGAAGTGTGGTTAAGTGTAAGAGAGGACCATGAGTCCTAACTTCGCCACTACAAATAAAGGCAAATATAATAATAATAATAATAAAGTGAAATACCAAAACTTACTCATCCAATTTTTCGCGATGCTGTAACAGACAAATACTAGACTGGAATATGCATTACAATGACATCAGTATTCTGGTCACAATACAAAACTGACGTCTGGAATTTCACGGTTAGCAGTAATGTTATCATATGGAATGCTCGATCAAATTTTAAAAAGGCACAGTTTCTCATTTTTCAAGAAAAGTATTACACCGACCTTCTAACAATGCCAAGTTTCAGTGCTGGAATGTTCCGGCCACAGACTGCGCTGAACACTGCTCTGCCGTTTTTTGTTAAGTGTGCACACTCCCCATTCCCATTAGTACTTCATAGCAGCGATCGATCAGCTGAAATATTATGACGAACCAGTGTGCCACGTACCAGTATAGTAGTTGTCAGAACATGTATGAAACAGAGGAGTGGCCCAGCTTCTTCCTACCAGACTTCAGGCTGGCTGTTCTTCTGGGGTAAGTACCCCCTCCCCCCCACTCGAAGTAATGCCACGATTTTCACCTCATTTTGACTTCCGCAATTTTCATTGTTGATTATTATTCTTCACCTTAAGACAATCAGAACAAAAACCACCACCATAAGCTAGTTAAGATGATTGAACAATAATTTCGTGTTAGCGACGCTCGGTGTTGATTTGGACTAAGCCACAAAAGTTGTATAAGACACAAGTGGTAGAAAATTGTATTCCCTATAACTTCTGTTACGTAGTACTTATCAAAGGGACAACTAATAAAACATATTTGACAATGAAATTGCAGGCCTTCACCTGAACTAACTATTCACCCAACGTGAATACAATTATTTATCGCTTAAACTTTAGTGTTTTATACTTAATCGTGTGATGATAATGCTTGTTGTTTAAAGGGGCATAACATCTACGGTCATTGGCCCATAATGATATGAAATGAGACTAAATGTTACGACAACTTAATAAAACAGAGTCCTTCACTGATCAGACTGAACGTGAGGACGAAGAATGAATGGATGGATATGAAATTTTAAAAATCAGTGGATCCGACCCGCAATGCCCCACATTCACAGAAACTAGCGTTAAATAATAGTATTACTGACCAAGGGACTGCGTCTAAAGCACAACACTGAATCAATAATGCTTACAGTCGAAACGAGCCCAAAATCCAGGTCATCGCTAGGAAACTAGAACCATGGTATTTGTCATGTTGCGGTACTAATCAAAAGTATCGTAGACTCGCGGTATTCCACATATTATGGTACTACTCACAGGTAATGAAATTCGCACATGTAACACAGACCTATGGTGTTTCGCACACTGCGGTGCTATTTACAGACACCGCAAACCTATGGCGTTCCTCATATAAGTGGACTAACCACAGGGATCCACACTATCCCGTGGTGTTCCTCACATAGTGATACTACGCGCAAGTAAAAGCGATCCATGGTGTTTCCCGCGTGGTGATACTCATCACAAGCAGTTTAATGGTTCTAATTTGACCATCCCTCGGTCGTCTCTTTTAGACACCTCTTACGACAGGTAGGGGATAACGTGGGTAAATTCTTCGTCTGAATCCCGCACCCACAGGGAGTGTATTCCTCATCTTTGCATACAATTTTCATTAAATTCTGTTCATCCACTTTCTCGTTACACATACGTTGTAAGACAAACAGATTAGAACGATATTCAAAATTGCATTTCCTTCCTGATGTGCACATGATCGATAGAGAAATAGAGTTCTTTTTTAATTCCGAGCAATTAAAAGGTCAAATATATATATAGGTGTAATTCATAATTTTTAATTCGCACAGTGCTGTTTTCCAGTTTTAACCATAGGGCAGTACTTTTACTCTCTTGTAAAATAACGCTTTTGTTCCGTTTGAGGTCTGCACTTTCAGACGGCGAAATTTTATAGGACTGTACAGCCAGAAGGTGAATACAGTAAAACAGACGAGTATAAACCTGTTTCTCTTTTCAAAGTACAGCACATCAAACGTCTGCCCGGCGTGCGTGGAGAGCACCACTTCAGATACAGTTACAACTAAAATGACATTTTAAACCCAAGAATTCCGTGAGAGGAATTAATGTGACATCATAGTCATCAGACTCATCGCCTGTGGATGAACCAGAAGTCCGGTAGTGATTTACTACAACGGTACTGGAATTTATTATTTCATATGTACGTCTTGTATTGTAAGTTCCTGCATTAGACCTCACTAAAACTACCAGAAGTATGCATAAGTATTTTGCGGTTTCACTAAGAGATGGCGCCAGTGAACAATACTCAGCGTATGAATTTGGCACATAAGTCAATTTTTTCGTCTGGCATTAAGGTACCAACACACACAAGTCAACGTTTGTACATGAAAAAGAATATTTACGGCAAGCATTGCTTTTCTTATTCAATCAAAAGAGGAAGGCTGTGGAAAGTCATCTTTTGTTGGTAGAAACATATGGTGAACACGCTCCACCGATTAGAACATGTGAGGCATGATTTGGATAATTTGAATGTGGCGATTTCAATGTGAAAGATAGTGCGCGCTCTGGTAGACCACAAAAGTGAGAAGACAAACAATGAGCTCTTGAAGCCCGGCGAACAAATGATTAATTTAAATCACGCATTGATCGAAAGACGACCGGAATGAGCCAGAAGACCTGGCAAAGTGATTTTGTTACACGATAATACGCCGTCTCACACAAAAATAACCAGTGAAAGACACCTTGAAATCGCTTGGGTGGGACTTCCTTCCGCTCCTGCTGTACTGCCCCGACCTGGCCCCATCTGACTATCACCACTTCGCATCAATGGGGTACACGTTCGCAGAACAGCACTTCAGCAATTTCGAAGAAGTTGGAAAATGGCTCGACGAATGGTTTATCACAAAAGGCAAGGAGTTTTTCTGGCATAGTATTCATAACTTACCTGAAAGATAGGCAAAGTGTGTAGAAGAAGATGACCAATATTTTGAATGGTGTGTGCGCCATCTTCAGCATTAAATGTAATTTCAAAGCTTTTCAGTCTACCGAGCACACATGTTAGATAAATATTCCTGTAAAAGAACACACTATCAAGCAAGGAGAAACATTCACACTATTAAACAAATAATGGCATTTTTCGTTCTTAAAAGAACATTATCGGATTATATCAAGCCGCACTCAATGTTTGGAAATATTTGGGGTTATTTTCGTCTAAACAACCAGATATTTGAAATTTGAAACTTATCTTAATAAAGTCCTGCTTTGTCTCCACACCACCATACAATACGAGGTGATGGAAAAGCATTGCTCATTGGCTCGAGTCCAACCGGCTGCCAGTCCACTAACGCTATATTACGTCACGCCTCCCACCCTGGTCAGGTCAAAGACACTTCCTCTTCTGCACTTCCCCTTCCGGTAGTTTTCCGTTACCATTATCATTTCATTCCATTTTTAATAGCATGGCTTTTTACAGGTATGTTATAGCGTAATATTTATGCTCAACTTGAGTGCTCGACAGACTGAAAATATTTTAAGCTACATTTAACTGAGTCGATACTGGAAATTATTGCTTCTGTCTTAACACAGTTCTCAGCATTGGAATTCATCACTGATAGGGCCCCATCCTCATAGACCTACAGGTCGTCTACAAGTGCTCAGTTCGAAAGGCCTGCACCACGCCTTTCCGGAGGCCACACACCATTAATTAATTTCTTTACATTTACCAATCATACGCATTATCTCGAGGTTCGTGACTGTCCATCCAACTAATTGTCAGAATCCATCGGTAAGTCCACCAGTCAAATGCCTCCTTTCGGTTGACCATCGTGCTTCATTGTCCTGGCTTCTATTCCATAGAATATCACCAAAAACACATATCATCGTAGCAGCCTGATATTTAAAGCTAAACATAGATCTCGGCTGCATAATACATTTCTCATTTTATTAAATGCAATTCTTACTTTAAACTTTGGAAATGTCTAACGAGAATTCGATATGCACTGTGCTATTACGCAACGAATCTCTCGCGTGAAACGATCGCCTTTACCTCAAAATTGTTGCTTTACAAGATATGATGCACTTCAGAGAATAATCCTAATACATTCCTTAATGTAAAGAAAGGTATATTAGACAACAAACATGAGCCTACCATCTTTCCGAGAAGCGATAAGAAAGGAAGGGTTTATGAATGCCCGTAGAAAAGACGGTCCATTCCAGATTCTCTGAAAGGGGGAAAGATTAATCTTAAGTCCCAAAATGTATTTTTTTTCTTGCGAGCCGTTTAACGTCGTATTAGTATACGTACAGCCTGGAGAACCGTCAAAATGTAGTCATTTTACTTTCAGCAATCTCATTGAAGATATGTAAGTGTACTGCCAAAAGCAGCAACATTAAAAGGGAGTAATTACTACAGGTTAACAAGGATGTCGTAGGTATTAAAATAAGAGGCTTACAGCATGGATAAAGATATAATTCGCAAGCCGAATTAAAAGCTCTCCTCTTCAGTAGCTTTCCATAGAAATGCTTTAATGAATACGTGGCTTGCTTCTGTGGAAAGAACTTATAGAAATTCCTCGCTAAGATATGAATACTTTATACTCCAATTTAATGACTTTATAAAAAAGGGAGGGGGTTGGGGATATAACTCATGCATTAGACTTGAATATGTGTAAGTTTTACACAGGAAAGTATGGAATTATATTTTTAGGCTTAGAAGATGAAATAGCGCGTACGGATCCTTCGGTTGTTCCCCTTTTAGTAGCATCTTACGACATGAAGTAGGTACAGAAATATGAATCCTTTCACTCCACCCTCAGGGGAGGTAAACAATTCCGATAAACGTACCATCATGATCTACGTCTGACAATATGGCAGCTGTTCCAGCACGGAACATTCCTACACCATGTCACAAGACAGTCCCACCTATCAAGATCGACGTCCAAAAATTTTTCTCTCATTTAGCACTTAATTTTATGGCCATATATATTTGCAAGGTATGTTTTATGTGAAACATTCTGCTGCCTTCGGAGACATCACAATGTGAAGGTGGCTTTGTCGTAACTTACAGTAAACGCCAGCCAAGCACAGTGGAAACTTGTGTAAAATATTGCGCCATTTGTACCTAATGTATATAGAAGGCACAAGCTAGTAATAATGTGAGCAGGAAGATGACGAACATTGGTTGCATGGGTAGCACGGTGTCCGGTTTTCTGTCCAAGCAAAATTGTCTATGCCAAACTGATGACGCTAGGTTCAGAAATTTCAGATAGACCACAAGTCCAAAGGCATATTATCCATGTTAATAAGCCAAGTGTGTGTGTGTGTGTGTGTGTGTGTGTGAACACTCCTGAGCATTTGAATTAGATATACCTGGCTAGCAACGTATAACACCTCCTTTCGTCCTGATAACGGCCGCTATGTGGAGTGGCATGGACTCTAACTCACCAGAAACCTTGTAAAGGCACACTGATGGATGTCCTAAGCACAGCTTCTAGTAGTTTCCTGGAGATTGGTCGGTCCGGAATAATTATGTTAAGTGTGACCGACGTTGGTTTATATTGGGGACCTGAAAAGCATTCTGTAACGTGTTCATCCTACCTTGTCAACTTTCTTCATATCAGCTCCATGGACCTGCATCAGCTCTCCGCACGACTTTTCTCCAGCTATTCAGCTCACAGACCGTATCCAGTGCCGTCTCATGACTCACGCTGTTACGTCGTTTATGGACGTCACATTCTTCTAGTGTGCTCCAGACTGTGTATGCATATGTGCCGTGTTCTCAGTGTCCCCATAATATTGAATATAAAATATCCGTCACTGGGACGTGGGAAACTAGCCCAGTACTATCACAGGTGCCGGCTGGAGGGTGGTGCTCACCGACCGTTTTCCCAGTTCCTGTGGGAACAAGCGCTTTCATCTATCTTGTTCCTTTACATGGCGTGTTGTCCACCTGCATGGCTAATTAGTTCGCGTGCTGACCTTTGGTTTAAGGGGCTCCGAATTCGATTCCCGGCCGGGTCGGGGATTTTAACTTTAATTAGTTATTTCCACTGGCTCATGGACGGGGTGTGTGCGTCGTCCTTAAATAGAAAATAAAAGGGAAACAAAATAAGGAAACGTCAGTAATTTAAAAAAGTCAAAGAAAACTCAGAGTAATCATAGACTGTATTTTGTAAGACCAAAATTCGGTTTGTATTTTCTCATCAATAAATCAAGAACGCTTTCATTCCCCGCCCTGAAGGGGTGGGGAGGGCCACCTAAAGGGTAACTCCCTCTCTCTTGCCTAGAGTTAGGGTGTGTTTAATGAGGAGTGATGGAAAGGTGAGATAGGTAGATTGATTTGAGGTGAGGTTTGGTAGTGTTGGCCTCTTGGCTAAGTGCTTTATTGAATATTAAAATAAAATTGGTTCGTATAATTAGTACAGAAATACAGAATTAGACACACAGCTCCTATACAAAAACTGCACAAAAGACGCAGTGAATATTTAAAAGGATGTGCGTAGTTCTTTCACTATACCGTGTACCGGGCTGAGTGCATCGGACGGTTTAATCTCTGGCCTTCTGAACCAAACTTGGCAGGTTCGATCCTGGCTCAGTGTGGTGTTATTTGAAGGTACTCATATACGTCAGATTTACTGGCACATAAGAGAACTCCTGCAGAACAAAATTTCGACAACTCAGCGTCTCCGAAAACTGTCAAACAGTAGTTAGTTGGACGTAAAAATAACATTATTAGTATGCCGTGTATGAGTAAAAATACGTTAAGAGGCAAAACAAACAGTAGTGCACTTACAAATATACTGTGGACTTCATGATACGTCATTATAACATGCAACACGTAATCACCTGCGTCTGTACAACATGTGTTCAAAATGTACGCCACGACTCACACATTGTTCATAACGTTCCTGTTGTTTGTCGAACAAGTGGACAAACACAAATTGACAAAAAGACACAGAAATGAGTAAACCCTTTCTAGGAATTCGGGAGCAATCTTACGTGATTCATATGACTGGAGAGCGGATTCTTTTAGTATGCCCCATGGGAGGTGCGATCTGTGGAATGGGAAGGGCACGAGAAATTACAGATCTCCCAAGGGTTATTGCCGCACAGATGAAATGAAATGGCGGATGGCTTTTAGTGCCGGAAGTGTCCGAGGAGATGTTCAGCTCGCCAGGTGCAGGTCTTTCGATTTGACTCCCTTAGGCAACCTGCGCGTCATGATGAGGGTGAAATGATGATGAAGACGACATATACAACCAGCCCCGTCCAGCCCCCGTGCCAGAGAAATTAACCAATGAAAGTTTAAATTCCCAAACCTGCCGGGAATCGAACCCGGGACCCCTGTGACAAAAGGCCAGAACGTTAAACATTTGGCCATGTAATGGGAGGCCGCACAGATGATTCTCTCGCAGCGCAGGCTGTAGCTCGATAGTCGTTGCTGTTTGTTCTTCAGAATATGTTTGTACTGTAATTTCAGTCCTGTTTCTTTTACCATATTCTGTAATAATAATACATCACGTACTCTAGAAGAGTGTAAATATTAATTATATTGTCAGTACTTACTGTATACGTTCTTATTTTAGAGGAAATATTAAGGAGCACATCGTTCCTTGATACTATATCTGAGTTATCAAAGATTTCCGAGTGTCTCGCTAGTGTAAGAAGCCACTCGGTTAACAGCAATTATCGTCCCAAATATTTTCCGTTTCCGAGTGTGGGAGACATGTAATAATAATAGTAATAATAATAATAATAATAATAATAATAATAATAATAATAATAATAATAATAATAATAATAATAATAATAATAATAATAATAATAATAATAATAATGAAAATGAAAAGCTACAATCTGTTTCCCAGTCATTGACCGGGTTAGGGATGTAATGAATGAAGCAGATATAAGCTGTTAGTACGATGGGGTCGCCACTCCCAAAGTGATTTATTAACGAATGATAGATGGTATGAAATGAGAATGGAGAGTGTTGCTGGAATGAAAGATGACAGGGAAAACCGGACTACCCGGAGAAAAACCTGTCACGCCTCAGCTTTGTCCAGCACAAATCTCACATGGAGTGACCGGGATTTGAACCACGGTGTCCAGCGGCGAGAAGCCAACGCGTTACCGTCTGAGCCACGGAGTCTCTAATAATAATAATAATAATAATAATAATAATAATAATAATAATAATAATAATAATAATAATAATAATAATAATAATAATAATCGTATGGCATCTGCTACCATGTGTAAGCATTTTATAATCTGACACCATCTGGCTGCTTGTCAATTTCGACGTCCCCTTTCACTCTAGGCCTACTAGATGGCAAAGAACACCGACACTCTCTTGGGCGTCTATGGCTGCGTTGTAATTAATTTTGTCAGGTGAAGACTAAATGCGTCGCCAGATAATTTTTACATGCCGACGAACTTATTTTGCGCCCATCAAAACTCCGACTATCTCAACCTGCTATCTTGGCATTCATAGGGCGACATTCTACCATTGATCCACAGAGGGACCAGGGTGGGTAGATGTTGAGTAAACAGAACAAGATAGTCTGGACGTTGATTCTTCTAAGGAAGGAGAGATGAAGTGGTTAGCGGATAACCAGTGAGCAAGTGAATGAAGTGTTATGTAGAGAACTGAAGATAGAGATGAATGAAGGAGATGATTTGGATGATCCCTGTTAACAATGATGGTCACTCAGAACGGGCTTTCAGTCCCCTAAATTGACCGTAATGATACATGGCAGTCAATTGAAATTTCTTCCCTCCTACCGAGTCACCGCATAACATCACGCCACAATAAAGGGCACAATAGACAACGTGGAGCGCACAGCGAGGGGCTCTAACTGCCGTTTATCTACAGTGTAGACAGAAAGTACTACACTCCACTCTGCGACCACCAGCACTTTAACCACTTCGATCATACATTCGATATATTCAAAGCGGATGCGGATAATTCTGAATGTGATGATGGCGATGGTGGTGATCAAACAGACAAAATATTTCTTGATATGCAACACTAAGCGGAATTTCGTTAATATACGATTAAAAAATCCACAGTTCTAGCTTTCCAGACGAGCATATGCTTTCCTACGCATATGAGCTACGAATTTTAGGTAAATAAAATATAATAAATAATGAGAATATATTCTTTATGTAGTCCTAAAATTGACAGTCCTTTTCTTAATCACCCTTAGCTGGTTTGCCTTTTTCTATCACCACGAGCGCTAGTGTGAGTCAATGCAGACTTTCACTTAAGCCCTTATAACAGCATTCGGTGCGGATATTTAAAAAGAATCAAAACACGCCTGAGGGTATTGAGCCAAGGAGTACATTACAGAAAGAATTATGTAAATAAGTTAAATTGGCTAGCATTTGAACTGCATTTAGGCCGGAAGTGATTTTCAATTTGTTAAAAGTTTGATTGAGCTATTTGAAACCTTTTCGGAAACCTTAGACCTTCAACTGTCGGTACAGTTCAGGAAATTGCGCAAATTTACGGTTCCTTTCGTAGCGTGAGAAACCCTACCTTGTCTCTACTTTGTCTGCTAAGAAACGTTTTCAACATTAACGTATTCGTTGATGGGCAACAGTAAATGGAATTACGTTAATAGACAGGATTTGCGTCATAAAATGAAGGTTAGTGTTAGATGGTACAAATATAAGTATTGTGAACACAGGAACTAGTACTTTAAAGATATCCATTCGGATGCCAATCTTCTAGGTATTCGAGTGTAAGATAAACGTGACACACTGTTTGATTTTGGTTTACATTTTAGCTGCTCGCACTTAGAGTACTTCAGAACAGATGTTCGACATGTCTCCCTCCAACATGGCCGCACAATTCACATCGACGCGACAATGATTCACGTATTCCTATGAAAATTCCTGACGCATCACGAACACGATGTGCAGGAGTGGTGACAGAGAGACGGAAGAATTCAAATAAGACAGAAAAGAAGGTGACGAGCACTGAGCCTCAGCAAAAAGCAGTGTCGCTCGTTAAAACTTCAGCGTACTTGAGGTAGGAAGACGGAACTAATCACCGCAGACCTATGGTTCCTATTCACGTGAATATGTCTTGTGGGTAGGCGTCGTCAAAACATTTGTGTAAAGTGACGCGACAAAATGTGTGACAGAAGTGTAACCATAGCAACCGAGCAGGCGGTGATGTAAGGTATGGATGGATGGTCAGACATTGTTACCTAGCAACGGGCAGGCGGTGATGTAAGGTATGGATGGATGGTCAGACATTGTTACCTAGCAACCGTGCCGACAATAGTGTAATGTATCGATGGATGGCCAGACATTGCTACGTAGCAACCGTGCAGGCAGTAAGGTATGGATGGATGGTCCGACAGTGTTACCTACCAACAGGGCAGGCGGTGATCAATCAATCGATCAATACTGATCTGCATTTAGGGCAGTCGCCCAGGTGGCAGATTCCCTATCTGTTGCTTTCCTAGCCTTTTCCTAAATGATTTCAAAGAAATTGGAAATTTATTGAACGTCTCCCTTGGTAAGTTATTCTAATCCCTAACTCCCCTTCCTATAAATGAATATTTGCCCCAGTTTGTCCTCTTGAATTCCAACTTTATCTTCATATTGTGATCTTTTATAGACGCCGTTCAAACTTATTCGTCTACTAATGTCATTCCATGCCATCTCTCCGCTGACAGCTCGGAACATACCACTTAGTCGAGCAGATCTTCTCCTTTCTCTCAATTCTTCCCAACCCAAACATTGCAACATTTTTGTAACGCCACTCTCTTGTCGGAAATCACCCAGAACAAATCGAGCTGCTTTTCTTTGGTCAAGTTCTTGAATCAGGTAATCCTGGTGAGGGTCCCATACACTGGAACCATACTCTAGTTGGGGTCTTACCAGAGACTTATATGCCCTCTCCTTTACATCCTTACTACAGACATTGTTACCTAGCAACAGGGCAGGCGGTGATGTAAGGTATGGATGGATGGTCAGACATTGTAACCTAGCAACCGTGCCGACAATGGTGTAATGTATGGATGGATGGTCAGACATTGCTACCTAGCAACCGTGCAGGCAATAAGGTATGGAGGGATGGTCCGACAATGTTACCAAGCAACAGTGCAGGCAGTGGCGTAAGGTATGGATGGATGGTCCGATAATGTTACCTAGCAACCGTACAGGCAGTGGTGTAAGGTATGGATGGATGGTTCGATAATGTTACCTAGCAACCGTACAGGCAGTGGTGTAAGGTATGGACGGATGGTTCGATAATGTTACCTAGCAACCGTGCAGACGGTGATGTAAGGTATCGATGAATGGTCAGACATTGTTACCTAGCAACCGTGCAGACTATGTCTTATGATTGTTTGCCATCTGAAATAATCAACTGTTGAATGGCGGCCATTATCGGAGAAGTATTCAGGATCATTTGATATTCGCAAAGGGAAAAGTGATTTCTTTTGATCACAATACTTGTATCAGTACCAACTAACAATCCCTCAATTTACGAAACAACGCTTTTCTGTACAACTACCAGTAAACCCGTGCAAATCTTTTGCACATTCATCCTTTTCTTGTACCCCAACCCCCCTGTGAATGGGGAATGCAAACGAAGAATACAACCACTGCGTCTCCTGCCTGTCGTAAGAAGCAAATAAAAGGAACGTCCAAACGATGATGAAATTAGAACCATGAGACTAATTGTGATTAGTACCATCGTTTGCATTTTGACCGTGGCAGGGGAGCGGCCGCTCGGTTACGTAGACTAGTGTCTAAGGGGAATAAGTGCCCAGCGCTGCGCTCGAATGGGTTAGTTTCACTGTATTCAGAATGGATCTGCGTTACCTACGAGTAGCACCACTAAATGAAGAACACCATGGGTCTACGTTGCCTGTGATTAGTACCACTATGTGAAGAAGACCACGGGTTTGATGATGATGATGATGATGATGATGGTGATGCTTGTTGTTTAAAGGGGCCTATCATCTAGGCCATCGGCCCCTAATGGTTCGAAATGTAATTGCAATTAAAATTTCAAGATCATCCAGAATAAAATATATGATGAAGAATGAATGAAGGGATACGAATTTAAAACAATCAGTGGATCCAACCAAGAAACCATCATAAACAATAGTATTACTGACCAAGGCACTGCTTCCAAAGCACAATCCTGAATCGAGGACGTTTGTTGTTAAATGGGGTCCAAAATCCAGGTCAACGGTCCCTCATAATTGTATTTACCGCTAGTAGAATAGAACCATGGTATTTTTCATGTTGCGGTACTAATCAAAAGTAGCGTTGACTCGCGATGTTCCACACATTATGGTAATACTCACAAGTGTTGTACGTCGTACAGGTAACGCAGACCTATGGTGTTTATCACTCATAGTCAACGCAAACCCGTGGTGTTCCTCACCTAGATATACTAATAACGGGCGTTCGTATTCCCGTGGTGTTCCTCACAATGGTACTAATCATGGGTACTGGAAACCCACAGTGAACTACTCTCTGCTGCTACTAATCGCAAACCTATTGTGTACCTAACATTGTCGTACTACTCGCAAGTAAAGGCAACCCATGGTGTTCCACGCGTGATGGTACTAATCACAAGTAGTTACATGATTCTAATACAATCATCCCGTGGTCGCCCCTTTTAGTCGCTTCTTACAACAGGCAGGGTATACCATGGGTGTATTCTTCGCCTGTCTCCCCCACCCACAGGGGGTATGGATTTGTGCATCGTTCCTGATTGGTATCACTATCTGAGCAATACAATGGGTCTGCGTTGCCTGACAGTAGTACAATTATGTGCGGAACACCATGGGTCTTTGTTGCCTGTGGGTGGTACCATATAGTGTGACACACCGTCAATCTACATTGCCTACTATTAGTGCCACTATGGGATCAACACCATGAGTATACGTGGCCTGTGATCAGTAATCCTATGTGCGGAACACCATGGGTCTGTGTTGCCTGTGGGTGGTACCATATAGTGTGACACACCGTCAATCTACATTGCCTACTATTAGTACCACTATGGGATCAACACCATGAGTATACGTGGCCTGTGATCAGTAATCCTATGTGTGGAACACCATGGGTCTGTGTTGCCTGTGGGTGGTACCATATAGTGTGACACACCGTCAATCTACATTGCCTACTATTAGTACCACTATGGGATCAACACCATGAGTATACGTGGCTTGTGATCAGTAATCCTATGTGAGGAACACCATGGGTCTGTGTTGCCTGTGGGTGGTACCATATAATGTGACATACCGTGAGTCTACATTGCCTACTATTAGTGCCACTATGCGATCAACACCATGAGTATACGTGGCCTGTGATCAGTAATCCTATGTGCGGAACACCATGGGTCTGTGTTGCCTGTGGGTGGTACCATATAGTGTGACATACCGTGAGTCTACATTGCCTACTATTAGTGCCACTATGGGATCAACACCATGAGTATACGTGGCTTGTGATCAGTAATCCTATGTGTGGAACACCATGGGTCTGTGTTGCCTGTGGGTGGTACCATACAGTGTGATACACCGTGAGTCTACATTGCCTACTATTAGTGCCACTATGGGATCAACACCATGAGTATACGTGGCCTGTGATCAGTAATCCTATGTGCGGAACACCATGGGTCTGTGTTGCCTGTGGGTGGTACCATATAGTGTGACACACCGTCAATCTACATTGCCTACTATTAGTACCACTATGGGATCAACACCATGAGTATACGTGGCCTGTGATCAGTAATCCTATGTGCGGAACACCATGGGTCTGTGTTGCCTGTGGGTGGTACCATATAGTGTGACATACCGTGAGTCTACATTGCCTACTATTAGTGCCACTATGGGATCAACACCATGAGTATACGTGGCTTGTGATCAGTAATCCTATGTGTGGAACACCATGGGTCTGTGTTGCCTGTGGGTGGTACCATACAGTGTGATACACCGTGAGTCTACATTGCCTACTATTAGTGCCACTATGGGATCAACACCATGAGTATACGTGGCTTGTGATCAGTAATCCTATGTGCGGAACACCATGGGTCTGTGTTGCCTGTGGGTGGTACCATATAGTGTGACATACCGTGAGTCTACATTGCCTACTATTAGTGCCACTATGGGATCAACACCATGAGTATACGTGGCTTGTGATCAGTAATCCTATGTGAGGAACACCACGTATCTAGGCGGCACCTGTGTTTAGTCCCACAATGTGATTAACAACATGGGCCTAGTTTGCATGTGAGTAGTACCCGTATGTGAAGAACACCACCTCTGAGTGGTGCCATTATGTGTGACATACCATGGGTCCGCATTACCTATGATTAGTACCACCACGCAAGGAACACCATGAGTCTGCTATACCTGTGACCAGTAGCACTATAGGAGAAACACCATGGTTCTGCTTTACCAGCGATTAGTAGTATTATGAGAGGCCAGTGACAAGGATTTGGACCCCTTTGGACAAGAGGCATCATCCCAGTAACTAAGACATTGTGAACTGGATCCACTGATTGTTTTGTTTTCATGATAATTTTTTTCATCATCCTTCATCTTAGATTCTAGTCAGTTTTAATTATAGTGTCATTTCGTTGCACCTCATACCATTACGGGCCTATGACCTAGCTGTAAGGCCCCTTTAAACAACAAACATCATCAACATCATTTTGCACCCCAAAATGATTAAGTCTGCTGTAGTGCTATTGGATTGAAATACTCATTGAAAAGTATAGTGTACACAAAACAGCAAAGAGAGTGTATTAATGCAAACGTGTTTACAATACACGGTACCTCCTTGTAGTACTAAATATTTCATGTCGGTATATTTATTTTTTACTTTTCATTTTCGGTACTGGATACAAAAATATTGTTAGCCCTGAAAAGTATACTTAGAATTGTATGTCTGTTAGGATCAGCCCAGAGGCTCATTGGATTCTCAAAGGTTATGTGATTAGAGGGAAAACGCAGAATCCGATAGCGTTGCCAAAATGATGTATAGTAGGCAAGATGAATAGTGAGGTAGTTTGCCATTGCTTTACTCACTGAATCACAAAGTGCTATTGCAGAACGACTGACCCTATGAGCAACACCTTTCATAACAATCAGTTGTGTTCTGAATGTCGTTACTCAGCACCAGCTGGTTCCATATTTTCACAGCCATGGATGAGACTGAGACTTCAGTGGAGGCTACATTTTGCTGTGAATTGTACCAACATACAGATGCAAAACTACTTCATTCATGAAGAAATGGCAACAGGCGGACACTTACGAGTTGTCCGTGAGTAGATACAGCGCTTGGCAAGTATAATCCAGCTCTTTGAAGCGTTTGTCCCTTAGTCTCTCTTATAGTCTTTGCAAAGGCAACTTTCAGTGGTAGCAGTCTTGCAGTCAGTTGGAAAGGCATGTTTGGTGCAGATGGAAATTCGTGATATGACGATTTTTTTTCTAGAATCAGTTAACCGAGCAGTGGCAGTGCAGTGGAGTCGCGTGCCCCATTGATTAAGTACTGTTTAGCATTTCCGTTTCTAATCAACATGACAATAGTGCTTTTCTTCAAAATTAATATATACGAGGGTCGAGTCATACGACATGGCAACTATTTTTTTCTCGCGAACAGGAGACAACACAGAAAATCTAAGATATGCATTTGGAAATATAGGGAATGTACTTATGCATAGTGCCTGAAGACGAATTCTGACTTTAGGAAGTTCTCGTAGGAAAATGACAGAACACAGGCCATTGTTAAACATGGTTTTATTATGGCATAGACAGAAAATACACAACACTACGTACAAAGGACAGGTCTCCACTGGTTACAGACCTTCTAAATAATCACCCAAGTTTTCCACTATGCTTTGCCAGCGGTGGGGCAGGCGCTGAATACCATTCGCTGCATGTGTATCGCTAACGTGTGACACTTCTCTCCGAAATGCTGGTACGATGTCCTCTTTGTTAGCAAACCGTTGTCAACGTAATGGCTTCTTGACTAGATCACGGTCACACATCTAATGCTTCCCGCAGCTCTGCATGGCACTAGCGTGCATTCCTGCCGCGGAGAACTGCTATTTTAATATACGATCGTTGCTCCTGCTTGTTGACTTCAATTTTGTGACGCTCTCACTCACACACTGAACTTGGGGGGCATGCTTAAGCCCACACTGTTGTTTACACACACCATCTAGTGGCATCATACCCAAGTACATGCCGTACGTTTCCAAATACATATCTTGGATTTTCCGAGTTTTCTCCTGTTCGCGAGAAAAAAGTTGCCATGACTTATGACTCGACCTCCGTATGTTGGCAAGCCTGATGGATTTAAATAGACAAAATGTTTTAACGTACCCAGAGTATGTCATGTGAGAAATAGGTAAAAATTATTAGCCACTCATACCTTATTCATCGCCGTGGGATTCATATTAGTTGAGAAAAAGTGATGTTGATAACGGAAATTATGTTTGTCTGCGGTTCCTGATACGAGATCGAGGATGAGGTGTGATCTTTATGGCATGTCGTTTGACGACCGGTTGCCATTTCTTAGAGCAACCGCTGTTGAGGAGTTCATGAAGACGGTGAATGAAATTGGATAGGAACGTGGAAGGAATCGACTTTGGCCTACGAATAAGACCTGATCCGGTATTTGCCTGTAATTGAAAACGGGAAACCACAGAAAACGATTATCAGGATAGCCGACAGTAGGACTCGAACCCACGCACCTTCCGAATGCAGGACTTGGCTCCGTACTTATCAGGCGTTAACACACGAGGCCAATCCACACATAATCCTTAATATAATTTTCTGAATCAGACTTTGTCATCGTTTATCCAGTTTGAATTGTCCACTTTGTATAGAAATTAACGCTCTTATTAGCCACTTTTGGAGATATGGGATCAGATCTCTGACCTGTCAGAAATTGAAGACTAAGCTGGTGGGTGGAAAGGCACGCACAACTCGCTTCATTTGGTACTGTACCTGAAAGAGCCGTATCAAGTCTTGAATCTTACTCTCTTCACTCAGACTTGTCGTAGTGCAGTACTTTTAGTCTCCTTAATTCCATTCACCGAGCCGTGGGAGGTAGGAGAAAGGGAGAAATGTGAGCCTTGGAAGAATAAGAGGATCAATTTAGAGAAGACAGCGCTTTCTACTCTCTGAAACCTATTACCACCGGGATGGGAAGTAACAACAAAAGTTGGACATCTCTAGCCACACTGAGGAATAAACGAGTCCTTTTCATCCCACATCGAACACCTCGTGGACCCGCTGACACACGCGTAATGGCTCAGTGGAACTGTGATCTGTTTAGCGCTGAGATTCTTATGGAATTCAAGGTATGCTGGCAGTTTCATTCTCATGAGGCACAGGCACTTGTGTTGAGTAAAGCAGTTATTAGTCCCGATTTTTAAACGGTAATATGTTAGAATACAAACTTATTGAAGCTGGTAACAAGTATAGAGTACCGTACACAACGGTAATGTTATGAGCCTTGTATATACTTTAGGGGTACTGCGCATCAGAACCCCTACAATTTATGTTACTCTTGCTACATACCGGAACAATGGGCAAGACGGCTCTTCGTAGTAACCAAATTAGTTTTCATTCTAACCTACTACTGCCTAAAAATTCGGAAATTAATGATAATGTGGATGTTCAGTCCGGATTGCAGAATAAAAACAGGTTCCACGAGAAGAGACGATACGTAACAGGTACGTTTTATCTTGCCTACTACAAGTATAAATTTACTCTCTCCCAAATGTCCTCATTCAATAAATAAAATCATAGGGTAACGAGATAAAGGATATATATTGATACATTGAAGCATATTCCGTATTTAAATAATAATATACCGGTCGAGTTGGTCGTGCCGTGCGGTTAGGGGCGCGCAGCTGCGAGATTGCATCCGGGATATAGTGGGATCTGCCTCAACTGTCGTCAGCCCTGAATATGGTTTTCCGTGGTTTCCCATTTTCACATCACTTCGACATTTGGACTTACCCTCGACAATCAACACAATTCTCTGCCCAAACCTGAGTTAGTCGGATGTTTAATCAGGAACGGAGGCATCGTCCTAGAGGGTAATTACCCCTGGGCACGGTACTCATCTTCAGTCCTCTCCATGTAGCCCCAGGAGTACGTAATCCCGGTTGAGAAACAGTGTTCAAGAGGCAAAGCTATGATTCCCCGAGATATTCGGAATGTTCGACCAGTGCACAGTCACCGTTATATCGTTAGCTCGAAATTGGTTATATCCTAGATAGATCCACCATCAGCTGCCAGAGATAGCCTGGGTGTCAATGACGAGGTGTACTGATGAAATGAGAAGTAAGGTACTTCCCCGGTACTTCCATCACCAAGCCAGAATATGTTGTTACACGAATGCTGAATATCCCGTGGATAGACCACTACAACAATTAGGAAGAAATTTGTTGTGCAATGAAATTATGTGGAGTTTTAACCTTCGTCAAAAACATGTAGCCTCTTTCAGACAGAACTGCGCATGTATGTAAAAATAATACAACCTGATACAATTCGTTATTATACCGCATATTTTAGGTGAAAATAGGTTAGAAAGCAAACTAATTTGTAGAGACTGGATGTGTAGGTGCTTAAAGATTAGAATGCAAGTAATTTGTAGAGACTGGATATGTAGGTTCTCATAGAGAAGAATGCAAACTAATTTGTAGAGACTGGATATGTAGGTTCTCATAGAGAAGAATGCAAACTAATTTGTAGATATTGGATATGTAGGTTCTTATAGAGAAGAATGCAAACTAACTTGTACAGACTGGATGTGTAGGTTCTTATAGAGAAGAATGCAAACTTACAAAAGCGAATAACTGGACATTCTAGCCCGTACAATAGTTGAGCTTTTATATTTCCATAAACATTAGAGGCACCCCTACGTGAACCGGCTATAAGTTATACTACTCTTGCTACATTACGGGAGAGCGGGTTAGACTAAACTTTCTAGTAGCCAAATTTATAGTATGTATATGCAGGCCAGAACATGCTCGTTACTCGCTTCAAGATGTTAGTTTTCTAACCTATTACCGCCTAAAGGTACTAAATCTACTGATCATAGAATGCAAGATAGACTGAAACGAGCTCGTGGGCGTATAAAATTATCCTGGCTGCGGAACCTCTGATGCGGTAAACACATAATAGTGAGGAAAATATACTCTACGATGATCGTCAATCTTTAGTTAGCAAAAACCACGAGAAGACGGAGAAAAACTACGTAAGATACATATTTTCTCTGAAAAGTTACTTTCAAAAAGTGAGACCCATGACTGTTCAGTATGAAACAGTGATGGTATAACTCTGAGTTCCTTCATTAATGTTCTGTTGTTTACACAATGATCACGGAGGGTCCTTTTGATAAACAGATCACTGCAACATGTACAGCTAATTTCATTTAAGTACATACGAGATAACTTGTTCCATTCATACACAATACAATTCACAAAATACAAAATCGAGTGAGGGGTAAGCAATTAAATATATATTATTATACGTTGAGTTATTAACATAAAACTCCATGATACGAGTTCTTATAATTCACTTGTGATTATCACATGGATATTTCATTCCTACACTATCGTCATTTTTACATCACCAGTACATATCATAAAGATATAATCATGTATTAATTTGGAATGCAACGGTGTGGATGGTGAAATTCCATACCTCCCGTTAGATTTTTCAGTGAATCCGCCTGGAATTCATGTATTTGCAAACTATTCGTTCAATGTATTGTTCGTGGGATAGGTAATAACAACAGCAGTCCAATGTTAAGTAATTTAAAACCAATTTATTCCAACCACATACACATTTGCATTCGAACGAATGCGTTGTATGAGTCGACTCTGCGGCTATTCAGTCTATACAATACGGCCAGGCATCACAACTAGCAGAGAATTCTATGGTCATACAACCATAAATACCTCTCAGTTTTAATTCGCAATAGACGACCGTCACTATTCTTCAAACAAAATAGACTAGTTGAGCCACAGAAAATAATTAACCGCTGTGATGTTTTGAGTTGTTTTATATTCAATGTGAGGGCTGCGATCACAGCGCCGCCTCACAGCAGCGCTCAGACAAAATCAGTGCACAAAGTTTCATAATAATTGTACCGGGAGGTACACCTCAACGCCGCGCATTCAAAATAAGCGCGTTAATGAACTCCTCTATCTGTCAAAAAGTGAAACTGTTAACATAACAAGTTGGAACATTAATCAGAAGATGTCACCACTGAAATATTAAGTAATTGTTTTGTTGTGAAATTTCCTAAACTGACTGAATTTCTCCTTGTTTTGTTTTGATATACATCAAGAAGTTTGGACATTATTCTACAGATGACACTACTAAAAACTATGATCATGCACCCTCGTGCGAGGTGAAAGGACCTATAATTTAAAGAAGTTTTGTATTTCTAGGTTGTCCATAACTGAATCTATGTTAATTTATGTTTGGATTGGCAACACTTCCTTTTCTTTCCGCCAGTTTTGAATCGGAAAAATTATAAATTTTAATAATTAATTTTCAACCAAACCCGCATTTCTTGCTCACTTTGAATCTGCCAACAAAAATTAAGAGGGTGTGTCCTGATTAGTCTTGAATGATCTCGAACTCTCCCTGAGGGTTTATAAACTGCGCCTTTTCACGTTTCCTTCCCAATTGATTGTCGTCTTTATAAGTGTGTGTATTAAGGCAGGAGGCGGGGCGCCTCCTTCATCGGCAGCCAGAACATCTACAAAGTAATGGCAACATAATTCCATCTTTCTTGCTGTATCCGCAAGTTATTCCGAGGGGAAGGTCCGAATCTTTACTATGTAGGCCTAACCTACTTTTCTAAAATTTAACTTTTCGGCTAGTGTAAAACTTCATAAAATATTTACTGTAATTATTGTAAAGTGGGGATAGAGAGTGAGTTACCCTCTCGAGCTCCCCTTCATCTTGGTTTGAGGTATCTGCGATTTTGCAACCTTTTGTAATATATTACAGTAATTTCTATGCGAGCCACCTCAGTAGTTTTGGAATTGCCCCTGTTTCATCGGTGTAGAGCCCGTAGGTTTTTAGGTTTTCATTATCTTGGAGCGCAGTGTGCGCCTCCATTCATTTTGTGTTTGGGCCAGTTATCTAACCTGTTATTTTCCCATGAAGGCCTAGTAGGTTGGGTATTAAATACCCCTGTAACAGTAAGTTCAATTTGTAAATGGTGGCTTGAGAGGCTAGAGATTGTAAATTTTGATGTAATGTTGCTTTGAGTGGGCAGTGAGAAACTGAGTGCCTGTTTGCTCTTTTTCAAAGTTTTTGTAAGTTTAACGAGTGTCTCTGGAAGGCTAGACATTGTATTTTGGGAGTAAGTGCTCTTGAATGAGTGGATTTCTGCCCTTAACTAAATAATTCCTTGTTTTTAATAAAGTTTTGTAAACTGGATCCGGTATCTCGGGAATTGTAAAACTAGGGGCTTGGAGCCCATAATCTGTAAAATTCACTATCTTGGATCTTCCTTGTCTTGTTTCAAGGTTGCTTTTGTACATGACATGTTGTTATGTGGAAATTTGTTGAGCTGTTGTTTTTGAACAAATATAACCTCCAGTTCAAGTTTTAAGTTGATTTTGATATTATAGATAGACACATGCACCCCGGCACCTTCTTTAACCTCTTTCTTCTTTCCACAAATACCCCGGAACAACAACAATAATAATAATAATAATAATAATAATAATAATAATAATAATAATAATAATAATAATAATAATAATAATAATGGAAGTATCTCTTTGGTATCTAGATGAACAACCAATGAAAACCCAAACCCAATGTGGCTGAATATCCCGAGAGTCCAAATTCAAATACGTGGGAGAAGGAATCAAGCGTGAAGCTAACAAGGAAAGGGTCTCTAAACTACAAAGAGGATACAGACTCACTTGGAGCAGATATAATTAAAAAATCTATACCCTGAATTGCAAAATTAAGACATTATGGCACTGTAATCAAGCCTGAAGCACTATATGCATCTGCAACACTGATAATTGGCGGCAGATAATTGATTGAGGATGTATAAAAGTAAGAAAGAATTATTTTATGGAAAATGTTTGGACCAGTCTGCACAGACGGTGGGGAGGGGGGGGGGGGATGGATGATAAAGAAATCTCATGACCTGTACCAACACTCAGAGAAAATCTCAGACACATTTAGGAAAAGACATTTCACATCTTATAGACATATTCCCAAAATGAGTAATCAGAAATTAACCAAAAGAATTGTGACCATTGCCCTATCAGTGAAAGTAAAAAAAAAACAATTGGCTGCTCGGAGTTGGAAAAGATCTTCAGGAAATAGCCATCGCATGTGGCACTGTGTTAGACTGATCGAGGTTCAGAAAATTAGTCGACATTCACCGCTTTACACACCATTCATGCACTGCCAGCAACAAAACGTGGTCAGAAGATTGCAAGGAAAGCCACAGCGAGAAGATCAAGAGATTTCGGGATAAAAAAGTCAACGACATCAGCTAAATAAGTTTAATCGCACTCATTAGTTGGGCATAACGAAATAATAATAATAATAATAATAATAATAATAATAATAATAATAATAATAATAATAATAATAATAATAATAATAATAATAATAATAATGGCCCTAAGTTCACTTAAGTAATTTATTATTGTTTTCGCAGACGCCGAAACGCGGAAATTGTCTGCCGCAAGAGTTTTCTAACGTACCAGTAAATCTACCGACACAAGGCTGAGGCATTTGAGCACCTTCAAATACCACCGGGGTGAGCCAGGACCGAACTGCCATGTTGAGCTCAGAAGGCCAGTGATTGATCGTCTGAGCTACTCAACCCAGCATTTTTAAAATCACCCGGCGGTGATCTGCCTTTTTCCTAATTAGTATAATAATAAACAGAATGACTGTCTCGTTTATTATTGATCGTTATGTTATGAAATAGAAGTATTCAAAGATCATCTATGCCCATTTTAATAGTTATCTGCAAAGAAGCATACCTTCAGCAAGTCGCCAAAGTCCAGCCACTCGGTTTTACCCCAATTTCTTCTATATATATTGAAACAGGAACGCCCGTACTTCAGTTTTGCATGGATAACGCCAAGGCGTGTACGGTTCATGCTTTAGAGAGTACGAGAGAAGGGTAGTGAAATGAGTTCATATTTAAAGTGGAACTTGCAGTTTATTAACAAAACGCATAGAAATAATATCACCTTTTACGGACGAATAGTTTAAATGTCCTTGAAGATGTGGAGAAGGCGTCGTTCTGCGGCGTAGGCGTCCTCTCCCGTCGTCGGCGCCGGCTTCGTTCCACGTTGTCGGCGTCGTCACACGGCGGTTTTTTAGCCCTTGGTGTTGAAGGATACTCGAATCTGCGGCGGTCGTCTAATGATAGTGCAGCGTGGAATAGTTAGTGGAATACAAAACTCAACAAGTCCCATGAAAGGAGCAGAGAAATGTAAAACTTTCGTACAGAATGTCGATGGAATCTGATACGACACTTCTCTACCGCACTGCACTGCAAATTAAGGCGAGACACTGTTTTCTGGCCGAATAGGTTCCAATATAAATGGTGTTGGACGCACATTTGAAAAAAAGAGATGAGTTCAAAGTCACGGTTCTGTGAGAATAATTAATATTGTTCGTGCAATAGTCACTATCGAACTTGAAGTGATAAGCAATGAAAATAATCTGGAACTTTCTGACATACGATAGTTTACCACTTCACTCAATCTCAGTGCAAAAGAAAATAAATTAAGTCCTTCGGACAGAGTCTCTGCACTGTTTGTAATGAGTACATGCAATGTCCTAGCACACACACTCGTAGAAATAAATTAAAGTTTCTGCGAAGACAGAAGGAAACAGTTTATGACACAGTCATGTGAAAGAGAACCAAGTTCTGTTACGACTCAGTCTTAACAAAAATCACGTAATTTCTCAGAGGTAAAATTTTCACTGAGGCACAATATTACACGCAAATTTAGACACAGTCTTTATGAGGGGAATTAACATAGTCCCTTGAAAAGAAATAAAGGTACCGTATTCCACGAATCAGCACTGTCCTTGAAAGGGAATATCGGCACAGTTTTGTGGAAGTAAATGTTAGCACAGTTCTGTGAAATGGATTGACACAGTCTTTTAAAAATGAAGGTTGGCACAGTTTTATGAAAATAAAATGTTGACACTGACTTTCTCACGGAGTGGACACAGTCTTTGAAAGAAAAGTAGGCACTGTGCTTTACGAAACAATGTGACACTGTCCATAAAAGGATTGTTCTTTCACTAGGGCACAATTTTACGAAATAGCCTAACACTCTCTCTTTTAGAGGAACAACTCAAGCACAGTCTTTATGCCCTAAGTCCTTTAAGCACAGCTTCAGAATATCAAGTGATTACTGTCCAGTCCCTTCAATTACACAATTCACAAAACGAAATTATGTTACTCGATTCGACAGAGCGATGTTATCCTTGAATGAACTTTCGCTTACACGCGAAGTTAGAGTCCACAGAGAAGGCTTTCAACACTAGTATTACGTACTTTCGAACCCCAGTCCTAAGCCGGACATAGTAACACACCGTATCACATAGCGAGGCGACTGGTTCACGACGATGTGCTCGCTCGCACACACACCGACACATTCAGTGACACACTGACAAACTCTAGGCTGGCGACCTTCTTTTATTGCCCAAGGTCTGACGGCGAGACTGAAATGTGAGCATCTAAAAAAATTCATATTTAGACCATCCTTCCGCCGACTTTAATGAAATTTTGGGTAGCAGCATTTGTTGACTAGGCCTGCAAGGTGACGTTCTCAAAAGTACTATTTAACCTTCCGTTCGTGATGAAATGCCATAGAATCGAACAGAACTTTCGGTGTGACGTCACTTGGCCTTGGCTGGCCCTCTGTTGCAGCGCTTGCTTGCATGCTGTCCCCCACAACGCCTGCGCGCTCGGCGCTCGTTTTGAATCCATACAGCTGGGTGTAAGCGAGTTCTCCTCAAGATATACATTAACGCGAATGCTCGCAGCGCATTCCCGTTTCAATATATATTTACAGTTCGCTTTACGTCGCACTGAGATAGATAGGTCTCATGGTGACAATGGGATAGGAAAGGGCTATGAGTTATATTGAAGCGGCCGTGGCCTTAATCTGCATATATATTTGCGTGGTATGGAAATGGGAAGTCTCAGGAAACCATCTTCATGGAGTTCGAAGCCACTAACTCCCGAATGAAAGCTGATAGCTAAGTGACTCAAACCGCACATCCACTCGCTCGGTAGGAACGAAAGTAACTGAAATACGGTAATACCATCACCGGCTTCAAAAGAACGCACTACTAATTCGAAACCCGACATTGAACGGGGAAGTTTTGCAATTCAAAATTTACATCTTTGATTCGGATTTTATTAACAATTAAGTTCAGAAAGTGAAGAGACTCTTTTCTCTAAAAAATTCTGTATTTCGTGTCTTCATTCATTTTAATGAGTAGGGAATGAAGTCTGGACACCGAAACATTCCCTAGAGTCAAGAAACGATGGCATAAAGATGACGTCAGTTGTTTCCTCTAGTGATGTACACTCAGGTTCGTATGAAGAATTAAACATATCACGTGAAGAAAGATCTGCTCATTCTATGTTCATTGTATACAGTTGTACATTGTAACAAAATTAGTGGCATTTAGACATACTCCATGACTAAAATTGGCCCAGTGAGTGCCAGGTTTGATTCCCGGACGGGTCGGGGAATGTAACCTTGATTGGTTACTTACGATGGCTCGAGGGCTGGAGGTGTGTGTCGTCTTCATCGTTAGAATTCATCATAGGTGCGGTCCCCTCCTGACTGACGCGCAGATCTCCGATAAGACGTCAAGTCAAAAGGCCTGCATCAGGCCATTTATTAGGCCACACGCCATTTTCATTGCTGTTACAGGTATTTAAAGTAGACCAATTATCTTACTAGTAGGGCTAGGATTTTCATGATGGAGTACTGTATACCGGGTGGTACAGCTGCCCCTATTTATTCCCGAATATATGCAACCAGCTAGGACGTAAATGCCTCTTAGTCCCATCTTGCGCAACACCTTACAGCTATGTTATGTGCAGTTAACCCGATGTAGACTTCTCCGCACAATGGAAAAATGGTACAAGAGGCAGTAAGTGAGGTCCATCTCAAAAACACTGTACCATTGTATATAGAGCGGTGTCCAATACTCTACTAATTTTTACGAAATGTTACTATACTGTACAAACCATAAACACGCCTATAGCTGTAGGTAGAGAATTGCGCACCTGATTGGTCCAAGAGGCCATTTTCTTTTGATAGAAAGGGCGGTCGTGGTATCATAGAAAACGTGATAGGGTAAGACCAATTACAGACATGTCAATGCACCACCATTTTGTACAGTCTCATCACATCGAAATTGATAGAAACGTGTTTTGCACTGTAGTTTATAATCTGTGGCACGCAAATGCTGTACAGCAAATGTGATAGCTTACGCCATGTAAATACTACCGTTAGAGCGATCAAAAAAGGCATAAAACGGGACCATAAGGCTGTAACTCATCAGTAACTTGTCGAAGCGGGAACTTCCGCTCTCCTCGTGAATACAGAGTTACAAGGATGGCGCTTGTACGTTGCAAATAGCTGCGCGGAATTGCGTATGGCAGACGTACCTCGATAGGTTACTTGAAGCAGGAAGGGTTCCAACCATTCTAGAGTCATGCATTTTTTAATGTCATTTCGTATTCGCCTAGGCATCGTTTACGAAGACCTTTCTGAAGTCTCCGATATTCTTCTACGGAAGTTATAATAAACAGGTATCATAAATATCGCCACATACGCACCGATTGTGAATACCACCTGAAACATCACGCTGGACTCATTCAACCAAGTAACGCGTAGAAAATGGTTGCAACTATCTGGGCGTAAGAGAGACGCGATTCTTTAGTTCACTGTGGTGTTTGCACATTCGAGTTCAGAACTTTTAACATCAACGATCAGTATCGAAGCGATACCTAGGTAATTCCATTAGTACAGAGCTACGAGACCAATTCTTTGTCGCCTGCAGTGGCTACATGGCACCAATCGCAGCGAGCATACGATATCTTAGCAGGCATTTAGAGTTCGAATCTAGTTACGAGCTTTTGAATTTTATTTTTATATCATACTTGTAAGGCCATTCGTAATAAATATTTAACGTTCTTAAGTCTCAAAAGTAATTTGCCACCTTTACAAAGAAAGCATACATACGAAAGGAATAATAACATGCGACTTCCATATGGCAAACGACTACAGGGAATGAAGCGCAGTGCACGTGTTGTCAACATTCTGACCCACCCATTCAACCAAGCAACTGCGCACGTTCTACTCGAAGACCAACTAACAGCGGTCTACACTTCATACGTAGGGCACATGAAACAGCATATCGTAATCCTAGCAGCAACGTGTGAGCACGTACTGTACGGTTAGCACGAAAGCAAACATTATGTATTCACGGGATGATTATGTGAATATGGTACTACTTTATGGAGAAGCAAGGCAAAATGCACGGGAAGCCAGACGCTTGTATCAAGAACGATTTCCTGGACGAAGGCTGCCAACTGCAGATACATTTCGACGTGTTGAAAGACGGTTGCGTGCAACGGGGTCATTTCATACATTACCCCCTGTTCGGGATGCTCCAGTGACGTCTGGAAATAACGACGAAGCTGTTCAAAATGCAATTGCATACAAGCCGCACACAAGCTCACGGGCCATAGGAAATGAACTGAACATCAGTCATGTATCTGTACTGCGAATATTGCACCGCCATAAATTCCACACTTTCCATTAACAGCTGCACCAGGAACTTCACGGAGATGACTTTCCAAAACGGATAGAATTTTCGCAATGGATATTACAAAGAGTTGAAGCTGATGCGAATTTCTTAATGGACATTCTCTTTAGTGATGAATCCAGATTTCACAACAACGGAACTGTTAATCGTCACAACTTCCATTACTGGAGCGTTGAAAATCCTCACTGGATCAGGGGAGCTCGATTTCAGGTACAATGGGGCGTCAACGTGTGGTGCGGGATACTAGGTGACAAGATAATTGGACCATATTTCTTCGAAGGAAACCTCACGGGACGACGCTATCTAGAGTTTCTTCGTGAGTACCTCCCACTCTTATTGGAGGATGTGCCCCTTATGACACGGTTACGGATGTGGTTCCAGCAGGATGGAGCTCCCCCACACTGGTCGTTGGCAGTACGGAACCACTTGCATAGGACATATCCTGGACGATAGATTGGACGAGGGGGTCCGGTCACATGGCCGGCTAGATCACCTGACCTTACTCCACTCGACTTTTTGCTCTGGGGTTATTTAAAGGAAAGAGTCTATGAGCAGGAGCCTGAGAGCCCGAATCATTTACAGCTGCTCATCACGGAAGCCTGCAGGCAGATTCCACCACATATGTTGCAGCAAGCACGAATGTCTCTCCTCCACCGTGCTCAGATGTGCATTAACAAAGCAAGTGGTCATTTGGAACATTTGCTTCATTAATCGAATGGCCATGTATAAGCCCATCGCACCGCTGTCGGTACAATCTCACTTTATTGCAAATAGCTCTTTTAAGAGCTCCTTAAAAAACAAACATAGCTGAGTACCTGCAATATGAGAACTGATCATGATTTAGATTTGTCGTCAACAACACGACTCTCACGAACATCAACAACGCAATAAAAATATTCGTCGTACACATGAGTCGAACCGCCTACTAACGAACACCGGTACTCTCCTCTAACTTTTAGCAAGCTCGGCTATCACGAGTTGCTGTTTAGCGCTGTTGTGTTGCTGCTACTTCTAGTCATTCACCAATAATATTCTCTGTACAGGACGTTTCTGCGACACATAATTTTCACGATTCTTTACCATCAATCGGTATTTTATCATTAATGCTGATTTGCTTGACACGAATAAACGAATTATGGAAAGCGTTGTAAGAGCAGACATTGTAGTGAGTAGTCAAGGTCAATATTTTTAGGTTCGACTATAATCTGCGGGTCGCATAAAACTGCGTGAATAGGGGCAGCTGTACCACCCGGTATATTTTTTGGTAAGACTGATAAGTTCCTCCAATATATATAAATGCTTGTCTTGAAAAAAGTAATCGAATGATAGTACTTTGTTAAGTCATATTTATGCATGAATTGTAATTTCTATGCGATAGAGCATACTTTAGATAGTAAATGGTAATATTCGTCATATTTTCACTCTTTCAGGTAGTAAGGACCTTTTCACATTCAGATTCTTTCTTCCGTGTTCAGTTGAGTTGAGAATTACACATCCCATTTTGTTTCCTGGAAAATGGTAAGAACCCACCTCCCTTCTCTTTTACTGTCGAATTCATAATATGCACTTTAGACTTGCGCAACAATGAGCAGGTACCTACCTAAGCCTGTTCTTCGTAATCTGGTGTGTCTCAGAGGTTATTGAATGTTTTTGAAGTTGGAAGTGTGTGTTCTGTGTAGTATAGTTCAGAAATATCTGTTGTTCTGAGGACAACGTATTCTGTTGTGAAGGTCATGCGGCCATTAATATGGACAGTATTATTCCAAATGTGCTACATCTGAACGCTCATATTACATATAGTATGTAAATGACAAATAGATGTTGTGTTATTGTACTGTGTTATCATCTTTAGCATCTCGAAAGTGATATTGTTTGCGTAGTTACTCTGTCCTATGACAGGTCATTTGTTTCAACTGTCTATTTCTTATTTGTCCAACCACGCATTTGTTGTGTTCAGCGTTACAAAATGTTGTAAATGTAGGATATACGTGACCGAAGAGACGGTGTCTTACAGTATGTAACATCAGATGGAAATTAGCAAATGAAAAATTTCGCCTCAACCCAGGATCGACCCTTCGACCTCTTGCATGCTAACCTAAAACTCTATCCACTCCACCAACCGTACAGCACGACTAATATGTGCTGACAGAGGTAGTTATCATACATGCGGTTACAGTGTTGCCATATTGCCACTCTTCAACGTCCTTTTTCTGCTGGATATACTCGCAAGACAAAATTTTGTGAGAGATATTTTTTATTGCTGGCTTGTGAGGAGTCGCGCCGCGACGCCCGAGTGCGCGAATTTCGGTTTACCCTGCATATGTGCTGTTCGGAGAGTAAAATTGATTTAACCTGAAGATCATCAGCGTGCACACGGGAGAGCCCCGAAGAAAAAGTCGTACATCGGTGAGGCGAATGGGAAGAAGAGGCAAGCATTTTGCCAAGGACTAGAGTCAGACAGGTAAAAGAAAAGGTGGCAATATTCCATATTTACTGATGAGAACAAATTCAATTCTTCCAGTTCGATGGAGGAGCACTCGTAAAGCAAATGAAGAGCTGTAGAAAAGGAATATCCAACAGACTGTAAAACATGGTGGTAGTGTTACAAAGTGGAGATGCATAGCGACAACTGGATAAGAAATGGCTTTCGTTGAAGACGCTTGGGAAAAATGGCAGTATCTGCACATTAAAAAAAAAAATAACTCACCACAACAGCGCAGGCTTGTTTAGGGACAACAATCCTATGCATGTATGTATGTTCAGTCTTCATCCCTAAGGCTGGTTGCATCCTCAACAGCTCTGCTATCAGCTGTCATAGATGGCCTATGCATCACTGAAGAGGCGCACTAGGGAAATGAGGAGTGAGATAAATAATAATAATAATAATAATAATAATAATAATAATAATAATAATAATAATAATAATAATAATAATAATAATAATAATAATAATAATCATCGAACGGCCTCAGCTACCGCGTGCAGACATTCAATTTGACGCCATTTGGCTGTCTGCCAGATAGCAGACCGAGTAAACCGAAACTCTCTTGGGCGTCTATGGCTGAGATTTAATTAATTTTGTCGTTTAAACCTCAAATGTGTCAGCAGAGATCTTTTACATGCCGACATCGTACGACATGGAGTGTCGAACGGTCTTTTCTTCTGCCCTTCAAAAATTGAACTACCTCTGTTGGGTTTGAACCCGCTATCTTGGGATCCGGAGGCCGACACTCTACCACTGAACCTCAGAGGCAGCTAGGAGTGAGGTAGTTTCCCATTGCTTTCCTCACTGAGCCAGATGTTGCTATTACATATCTGTCTGCCAAGCTCACTGAAATGCGTGCACCAACCGACCCTATAAGCAACATTTTCACACCATTCATAGCAGGGACTAGTTGCATAATGAATGGCATTACTAGCATCGCTCATACCTTAGTCACTTTAATATTGTCAAAGTCAAGGATAAGAGAGAGACAGATTAATGAAAGTAACAACATTATTCTAGCCCATACCGGAAGACATAGTGCACTGTAAACACTACATCTTGCAGCAAAGGAATAAGACACATGTATAAGGGGAATGGCTTTGGTATAACTGACCGAAATTTATAGGTAGGCCAACCCAACCTCCAGACCTCAACTCGATTGAGAATTTCCAGGATGAGCTTAACATTAGAAATACAGAGACGCCAATTACCTGCTGAAGAGGAAACTGCAGGGAACTTCCATCAGAATACACCAAGAATATCAGCGCTTGATGGAAGTTATAATAAACACAACGTCGATACCACAAGGCTACCGAGCTCGATAGCTGCAGTCGCTTAAGTGCGGCCAGTATCCAGTATTCGGGAGATAGTAGGTTCGAACCCTACTGTCGGCAGCCCTGAAAATGGTTTTCCGTGGTTTCCCATTTTCACACCTTAATTAAGGCCACGGCCGCTTCCTTCCCACTCCTAGCCGTTTCCTGTCCCATCGTCGCCATAAGACCTATCTGTGTCGGCGCGACTTAAAACAACTAGCAAAAAAAAAAAAAAAAAAAAAAAGCTACCACAAGGCTCGGAATTCGCGTTCCGTGTCTTCAAATATACGAATACTGGGCTCTTCAGTCTACTGAAACTTACTTAGAGTAAATAAATATTAATGGTACCTAAAAGAGAAAACATATGGTAACAATATTACACCGGGAAAAAGAACAACTTAATTAAAATAGAATGACGTGATTCATTATTGGAAGAAAATCACCAGATTCCATCAAACCACACTTAAATATTTAGAAATAAATATTCCTGTTTATTTCTGTTTAAAGACTTACTAACTTGAAATCAGGAACTTATCTTAATGATACAGAATATTGAAGTGGAATGATTTTTTTTTTTCTGAACATTTACTGTGTTGTATGTCCGGCGCTCCCCTTCTCGCTCCGCCAGCCAGCTGCACGCGCGCCTGTGTATCATTCTGCTAGCTTCGACGCGCAGCCCTCAGTGCGCGTGCCTGACCATCGAGTGTACTATAAATAGGAGCTCCCGGCCTGCTCACTTGTCCACTTGCCCCGGTGTCCAGCTCCAGAATACACCCTACGTCGAGCACGGAGGCTACTCCTCTTGAAAATGTGCTTCGACCAGGTGGACTGAATTTCTGGCAGTACGAGGTTTCACCTCTGGTCACCGTTCCCTTACCTGTTTCCGCTGCCTATGTTCCGTAATTCTTCTACAAGCCATTTTCATTCCCTAAATTATGCAAGCTCCCTTAGTTTCGCTAGGTGGAATTTCTTCAATCAATTGAACTTGCTTTTTAGGAATTCAGGCACTTCAACAAACAAGGACTCTCATAGACATTTATGTTAGTGTGCCAGATAGTTCTCGACTATCAACGTGTCAATTCACAAAGACTATCTTTTCAAGATAGAAGTGTATATAAAGACTGCAAACCTGTACATATTGTATAAAGACAGAACTTTCTCAAGATTCAATATTCCTTTTTGCTTCAAAATAAATTTCAGTTATTTGTGTAAATATCATAAAGTGAAGCAATAAAAGTTGTGTTTTGTAAACTTCAACCTTGGTTACAACACAACTCTATGGCGACGAGGTAAAAAAGCAACAAACTACAATTCTTCGGTCCCAGTTGCCAACTCTATAGCGACGAGGTACACACGAAACCAACACTACAATTCAACGGGCCCAGTTGTCAACTCTACGGCGACGTGCTAAACCACCAACGACTCTCCAACCAGTTCTGACACACAGCTTCCCTTACTCTTGCTTGCACGCATCTCGCAATGGCTACTGCGGAACAACTCGCTACGGTCTTCCAAGCCTTACAGCAGCAACAACAACAGTTTATGCAACAACAACAGGCAGCATTAATTCAGGCTATTCAAGCTATTTCTGTCTCTACACAGCCATCAGCTATTCCTCCGTTCTCTGCTTTTGATCCGGCTAAGGAAGAATGGTCAGTTTATTTAGCCCGCTTGCAACAGCATTTCATCTGCCATTCTGTCACAGATGATCAACGCCGCCGCGCACTATTTCTTAGTTCGGTTGGCAATGCTACGTGTGAATTACTCCGTAAATTAAGTCCAGAAGAACACTTATCTGAGGTACCCTTCACGCAGCTCTTAGCCCGTCTCACGGAACACTATGCCAAAGCTCCTCACATAGTGGCTGCTCGCTATAAATTTTTTCAGAGCAGAAAGCAACCCCATCAGACACATACTGAATGGATAACTGAATTGCGTGGTCTAGCTAAACCCTGCCAGTTCATCTGCTCCAAGGACGGTTGTGGTTCATCCTACACTGATTCTCTCATTCGGGACATGATAATTTTACATACTCCTGAAGACAAAATACGTTTTGACGCTGTCAAGCAGAGTAACCCTTCTTTAGAAGACGTCCAGCGTATTGCTACGGTTTATGAGCTTACTACCAAGACTGCCGCAGCCATAGCTTCTCCACACGAAGTTGCACAAGTCTCGCCTCAGGCCCGCAAGTCCTCTGCTAAAGTGAACCGTACGGATAAGGCGCTCTCCACCAAGCCTTCTCACCAGGTTCCCTCTCGTAATGCTACACGGAAGCCCAATTCTAAAAGCACCTCGAAACTCCTGCCTTCCTGCCGAGGTTGTTTCAAGCATCATGAACGTCGTGACTGTCGTTTTTTCAAAGCTACTTGTGAACGATGTAATAAACTTGGACACATTCAGACTGTCTGTCAAAGTTCGCCCCGCCCTGCTAAGACTACTGCAGCGCGCCGGAAGCATATACAGCCCCGCCAAGACATGGAAGTTGATCAGATCAATCTTATTCTTCCCACAAAGGATTCTCACAAAATCATCATTCCTCTCTCATTCTCTGATCGATCTGTCGATTTTCAATTAGACACTGGATCACCTGTCTCTATTATTAACCTGACTACCTACCACGACTTAGGTTCACCTTCATGTTCTCCAGCTGACATCCAGCTCGTGACATTTAACAAGAAGAAAATTGACATCAAAGGTCAAATTAAGCTTCAGGCTAGTTATAAAGGAATTCAGAAGGCCATTCCTCTTCTCGTAGTTAACAACTACACTGCATCAAACATTATGGGCATGGATCTATTTAACTTATTTGGTTTCCAGATACATGACAACATTAACGTCGTATCTACATTGCATCCTACTTCTGACGTTACCGCTCTCCTAGCGCAGTTTCCTGAAGTTTTCGACTCTCAGCTCGGAACAGCAAAAGACTATACAGCTCACATACCGCTGAAATCCGGAGCTACGCCTCGCTTCTTCAAAGCACGTCCAGTACCCCTAGCACTTCAAGACCAGGTCACGAAAGAATTAGAAAGATGGATAAAAACTGGAATTGTAGTACCAGTTACTTCTAGTCAATGGGCTACTCCACTCGTGGTAATCAAGAAACCTGATGGTAATGTTCGACTTTGTGGCGATTTTCGATCTACAGTCAACGCACAACTCGAAACCGATATCTTTCCTATTCCACGTCCAGAAGACTTATTCCGTCGTCTCTCTGGTGGACAATTCTTCTCTCGAGTTGATCTTAAAGAAGCATATCTCCAGCTACTTTTAGACGAAGAATCTAAGAAATTTCTCACACTCAACACTCCTCTCGGACTGCTCCAGCTCCAGCGGCTCCCATTCGGTGTTTCATCCTCAGCGGCTATTTTTCAGCGCTATTTGGCTCAACTCACCGCCTCAATTCCCGGTTGTGCTAACTACCTGGATGATATTATTGTTACTGGAAAAGATCATCAGGAACATCTAACCAATCTCCGCCTTCTTCTACAGAAATTGAAAGACAATGGCCTACGAGCGAATCTCGCTAAATGTACCTTCTTTCAGCCTCAAGTTCACTACCTCGGACATATACTTGATAAGAATGGAATTCGTCCTAGTATCCAGAATGTCTCAGCGATAGTAAACATGCCAGCACCTCAGAACCTCAAGCAGCTCCAGTCCTTCATAGGCAAAGCGAACTATTATAATAAGTTCATTCCACGCTTCGCTACAGTAGCAGCTCCATTAAACGGTCTACGTAAACAAGGTGTTCAGTTTCAGTGGACTCCGCAATGCCAACAGGCATGGAAAACAATTAACAACGCCTTAATTCAAGCTATACAACTCACTCATTTTCAGCCCGACAAGATCATCACGCTAGCTACTGACGCTTCAGACTATGGTGTCGGTGCCGTTCTCTCACAGAAGGATCGTCATGGACAAGAACGCCCCATCGCATTCGCTTCGAAAACACTTAATGACCATCAACGTCGATACTCACAGATAGAGAAAGAAGCTTTAGCCATCATCTTTGGTATTCGCCGTTTCAATGAATATCTTTATGGCAACCATTTCCTGATCATTACCGATCATAAGCCTCTCGTACACTTATTCCATCCTGGTAATAAGATCCCAGAGAATTCCCTCAGAAAGCTTCAAAGATGGTCCATGTTCCTTTCTGATTATTCCTATCAGATTGTATATCGAGCCACATCCCAGCATTGTAATGCTGATGCCCTCTCCCGCTTACCCGTTGGTCCTGATACTGCCTTCGATTCTCAAGCATCTGAATGTCTTCAGTTGGACATAGAACTTGAAGATACTGTATCCAGTTTTCCTATTGATGCTACCTGCATAGCTAAAGCTACGGATAAGGACAGTACACTTGCTACTGTACGTACTTACATCCGCAACGGTTGGCCTCTTCAGAGCACACTTCCTGCCCACCTGGCACCTTATCATCGTATGCAGCATCGTCTCACGACTCGTGCCGGAGTTGTATTACTAGAAGCAGGCACCATCTTCCGAGTGGTTATCCCACTTAGCCTACAGAAACAAGTTCTCGAATTATTACACCAAAGCCATTGGGGTATCTCCAGAACAAAGCAACTCGCCCGTCAACACTGCTACTGGCCCGGTATTGATGCCGCCATCGAAAAGCTAATACGTCATTGTGAGCAATGTCAAACGAATCAGAACGCCCCGTCTTCTGATCTTGCTTCATGGCCTCCTGCTACTACTCCATGGGAACGAGTTCACATCGATTTCGCAGGTCCTTTCCTCAATTCCATGTGGTTAATAGCCATCGATTCACTGTCAAACTTTCCATATGTCGTGGATATGCATTCGACTACTACAACCGAAGCTACCATTCGTGCTCTCCAGAAAATCTTTACTACAGAAGGTTTACCGCAAGTACTCATTTCGGACAACGGACCTCAATTTACAGCTACTGCTTTTCAGAACTTTTGTACACATAATGGCATTCGTCATATCCTAGCACCACCTTTTCACCCTCAATCTAATGGTGAAGCTGAACGCTTCGTACAAACATTTAAAAGAAGTATGAAGAAAGCTGTCTCTTCAGGTTTAACTAAAGACCAAGCCTTGCTCCAACTCTTAAACAACTACAGAACTCTACCCGGCGCTGACAATATCACTCCTGCACAGAAGCTCCATGGACGACCTCACAGAACTTTACTTTCTCTGTTACAGCCTCTTCCGGCCCAGCATAAGACATCACCAACGAAGTTCTCCCTCAACGACAAGGTCTACACCAGGACATTCAAATCCAACCCACTCTGGATACCTGGAGTCATCTGCAGATCTTTGGGTCATCGTCTATACGAGATACAGACTACGGAGAAACGTATCTGCCGCCATCAAGATCAGATACGTCTGCGCTACCGCCCCTGTCCAGCTATTGATGCTATTGCTAAACCTGATAAATCTATTGCTGAACGCGCTTTAGATCAGTTAATAACAATGGGTTCCTTTCAGGACGAGACAGCGCCACTCCGCCCAGTTCCAGCTCCGGACAATACAACAGAGACATCAGCAGCTCCGCCCCAGCATCGCAGTCGCCGCCAGCGCCGCCGCCGTTTCACGCCGTACCGGCGTATTTAGGAGGGGAGGGTGTTGTATGTCCGGCGCTCCCCTTCTCGCTCCGCCAGCCAGCTGCACGCGCGCCTGTGTATCATTCTGCTAGCTTCGACGCGCAGCCCTCAGTGCGCGTGCCTGACCATCGAGTGTACTATAAATAGGAGCTCCCGGCCTGCTCACTTGTCCACTTGCCCCGGTGTCCAGCTCCAGAATACACCCTACGTCGAGCACGGAGGCTACTCCTCTTGAAAATGTGCTTCGACCAGGTGGACTGAATTTCTGGCAGTACGAGGTTTCACCTCTGGTCACCGTTCCCTTACCTGTTTCCGCTGCCTATGTTCCGTAATTCTTCTACAAGCCATTTTCATTCCCTAAATTATGCAAGCTCCCTTAGTTTCGCTAGGTGGAATTTCTTCAATCAATTGAACTTGCTTTTTAGGAATTCAGGCACTTCAACAAACAAGGACTCTCATAGACATTTATGTTAGTGTGCCAGATAGTTCTCGACTATCAACGTGTCAATTCACAAAGACTATCTTTTCAAGATAGAAGTGTATATAAAGACTGCAAACCTGTACATATTGTATAAAGACAGAACTTTCTCAAGATTCAATATTCCTTTTTGCTTCAAAATAAATTTCAGTTATTTGTGTAAATATCATAAAGTGAAGCAATAAAAGTTGTGTTTTGTAAACTTCAACCTTGGTTACAACATACTGCATATAGTATATGTTTTTCATTGATTTTGTAACATCGTATATCATGCTGTGCGAGCCCTTGGATGAATGGTCAGCGTTAAGGCCTTCAGTTCATAGGGCCCCGGGTTCCTTTCTAGGCCGAGTCGGGGATTTTAATGGTATGTGATTAATTCTTCTGGCTCGCGGACTGGTTGTTTGTGTTTGTCCCAACATTATCCTGTTCATATGCAGACAACACACCACACTACCAACCACCTCAGAAACACTCAATAGTGATTACAACCCTCCACATAGAGCTGGTGTCAGGAAAACATAATCTACATGTGCGTCACACTTCGCACTCGCAACCCCACAAGTTGCGGAAAGGGGCGAAGAATAAAATTATATCTTATGTCATGTTATATCGGGTCCTCATACTACAAATCACTGATTTTATTTTCAACAGTTGGCAGAAGAAAACCATTATATCTTTCTTTCTGAATCCTTTCACTCTCCAGGGTTTGTTTTTCCCCTCTGACTCAGTGGGGTATACCACCTTTACTACCTCAACTACAGTGTCCTGGAGCGTGAGAATTTGGGTCGGGGGGATCAATTGTGAAGGAGGACCAGTACCTCGCCCAGGCTCCCTCACCTGCTATGCTGAACTGGGACACTGTCGGGGGATGGGGAGTGTCGTGCACGGCGTTCGCGACGCGAGATCCGAATCCTTGACCTCCAGGGTATAAAGCCTGTGATATGAGCAGTAACCAAACCAAACCAAACCAAACGCCATGGCACTACAGCCCATGAAGGGCCTTGGCCTACCAAGCGACCGCTGCTCAGCCCGAAGGCCTGCAGATTACGAGGTGCCGTGTGGTCAGCACGACGAATCCTATCGGCCGTTATTCTTGGCTTTCTAGACCGGGGCTGCTATCTCACCGTCAAATAGCTCCTCAATTCTAATCACGTAGGCTGAGTGGACCTCGAACCTGCCCGTAGGTGCAGGTAAAAATCCCTGACCTGGCCGAGAATCGAACCCGGGGCCTCCGAGTAAGAGGCAGGCACGCTACCCCTACACCACCGGGCCGGCATGAGCAGTAACAGGTGTATAAATACATGTAGATGCGAAGGTAAATAACAGGAAAGTCTGTATAAGTTTGTATAATTCATAATTATTATTATTATTATTATTATTATTATTATTATTATTATTATTATTAATAATAATAATAATAATAATAATAATAATAATAGGAATGATAGAAAGAATATTTCATAGAAAGAATCAGAACATTCTATGTTGCGTAGAAACTTCTAAGCCATGGCTGTGACTCAATCTTACGAAGGATACTTGTGCAAGCGAACTGCGTATTTCTTGTGTATGTCACGTGTAAGGAACATATGAAAAACTTCCACAATGTTCAAGAAACTCGTGTGTAGTTGCAACGTGACAGGGAGGTTCCATGCTAAGGAACCAATCAATGAGCAGTGATACTGTGACGTAAGCGAATGGCTAAGAGTGGTGATGTGTTGGTCAGTGGAGTGTTCTCGAAGATATAGAAAAACTATATAAGCTCGTAACTCGTAAACAACAAGGCTTTTGGCTGTCGGCCTTTTGACTCTCACCATTTCTGCTGTGTGGACCGGAGGCCCTGTCGCCTCTGTCGCCCCGCGAACTGATAGACGGCCAGGGAGAACAGTTAAATGTGCTGGTATAGACTGAGCAGAGCCGCAAGTCTGTAGATCAAGTATTAGCAAGTTAGAGTAACAATAGGCTCTTGAACTGAGTGTGATTCGTTAGTGAACGATCGCAGGGATTTTCCACACCAGTAGTCATTCAGGTGTTGAATCTAATCGATTGATACCAGCAATTATTCTAAATTAGAGGAGTATCGTCTCGTCACGAAAGTAACGGGTTCCAGGGACGTAAAGAAAGAAGAAAAGGTGAGAGAAGACGGAGATCGGCTTCACCTCGTAGTTAAGTATTAAACCAGTGAATATAAATATTCTTGTAATATAAAGACTTAAAAGACTTACAGAACGATCTGAAGTTAGAGAAGATATTTGTGTCTTAAATGGTGTCAGAGTACATGGTGTCAAAAATAAATTTGATTGTGTATATTTGTACATATTTATGTATATTCAAGGGTTTTAGAATATAAGTGATATTCATTCTTTGCCAATCTGACTATATTCTCCCGAGTCCCCAGCCTGTCCTATTCATAAAATACGACAGGAGTTTGGAATGGATAGACAAGGAAGAGGGAAGGAAGCGGCCGCGGACTCAGTTACCATCCGGGCATTTGCGTGGAGGAGACGTAGAAAACCACGGAAAATCACTTCGAGGAGGGCTGAGGTTGTAATCGAATCCTCCCTCTACTCACGTGGCCTCCTGAGGCTGAGTGGACCCCGTTCTAGACCTCGTGGCACTTTTCAAATTTCGTGGCAGAGCCGGAAATCGAACCCGAGCCTCTGGGGGTGCAGCTAATCACAGTGACCACTGCACCAGAGGGGCGGACAGAAAAAAATTATTAAAAATTAAAAATAAAATGTTCAGAAATTTGTTGTTCATTTCAAACCCTCTGCAATCAATACTGTCTCTACCGGGCGAGTTGGCCGTGCGGTTAGGGGCGCGCAGCTGTGATCTCGCATCCGCGAGATAGAGGGTTTGAACCTTACTGTCGGCAGTCCTGAAGATGGTTTTCCGTGGTTTCCCATTGTCACACCAGGCAAATGCTGGGGCTGTACCTTAAGGCCAAGGCCACCTCCTTCCAATTCCTAGGCCTTTCCTGTCCCATCATCGCCATAAACCGTATCTGTGTCAGTGCGACGTAAAGCAAATAGCAAAAATACTGTCTCTCTTTTTACAACTTCGAATTTATGTCCTGAGACGCAGCTAATTTTGACTTATATGAATGTGCTGTCTCATACGTAAATACGAATTGGTCTCGTTTCGATATCACTTTAATTTTATTTTATTACATGAAATATTCATTAAGCACGAATTGTCCGAATATCTGTCATATCTGTAGTCCGAACTTCCATCCCTAGTAATGAGAAAACAAGTTTCAACTAGTTTCTGCCTCAAGGTAATACGTATTCTGATTATGTGAATTAGCGGTCTGTGGTCCAGGAGGCCGTGGTCACTGACAGAGCCATCTGCCGGCTGAGGTCCCGTTTGTTGTGGTCCTCCTTTGAGCTGTAATGCATAAAGGCTATCCTTGCTGAGAACCTATTGGCGGTGTGAAGCTCGTAATGGAAAGACCAATCCACCATCATGTACTACAGTTAGAAAGGTGTATTAGAGTCCGATTTATTAGTCGGAACGGTGAATAACACGGCTGTTTGCCTCGTTCGGTTTGAATGTGAGGTGATAGATTAAAGTACGGGAGTAGTTAATTTCTGTGTAGAGGGGAATGGAAATCGTTCTTTGTTGGAACATCAGACTGAAATAACGTGCCCTTTCTTCCAAAATCCTTCTCTACCTATTCACATAAGCCTTTCACCCGCTAATCTCGTAGAGAAGAGTCAAAATATTATGTGTTAATTGTCTAGTTTTTCCATAGTAATTATGTTTTTTAAAATTGTGTAATGATGCCTGCTCGCTGAGAGAGTCCTGGTATTCGTCTCCGAACTGGACATTTACCTCTGATCTTCGTGTTAAGATAAAATAGATCTGTTTTTATAACACTTATTGAAATTCATCGTTTTGAAATATTTACTGTCTCTTGCCGTACTGTTTGGACATTCTTGCTGTCGGCTCTTGAAATAGTAGGACACAAAAATGATCCCATGTTTACCTTTATAAAAAATAACTCTTTGATTAACTGGTTAGTTCAGGATGAAGAGAGGTTTATGTTTTACATATCATGTGCTATGAAGGAATATGCACACCGAAAAAAGTTATGAGCTGAAAATGTTGTGCTTGAAATTATTCTACTAAATTCAGTATAATATTATATGGTGTCGCAAGTTGGCCGGCATCATTCAGATAATTAGTAATTCGATATTCCCATGTCATCGCTGTAAATATTCAAACGTAATTGTATTTATGAGTGAAATACCTTGTAACCACTATAACCGGGCAGAAACCGAGCGTTGTTTACTGGGAGTGCAAGCCCTTGTCAACAAACCAGCAATCGCGGAAACGTGTGGATATGCAGAGTTAGAACCTGATGATTATGATGTTTCATTATGTACGGCAGGACATCGTTTCTAACGTAAAGAATGAATAGCTTTGGCAGTGTAAATAAGTCGTGATGAAACTGCTTGGTATTACCAAATCTTCAAAAAAAGGGTCTGTGTATAATCAACTTCGGTTGCTCGGTAACATTGTCTGACCAACCATCCATACCTTACATCACTGCCTGCACGGTTGCTAGGTAACATTGTCTGACCATCCATCCGTACCTTACATCACTACCTGCACGGTTGCTAGGTAACATTGTCTGACCAACCATCCATACCTTACATCACTGCCTAAACGGTTGCTATGGTTACAGTTCCGTTACAATTTTTGTCACTTTACGTTACACAAGAATAATTTATTTCATAATCAACAAAGATAGCTCATTGTACATATATTCACACAGATAAGAACTTTCAATTTCAAGAAGACTGTTCATTTAGAGTTAATTTATATAAACCCTCACCTTTCTAAGCCCACTTCCTAAAAATATACCTCGTGTGTATTTTGCAGGTTCCCATTTAATACCATATAACATTTTTAATTATCAGTAACTTTTGACCTACAGAGTAAAGTCCAGTAAAACTTCTAAACTTTATTTTTTGTTTCAAAACAATATGAACAAATAAATTTTTAAGGGAAAAACGAAATATAATAACAAAGTTCAACTCATATATTTAATATCACGTAACTCCCTTACAATGGATATTTTCAGGGGAATAAACACCGAAAATATTACGCACTTAATTCGGTAGTTAGAAGTTATTGCAAATTTATCATCAACATGCGGTAACCTAACATCATCATTCAGATATCATCACCACTTCATCTTCAGCTTTATCTTCAGATAACGGAATAAAATCTTCATCCGAATAATCATAATCCTCCCGATAACTTGAGTTATTACGAAATCATACCAAACCATTGTTAAAAGAAGACTTCTTCTATGTTACAATAACGCAGAGAGTCACATGGCCAGCGATACATGCGAATTTTAAATATTCTTAGCGAAGGAACATGTGAAGGTATCGTACATGCCTCAACTGTGTAGAAAGGTTAAAATTGTAAATTCTTTACGTGTTCTTGTCCCTAGAAACTAAACTTCGTATATCTCCACTGCAAAAATCCTGCCAGAGTTTGGCCAACAAACGAGTATTTCCGGATGATAATTTGTTCATGAACTATGGATTGAATACCTTATTGCTAGTACACTATAGATATTTCTTTTATTTATTGCAGATACTTCCTTATAATAATTTATCTATATAAGATAAATCCGCTTCTGTAACTTAGTGTTTAGTGTGATTAGCTGCCAAACCCGGGTTCGACTGCCGGCTCGGCCATGGAATTGCTTCAAGTTGCACCGACACATAACGGTCTTATGGCGACGATGGGATAGGAAAGGACTAGGAGTGGGAAGGAAGCGGTCGTTGAGTTAATGAAGGTACAGCCCCAGTATTTGCCTGGTGTGAAAAAGGGAATTGCGGAAAACCATCTTCAAGGCTGCCTACAGTGGGGTTCGAACACACTATCTCTCGAATGCAAACTCACAGCTCTGCGACCTTAACCGCACTGCCAATTTGAAAATTGCTACGAGGACTGGAACGGGCTCCACTCAGCCTCGGGAGATCAACTGAGTAGAGGGAGTTCGATCCCACCTCACCCATCATCGAAGTGGTTTTACGTATTTTCCCACATCTTCTCCACGCAAATGCAGGAATGCTACCCAACTTACGGCCACGGCTACTTTCTTCCCTCTTCCCTCTTCCTTGCCTATCTCTTACAATCTTTCCATTCCATGAAAAAGCCCCTGATCAGCGTAGCAAGTGACGCCGCCTGGACGATGTACTGGTTCTCCTTCCCTGTTGTATCCCCGATCAAATATATCACGCTCCAATACACTGTCCATGAGGTGGTATATGTGGGATCTCTCACTGAGTCGAGGGAAAACCAACCCTGGACGGCAAAATGACTAAATAAAAACACAATCAACATAAAGATGATAAACAAATAATTTGCAGTTTGCAATTGGATGTGTAATCCTTCCACCTAAGAGATTACCTCGGGAATGGCTTCAGAAAGATCCTGTAGTTAGCCAGCAAACAAACACGGGGCATTCCTCCACGACCTTTTTTTATGGTCAGCGAGTTAGCCCCATCGTCGCATCGAAGAGAGTCTAACCAACACTGGTTATGTAAATATGTGGTAGATCTACAACACTACATCGAAGAGAATAGAACTTGTAAGCACAGCCGAGCCAAAACAGAATGAGGGCATGGTATTTTATATGTTCCTTGCAGGCACACGTTTCTAAGAGAAGACTGAATATGTACATTACCTAACAAAAATTTAAGACCACTAGCTATAATCAGTTAATGAACTCCTTGTCCCACATTTATAGTAAGAATTCGTCTGAAAATATTTTTGGGATTATTTTTGTTGATGTTCAACTTATGAAAAAAAAACGTTGGAATATCGAATGAACTTTACGAGTTATAATTGTTGAAGAATTTTGAGAATCTATAAAAGTAACCCAGTTTCGTGTGTAAAGGACATAATTTTCACTAAACTACAATAGGTACAGTATTATGGTTTTTTATTTATAAATAAGTATGTGATAGAGTGTATATTTACGTAAAAGCTGAAATATTAAAACAGGCTTGTTTCTTCTGCGCTTTTTCACGACACTCACTTCCCATTTCGGTCGGTGACTGTTGCCATAAAGATAAGAAGATTCTACATCTCTAACATGCGATCTATTGAGCGAAGAGTGTAATACGCGAGGAGTGAACGTTGGGTGACGGTAGCTCATTCCAAGGATTTGTCAAGCATTTATAAATACTGTGTGAGTTTTCATTATTTAAGTGACGCTATGATAATTTCATCTTTCAGCTTTTATGCCGATATGCAAACTTCTGGACAGCTATTTGAAAAAGTACGCATATACCTTGTGCAGTTTTGTGAACAGGATGATTTTTACACCCACAAGTGCTGTATTTTTATAGGTTCTCAAAATGTTTCTTAAATTATAACTCCTGAACTTCATTCGATATTTCAACGGTTGTTTCTCATAATGTGTATATGAACACGCATAAGCCATAAAACCAGGAGTTCATTAACTGATTGTCGCTGGTGGTGTCAAACTTTTGTTACGTGCGGTAGATATAATGATTATGTGTATCCCCAGAGCATGTATTTACATGGGATATACATGATAATTGTATGAAAATTAAAAGCAAGTGTGATAAAATATAAAATGCGAGAAAGATAAAATACTATGTGCTCACTCTTTTGAGCGACTATACATACAGGAGAACTCACTGTTTATTTTTACGTATAGGATGTGTTGTTGTTTGAGTCCGTAGACTGGTTTGATGCAGCTCTCCATGCCACTCTATCCTGTGCTAACCTTTTCATTTCTACGTAACTGTTGCATCCTACATCTGCTCTAATCTGCTTGTCATATTCATACCTTGGTCTACCCCTACCGTCCTTACCCCCTACACTTCCTTCAAAAACCAACTGAACAAGTCCTGGGTGTCTTAAGATGTGTCCTATAATTCTATCTCTTCTTCTCGTCAAATTTAGCCAAATTGATCTCCTCTCACCAATTCGATTCAGTATCTCTTCATTCTTGATTCGGTCTATCCATCTCACCTTCAGCATTCTTCTGTAACACCACATTTCAAACGCTTCTATTCTCTTTCTTTCTGAGCCAGTTATCGTCCATATTTCACTTCCATACAATGCCACGCTCCACACGAAAGTCCTCAAAAACATCTTTCTAATTCCGATATCAATGTTTGAAGTGAGCAAATTTCTTTTCTTAAGAAAGCTCTTCCTTGCTTGTGCTAGTCTGCATTTTATGTCCTCCTTACTTCTGCCATCGTTAGTTATTTTACTACCCAAGTAACAATATTCATCTACTTCCTTTAACACTTCATTTCCTAATCTAATATTTCCTGCATCACCTGCCTTCGTTCGACTGCACTCCATTATTTTTGTTTTGAACTTATTTATTTTCATCTTGTAATCCTTACCCAAGACTTCATCCATACCATTCAGCAACTTCTCGAGATCTTCTGCAGTCTCAGATAAAATAACAATATCATCGGCAAATCTCAAGGTTTTGATTTCTTCTCCTTGGACTGTGATTCCCTTTCCAAATTCCTCTTTGATTTCCTTTACTGCCTGTTCTATGTAAACATTGAAGAGGAGAGTGGAAAAACTGCAGCCTTGCCTCACTCCTTTCTGGATTGCTGATTCTTTTTCAAAGTCCTCGATTCTTATCACTGCAGACTGATTTTTATACAGATTGTAGATAATTCTTCGCTCTCGGTATCTGATCCCTATCATCTTCAGGATCATAAATAGCTTGGTCCAATCAACATTATCGAATGCCATGTACGTGGGCTTGTCCTTCTTGATTCGATCCTCTAAGATCAGACGTAAAGTCAGGATAGCTTCACGTGTTCCTACATTTCTTCTGAAGCCAAATTGATCTTCTCCAAACTCAGCTTTAACTTGTTTTTCCATTCTTCTGTAAATAATACGTGTTAAAATTGTGCAGGCATGAGATACTAAACTAATGGTGCGGTAGTTTTCACACCTGTCAGCACCGGATTTCTTGGGAATAGGTATAACAACATTCTTCCGAAAATCGGATGGGACTTCTCCTGTCTCATACATCTTGCACACTAAATGAAATAACCTTGGCATGCTGGTTTCTCCTAAGACAGTCAGTAATTCAGAGGGAATGTCATCAATTCAAGGTGCCTTGTTCCTATTGAGGTCACTCACAGCTCTGTCAAACTCTGACCTCAAAATTGAGTCTCCCATTTCATCAGCATCAACAGCCTCTTCATGTTCCAGAACCAAATTATCTACATCTTTACCTTGATACAACTGTTGGATATGCTCCTGCCATCTTTCTGCTTTGTCTTCTTTCCCTAGAAGTGGTTTTCCATCTGAGCTCTTAATATTCATACACCTAGATTTCCTTTCTCCAAAGGTTCCTTGATTTTCCTGTATGCAGCATCTACCTTTCCCAGGACCATACAGCCTTCGACATCCTTGCATTTCTCCTTCAGCCGTTCCTCCTTAGCTACCTTGCACTTTCTATCCACTTCATTCTTTAATCGCCTGTATTCTTTTCTGCCCTCTTCATTTCTAGCATTCTTGTATTTTCGTCGTTCATCAATCAGGTCTAGTATCTCCTGAGTTATCCACTGATTCCTAGTTGACCTTTTCTTCCTTCCTAACATTTCTTCAGCAGCCCTACTGACTTCATTTTTCATGACTCTCCACACTTCCTCTATAGTGTTTCCTTCAGCCTTTTCATTTAGTCCTTGTGTAACATGTTCCTTGAAACAATCCCTCACATTCTTTTCTTTCAACTTATCTAGATCCCATCTTTTTGCATTATTTCCTTTCTCCAATTTCTTCAACTTCAGATGGCATTTCATGACCAACAAGTTGTGGTCAGAGTCCACGTCTGCTCCTGGGAAAGTTTTGCAATCCAACACCTGGTTTCTGAATCTCTGCCTAATCATAATGAAGTCTATTTGATATCTTCCAGTGTCTCTAGGTCTCGTCCACGTATACAGCCGTCGTTTGTGGTGTTTGAACCAAGTATTGGCAAGGACTAAATTATGATCAGTGCAGAATTCAACCAGACGACTTCCTCTTTCGTTCCTTTGTCCCAATCCAAATTCTCCTACTGTACTACCTTCTCTTCCTTGGCCTACCACTGCATTCCAGTCTCCCATCACAATTAGATTCTCGTCACCTTTTACATATTGTATTAAATCTTCTATCTCCTCATATATTCTTTCGTTTTCTTCATCATCCGCTGAACTAGTAGGCATATAGACCTGCACTATTGTGGTGGGCATTGGTTTGCTGTCTATCTTGACGACAATAATTCTTTCACTATGCTGGTCGTAGTAGCTTACCCGCTGCCCTATTTTCTTATTTATTATTAAACCAACTCCTGCATTTCCTCTGTTTGATTTTGTGTTGATAATTCGGTAGTCGCCTAACCAAAAATCTTGTTCTTCCTGCCAACGTACTTCACTTATACCAACTACATCTAACTTTAGCCTATCCATCTCCCTTTTCAGATTCTCTAACCTACCACAACGATTCAAACTTCTAACATTCCACGCTCCGACTCGCAGAATGTCAGTATCCATCTTCCTGATGATCGCCCCCTCTCGCGTAGTCCCCACCCGGAGATCCGAATGGGGGACTAGTTTACCTCCGGAATATTTTACCCGGGAGGAAGCCATCATCAGTACATCATTCATACAGAGAGAGCTGCACGTCCTCAGGAGTTAGTTATGGCTGTAGTTTGCCGTTGCTTTGAGCCGTGTAGCAGTATCAACACAGCTAAGCCATGTTGAGTATTATTACAAGGCCGTATCTGTCAATCATCCAGACTGCCGCCCTTGCAACTACCGAAAGGCTGCTACCGCCCTTTCTATGAACCATTCGTTAGTCTGGTCTCTCAACAGATACCCATCCGATATGGTTGCACCTGCGGCTCGGCTATCTGCATCATTGGGACACGAAAGCCTACCCACCGCGGCAAGGTCACATGGTTCGCAGAGGAAGACGTATAGGATATACCTGGTAAAGAAATTTATAGATAAATGTGGAACTGCTGAAATCTTTACACCCCCGTACAGGACAATCCACCTTCTAGAGTTGTTGTACTATTGAATCGTACCATCGAATAATACATTTTCTTAGTAATATAGTTACAAATTGCATACTTTCATCATTAAATATAGCTGACATTTTTGTTTAATTCCTTTAACTCCGGTGTGGAGCATAGGGTACATGTTAGAGCTCTCCATCTGACTCTTCTCGTTGCTATCTCCTTGAGTACCCAATGGCCCTTGTTTCCAAGCCAAAGGTCATCAACTTGGTATCCGCCCAGTTTGATCTATTATGTGTTTCAGTAATTGTGAAATTTCGTTTTGGTGGAGTTGTTAGCCCTGCGCCCAACCCTCAACCTTGAGGACCAGGTCATTTGATTTCGGGGTTTCCGTCCCCTAGGTTAGTTGCTTCCACCACAGCTAAAGAGCCTGACCTACCCCCGATTTGGTGTCAAGGCTGTCTCCTCTACAAGAGCTGACTTGATCACGTCTATGAACCTCTTCTGCCCACTACCAGGATGGAAGCAGTCTTATTTTGGAACCGCCGCTGAATGTTGGGTTACTTCTTCCGCCATTTCCGCCGTACTATTCGACTCCGTCTCCGCCTCCGACGCCGTTGAAGTCTTCACCGTAATCCTGGCAAGCGTCCCTCACAAGGTACTACCACCCGTGACAGGTGAACCGAGGTTTGTTAAAGAGGTGTTACTCCTCCCCTCTTCCTTTCTCTTACGGGCTTTGGACCGTCAATAGCGGAGTTATGCCTGACATAAGCGCACTGAAAGCACTTAATAAGGCGATCTGTTCAATCTACTACTTTACACAGGGAGATAAGAACAAATAATTTTCTGGCGGTTATTGGTATGATCTAGAATACCTAAGAAGTCGATATCGTATTTCAGAAGTAAATGGAAGTTGAAAATTTGATATTTTTACCTCAGGTAATATTTAATGATAAACGAGTTAAAGCTTTGATGGTACCTTTCACGATCTCCAGTCTAAAAGCGTTCACTTCTTGTACATAGAATGTTTTCATGCAACTGAATTTCAGGCTTCTCCCCCACTAAAAGAAATCATACTTTATGAACTATGGATATTAATCGCTACGTTCCGTAAGGTTATTGTACTCATGTTCTAAAGTGGGTATATCGTTGCTACCGAGTTATAAGTCCACGTTCTGAATGAATGGATATATTTTTAAAATAGATACGCTCGGTACATCACAGTATTTACTTTACTCTAAGTACTCACATTGTCTGCCATTATTGCCAAGTCACACAGCATACGAACTCACCTGAAAAGAAAGGAAAGAGATGTTAGGTAAACGAGAGTATTTTTAGCACTTAGTGATCTACAGTATATTCAGAATAGGACAAATACATAGAATATATTTATTCTGTCTCTTAATACAGAGAATCGACGCAATTAACACCCTGGAGACTCTATTGAAAGAGTTTCACGTTTCAAGTGTCCGGGATGCTGGCTAAGAGACGAACGGTATCTGTGTGTGAGAATCAAAATAGACCTTTGAAAATGTGTTTCTGTAATCACAAAATTGTGTCAAATGTTCCTTGTACTCTTCATTTCCTGTATGGTCATAGCAATTGTACTGTCACTTGGCGTGATTGTGAAGTTAATTGCGTTAAGTGGTACAGTTAAGTGGTACTGCTTTAGGACTCAGCTTCTCAATGAAAATTTTATTGCAAGATATTTCGAATTTCCGTGCCAGAAGAAGGAATGGTAGCGCGTATCCTGAAAGGTCTATCTTCCTCCTATCGATCTTACTTCTCTCTCACGAAGAGTCTGACTAATTTTGTGGAAGCGTACTGAGCCTATAACCCAGAGGTCTGTGGATCGAAACCACGCTCTGCTACCACTTATGTTTGACTCAAATGACACAAATTTCCACCGCTGAATAGCCCCTTCCAAAACGTTCCTGGGAAAGGGGTTTTAAATCAGTAATATTGTCTCAGTCTTTTGGGAAAATCAAATGACCATAAATATGAATTAAAAAATAACCTGGATGAGTAAGATAGGATGTAATCATACCCCAGAGTATTTTTATTCTGGTGTGTTTTGACGTTGGTAGCATAGAATATTTTCACCTTCCCTGACTTTTTGTCTCTGTAGCAGTTAGTCAGTGCCACTGTAACCTTCGTTCTGTGTGTGTATCAGTTGTTTGAACACTGATCATGGGGCAACTTCTCACCCCACCTTACTCAAAGTGATACTTCTTGTTGTGAAAGTTCACTGAACTTCTAATTATCATTTCTGGGCTGTATATATACATTAAAAATATTCAACCTTTTCCAATATAATTGTATAATATAACAAGACAGTGATGACAAAGACTTGTAACAAGAAACACTCTGCTGAATGGAGCTTGTTTAAATGGATACATCTTCGCCATAATCTAACATTAGCAGGTAAAAGTTCAACAAACCTAGAAGTGTTTTAATTGGAATTTTATGGTTTCGTGAATGGAGAAGCGACTTATGATTGGAAATATTCCTATATCTGTCAAGAAATCCCTTGCAGATATGTTCCAGTTAGATATCTAACTCAGAGGCCTTCTGGATCTCAAGGAAGATGCTATACCAGTCCGAGAAGTAAAGACCACAAAATAAAAATTTATGTGGTGTTTGTAATAGGCCGCTATGTCAGGAATACACAATGATCACCTGCAATAACTGCATTGGCTGAAATGTGTGAAAACAACTTCATTTCGGAAAAGTATATTTTAGATCCTTCTTTTGTAACCGTTTCTTGTATTTTATGTACTAATTACAATTTTTAAAGAACATAATTTTCTTTGCACTAAATTGATAATATAATGTTAGGTGAGTAACTTCAATATATTAAATGAAAGTGCAAAATGTTTTGGCTCATTATACTTAAACTTCAGTGTGTGGGGTTCATATACACCACACCTTGCTAATAGTGCTCTAGCAACTGCACCTTATTCATCCAGGGTTAAAATAAGAAACTCAAATTGTTTACTATCAATTTATTTGGACGTAATGAATCGTTTTCTAAAGACATCTGTATGGAATTTCAGGCGATAAGTGTAGGCTTAACTTCATCAAGAGGGGAAGACTGACTCGGGCCGTACGAAACTACCACGAATGAAGTAATCAGCCTCTAGATATGATGATATGAGGCTTCTTTGATAAAGGAGCCTTCTACTGTATACGTTTCTCAGCCATGGCCATCCATCAATACTTTACATCACAACCTGTAAGATCTCGACCATGTGTACTCTAACAGCCATATTCGATAATATGTGTCTCCGACATGGCCGTCTATCATTATTTCATTTCACAGCCTGCATGACCTCGACCATCTTTACTCTAACAGCCATCTTTGATAATATGTGTCAGTCATAGTAATCCATTATTTACATCCCAGACTGCACGGTTGCTAGGTAACGCAAATTTTCAGCTGACCTGCAGCCATAAGATATATGGACATAAATACCGTATGTCTTATGGCTCGGGGTCATCCACAAATTTGTGTGACGGAAGTGTAACCATAGCAACCGTTCAGGTAGTGATGAAAGGTATGGACGGTTCATCAGACAATGTTACCTAGCAACTGTGCAGGCTATGTCTTATGGCTGGATGCCATCTGAAATAAGCAGCCGTTGATAGATGGCCATGACACGGGAGACATATTTATGATTATTTGCTTTTCGCAAAGAGAAACGTGGTTTCTTTCCTTACGTTAAAAGCTTGCCTGTAATCGAGGCATTCATTTCAAAATCATTTATGTGCCATGAAGTTTTACTTGTGTTACTGCTTCGCAATGTCAAATTATGGATACCGATGGCTTTGACAATGAACCCATTGCAGACCTTAGGAATTATGAGTGTATCGTAGAACGTGGATGGTTCCATGGCTAGATCAACCATGAGATTTTCCGCTATGCCGGGAAATCAAGTTAAGTCTTAATTCTCGCAAAACGGAGGAATCAGCCTATTTCGGTCACATCATCCGAATGACAAGTAGAGCCCGATGTGGCTGACAATACAACGAAAGATATAAGAGAATAGAAACAAGATGAGGGCGCAAAATATTAAACACGAAAAGTTACTCCATGGGTCTCCACAACCTGTGACGAGACGACACCAGAAGGATTTAATAAGAGGAGATAAGGAGTAACAAGATGGAATACAAGAAAAAAAATTAAAATTTACAATTTTTAATGTTGAGAACATTTCTTAGCAGGAAAGGTAGGGATCCCCATAATACGAAAATCGTATAATTAAGTAATTTCCACAATTGTGAAGAAATTTGAAGGGCTAAGCGGCGTGGAAACGTTTCAAATTCTGAGTCTTGGATAACTCTATCAAACTAAAAGAAAAATCGAAAAATCACTTCAGACCTAAATCCATTTCCTGAAAATGTGCCTAAAATCGGTTGCTTCCTTACTCGTTTCTCTTTTGATTCAAATCATAGCCAAATTAACTTATTTACATAATTCCTTCTGTAACGTGCTCCTTTGTTCAGTACCCTCAGGCATTGTTTTTATTGTTTGAAAATGTCTACACCGAATGTAGTTATAAGGGCTTAAGTAAAACTCTGCATTGACCCTCATTACCGCTTGTAGTGGTCCTTAAGTGAAACAATACATTAACTCACATTAGCGCTCCTAGTGGTAGAAAAAGGCAAACTGATAATCTAATCGACCAGATAAAGGTAATTATGAAAATTATTGTAATGTTTGGAATAAAGAATGTATGCATTCTTATAATTTATTATACTTTATTTACCTTAAATTCGTACCTCATATCCCTAGGATGTTTTCAACACTGAGTTGCTTGCTTGAAGGGTAGAACTGTGGATTTTTCTTTAGGTCGCAATGGGAAACTGGGAAACAGGGCTTCCGACTGTAGGGTTCAAATCCACTATCTCCCGAATGCAGCAGAAGAGAGGGAATAGTGAAAATTGGTATCATATGCGTCCGAAATAAAACAGGAACAGGCTCGTACTTCAATATTACTCTTGATATCGTGACCACAGCTTGCAGTGTTACTGTGCATGAAATTCGAAACACAGCTACGCGAAATTTGATTTCAAAAGAGATGTCGTAGGCTGTGCTAGGTTATTTACATGATTAGTCCATCGTATAGTAATCAGGAATAATAAACAATCTGAAATGCACACATCGTTTTAATCATCCATTTAGATTTCCATTTGCTCAGTGTTTAGCAATTCTCAATATTGAACACTTGGTTTTCTATTTCCAATCCTCCACGGTTGCGATCTCTCGCTCACACGAAACAATGATCTCCAAGTGCAGTACGTACCAATTTTTTTCTTTCCTAGTGGCCATGGTCATTAAGGTATGAAGTCTTTATGGACTGACAATGCGGTTAGCTTGTGTCCCACCGGAGTCTGACCCTCGAATTGTGCTTTATTCAAACAATGCATTGACTCACATTAGCTCTCGTAGTGGTATGAAAAAGCAAAATGCTAATCAAAGTGACCGGATAACGATGATAAAGGAAAGTATTGTAATTTTCTGAATAAATATATAAGGCTGCCACCGTATTCCACGCGAGTCAGGGTATTGTCGCGTACGGAACGAAAGACTGTGTGTACTTTCTTAGAATACTCTGTGAGTGTACTTCCGTCGTAGAGTCAGTGACTGGAGTATCTATTGTGAGTGTAGTTGGAGCATTGTTAATGGTTGTTGTTGTGAGGTGTACTGTCCTACAGTTTAACACTATTGGGGTATTGCTGTTTATTTGTTCACTGTGTTTGATTGTGTGCATTACAGGACTGTCTCTGGAGTCGATCCGGTAAACAGTCATCGTAGCCCTATGCTCAAATCTAGCGGTCAACTCGCAGCTGCTGTGTGGAGTGACTGGACTTCTGAGCGCAAGTGGAAGGTCTGTCTATCAGGATTAGCGTCTCTCAGGTAATACAGTATCAACGAGCCTGACCGCCCGCTGCGTGAAAAGAGCAGACTTTTAAATAGCCAGCAATTAGGAAGAGTGGTCAATGCATGGTTGTATAGAATTTTGCATGTGTGTATATATACATGTGTGTGAATTTATTGGGTCATCCTGAAATAAATCCGTGGTGGGGAGGGAGGAGCTGTTCATGCGTAGGCTTTCAGGCAACAGTTCGTTTGGGGAGTAGGAGTCTTTTTCCCTGGCTGGTGGTTATCCGGGACTGGGGTTGAAGTTAACACTATTGCACAAACGGATGTTCTAGGTAGACGTATGTTCCAGATATAATAGGGTCTATTAATTGGAGGAAACTATGTACAGATTTCTGGAAATAAGTATTCTTCAGCATATATTACTCATCCTCAATAAATTAGGGTAATAAAGCAGACGGCGTTTTATGCATACAAATATTATGACTATTATTATTATTAGAATACTACCGCCCTCTAGTTCCGGACCACCTCGAAGTGGGGAATGAGTGACATTTATTGTGTTCGGCCCCGCGGCTGGATTCCCGGATGGGTCAGAGGTTTTTAATTGTAATGATTTATTTCCCTGGCCTGGGGACTGGGTGTTTGTGTGGTCCTTAACGTTCCTTTCCTCACATTTAACACTCTACACTTCCGCAACTCCAATTACACACGGGTACATATCATATGGTTCCAGTAGGGGCAAAATATCTCTAATAGGTCGACGCCTCGAACAAATAACATTTAAAAAAAACATTTATTGTAATCTAAATGTATGTTTGTTAATTCGTGCATGACTTCCATTATTACAGTTTGTTTACGTCACTGCAATGAACATTACAATAACTGTCGACACCCGTTCTCAAACTGCTTGGCTGAATAGTCAGCGTTGAGAATTTCCGTTCAGAGGATTCCGGGTTCAATTCCCGGCCTGATTGGGGATTTCAATCTGGTCTGATTAATTCTTCCGTCTCCGGAACTGGGCGTTTGATTTTGTTCCAACACTCTCTTTATATTAAGACAATACACCACACTATCGACCACCACAGAGACACGCAATAGCGATTGCATCACCCCACACAGGAATGATGTCAGGAAGGGCATCCGCTCATAAAACAGGGACAAATACACATGTGTGACACAGCTGGCACCCACGACACGACTGTTGTCGGTAAAACCACCCGTTCTTCAAATTACCATTCTTTAAATTATTTTATCTGGATGTTATCAGAGTTACATAAATTAGGACATATGTCCTACGCTTCATTAGTTGATTTAGTGCTTAATTTATTTTATTTTGCCACACACCTTTGACTGTACATTTTACTTACAATTTGCTTTACGTTGCACCGACCCAGATAGGTCTCACGGTGACGATGGGATAGGAAAGGGCTAGGAGTTGGAAGGAAGTGGCCGTGGCAGTAATTAAGGTACAGCCATACAATTTGCCCGGTGTGATAATAGGAAACCACAGAAAATTATACACAGGGCTGCCGACAGTGGGATTCGAAACCCACTATCTCGAATGCAAGCTAACAGCTGCGCACATCTACCAACAGGGCCAACTCGCTTGGCACTATACAAAAAAGTAAAAATGCTGCACTACCAGGTGCGGTCCCCTCATTGTTTAAACATTTTCTATAATTGTTTAACATTCTTTCTCTCTTTATGTTATTGCTTAGGAATCAACTTCCAGATATTTTACCCTAAGTGAGTCTATCTCCATATATAGGGCCTACTCTCAGCACATGTGCCCCTTCCATTATTTTTCCACATAACAAACAAGAGTAAGTTCTCCTTATGTTTCTCTCTTTGACCGTTATTCTTTAGATACCCATTAGCTACCACTACATTTTTAGAACATTATTATTATTATTATTATTATTATTATTATTATTATTATTATTATTATTATTATTATTATTATTATTATTTACAGCGGTATCCCGTCTGTGGAGCACGATAGAACTTATTTAACTAATGCTGATTTTCTTCTCCCCAAATAACTTTATCTGAGCACTGAACATTTTCCTCCGTTCTTCAGTCCATAATTTATTGGTCCTGGTATTCGTCTTCTCAGAAAAATTATGGTTGTTGACTGCATTTTTTTTTTTTTTTGGAACTGGAGTCGATATTGAATAATTTCTTGTGTGATGCCAATTTTCTGAATACCGTTTTCCTATTTCACTAAGGCAGTTGTTCTTGACTTTCATTGAATGTGGCCATACAACGTTAATCGCCTTTTCCTGATGATGTGAGTGATATTTTCAGAATGCTGATAAAGCTCCCGAGATTTCCGTTTCATCCGGGTTCTCTCCGAGTAGACTTAAAAAAAACATTTTCCTCAATATTTTCCTTATTTGCTTCACGATTCAAGCGTGATGCCTGAATTACTTCTCCTAGGTACTTGAACTTATTCAAGTGATTAATTTGGCTGAATTAAGTCTTGAGAGGTTTCCCATCTAGATAGCGAGCGGATCCTTCCTTGTAGGCCTACTGAGTTTTTTCATACGATGTTTGCAGCCCAGCCTTAGCTGGAATATCAGGAAGTTTCTTTTCAAGGGCCTGAACTGATCCTTTTCTGTTGTTAGAAAGAATAGCTAGATCATCTGCAACCGGGCGAGTTGGCTGTGCGGTTAGGGGCGCGCAGCTGTGAGCTCCCATCCGGGGGATAGTGGGTTCGAACCGCACTGTCGGCAGCCCTGAAAATGGCTTTTCGTGGTTTCCCTTTTTCACACCAGGCAAATACTGGGCTGTACCTTAATAAGGCCACGATCGCTTCCTTTCCATTCCTAGCCCTTTCCTATCCCATCGTCGCCATAAAACCTATCTATGTCGGTGCGACGTACATCAGCTTGCAAGAAAAGAAGATCATCTGCAAATGCCAAACACTGCAGATGAATCTTTTCTTGATTAGTCGACAAATAGTTACTCAATTTGTGTCATTTTCCCATATCCTGATAGCTTTTTCAAGCACAAGATTGAACAAAAATGGGGATAAGGCATCCCCTTGTCGAAGTGTTGTGGTAAAATCAAATGGGTCAGGAAGTCCACCTTGAAATTTATCTCTTAATATGGTTATTATTATTATTATTAGTCTATTATTACTTTGTAAAATTATTATTTACGAGTTACTCATACACTGTAATGATCACAATGTTAATTCGTTCCCCTGCCTTACGAAGTAGGTCTTATATTATTACTGGAGACATAATCAAACTATGTCGACATTCGGATATGTTCAGTTCTTGTGAGAAATTTCAGCGAAGATAGAGATGTCTGTTTACTGACCTTACCATAAAGATTCATTGCAATCGGGTTCGCTACGATGATTGGAAGATATTTTTTCTCTCGGAGCGTTATATATTGTACCTCTGTGATACTCAGTAACAAGAACGCCACGTCTTGAGATAGGTCGAAGACAGTTTCGTGGACAGTACAAGTGAACACACTCCTGGGAAATTTCAACCCCTTAGAAATATCGCGACGCCGTGACGTAACAAAGTAAACATTTTTTACCGTTTGTTCAGGCTGCACTATTCCCAAGACTGGACGAAAACAAGGTCATGCGATATTACTTCTCGATGAACAAACCGTAATATACAGCAAGCTGTTGTAATCCATGAAATAGGAGAGTTACTCTAAATATAACGATTATTTATTTATTCAGCGTTTGGCTGTACATATCAATATTAGTCAGAAAAAAATACGTATTTACATTATTTACAGTTTGACTTTCAAGTTGTTAATAAAGTCTATTACAGCTGGATCTGCTTGCACAAAGTCACTGAAGTTGCCAGCATAGGAATATGTCGGGCAGTCATTCACTAAGTGCCGTATGGTCTGTCTGGGAGCACCACAACTGCATTCTGGCGAAGGTATATGTCCCCACTTGTAGAGAAAATAACGATTTACAAATAGAGACAAAGTTCAACAATTTTCGTCAATAAGTAACAAATATCAATAAAACAATATAGCTGCCTCTGTGGGTCAGTGTTAGAGTGTCGGCCTTCGCATCCCAACATAGTGGGTTCAAACAGTGTATAATGAATGCCAGGAAAGTTTTGCAAGGGGTTTAATGATCATGGCTGAATACTGATGCAATGGCAAGTCGCTAATATATCAGCAAGGAGTTTTAGCACCCATTAACAAAACAAAACAGATACATCAAGATACTGCAATCAGCCACACCTCTCGTTCGACTCATCTGCTCTTAGAGGCAAAGGAGGTGGAAACTGAAATCCGTGAAATACCTTTTATCGGCATTCCGACGAAGTCACCTATGGACTTTTGTGCATTTGGACTCCTAAAATGGACCTTAGGAAATAGACGTGTTCTGCATCAATGGCCTCTGGAAAGCCTGTCAGGAGGAGTGGGAAAAGATAGACTGCGAGCTCTGCAGAACAGTTTACTGCAATGGAAATTATGTTGCCAGACTATAACTAGAAATATCGGCTTTCCAACTGAGCATGATTGTTGGTGGAAATTAGGGACGTAAGTAACTTAAAGCTGTTGAGACGAAAGTGCTGGAAGTTGTACCTACATTGAGATAAATGAAACAATGAAGTATCCGCAAAAGTTAGATTAGTAAATCTTACGTAAATGTAAGGTTAGTGACCTTAGAGTATAGATTTTCAGGATTAGTTTTTAACCATAGTAAACACTTTACATTCACTCAATAATTTTAAAATTATTTTTTTTAATGATTTAAATTTCATTTAAATTACATTATACGTTTAAATTACATTTACATTTCATTCCAAGTAGTTTTAGCACTAAATATATTATGTTCATACCGAGCAAGTTGGCCACGCGGTTAGGGGCGTACAGCTGTTAGCTTGCATTCGGAATATAATGAATTCGAACTTCATTGTCGGCAGTCTTAAAGATAGATTTCCGTGGTTTCTTATTTTCACAACAGGAAAATGCTGGACTGTACCTTAATTAAGGCCAGGCCGCTTCGTTCCCACTCCTGGCCCTTTTCTATCCCATCGTCGCTATAAGACCTGTCTGTAACAAGTAAAATTGCTAAGATATATATGTTACTCTAAGAGATGGCACGGATGACACCGTACGCATTGCCGTGGATGACTCAGAAAGGGCAGAGCTTCTGGATCTTGTCAGAGGAGAGAGTATCAATTTTGGTTTGCACTGGTAGTTGGCAGAGTAGACAAAGTAACTTAAATGAACGCCTGCAGGAAAATGAATACAGTTTGAGAAATTTTGAAACGTTGTACCTTGTTGGTATTATATCTAGCAATAACCGCTGTAGAGTAGAGATCAGGAGAAGGATTTCTATGAACAAGAACATCATCATAACTCTACTATCTCGTATTTCGAAGGGTCAAGCTAAAGATGAGACTAGTTCAAGCATTGCTTTTCTCAATCTTGCTCTACAGTGCTGAAACGTGGGCCTTGCGAGCAGCAGATATGAATAGGATCAGTTCATTTGAGATGTGGTGCTGGATAAGAATGCTTCACATTCCTTGGACAGCACTTCATACCGATGAGTTCATCCTGAGTTGAGCATCAATATAAGGTCATCATCAACGTGCCTGTCCGGTTCCATGACTAAGTGGCCTTTGGTTAAAGGGGTCTCGGATTCGATTCCAGTCGGGTCGGGGATTTTAACTTTCACTAGATATTCCTATGGTTAGGGGGCTGAGTATTTGCGACGTATTCGGCATTAGACTACATCATAGATAGGGCGTGCAGGTCGCCTGTGCGGCGTCAACTCGAAAGAACTGTACTAGGCCTCTTCGGAGGCCACCAGCCAATTTTTAAATTTTAAAAACATTTTATGAGCGTGCCTGCCAAGACTTTCCCTATGCTTTGGTCGCATTCTACCACGCAGAGAAGGGAGCCTTGAAAATTGCATAATTTCAGGAAATGCGCCTGGGAAGGAGCGTGGAGGACCTCCTACACACTGGACAGTTTGTATACGACATCCTTCATACAGGCAACCCGCTTTGCACAAGACTGCGAAGGACTTAAATTGGTACAAATGAAGATCCTCAAAAATCACTATCCCTCAGAAATGAGGGAAAGATAAGAAGAATATACATGTACGAACTTTCATGAATTTTGAAAGCGTTACAGACTTTCATGTTCAATAACAAAATTTATAAATACGAATATAAAGAGGGCATTACAAACTGCACATCGACTTTGTTAGTTTAAAGGAAGCGAAACGTTTCATTCATATCGAATCGATGCTCGGACGTAAACAAGCTTGTTACTAAGCAATATCAGAAGAAACGAAATCAAAGGAAGGCGGAGAGTGGTCTTGGAGTATCAGCATCGTTCAGCCTCAGTGCATTTCTTTCTTATCTAACTTGTTTCTCCCAGGCAATTTCTACGACGAAGTGAAAGCTAGCGTGCAAAATCAAATCAGAATATCCTGTTTCACCGCTCGACTTGCCTCTCAACTTGGAGAAACCACCGGCCGCTTAGCTCTGGTCTGTTTCAGACACCCCAACTTCCTGGAGGCTTATCTTGTTTCCTTCCCAGTTGCTCCTCAACTTTAGATTAGCGATCGGGAATAAATTGCACGTGTGTGGAAACTTCGATTAGCAGCCCTAACACTCGCTTTTTAAAGCATCTCTGAATGAACGTAATCAGCGCAGCATGTACCTTCAATACCATCCTATCTTAAGAGAAAGCCATATCAGAACTCTTGGTAAAAACCAGCTCCCATTTATGGGTTTTATTTTAGACTTTTATAGGGCAGGTCGACTGGAATGTTTTGTTGAAAGCACAAAGAGGCCTCTAAATACACCATAGGGATCGCAGAATTATATTACAGCTATACAAGAACCAGATAGCACTGATAGGAAAGGAGAACTCGGAAGCAAAGTTCTCTACGGGAGTAGGGCAGGGGTGTGGTTTAACATTTATATTGAAGTTGCATTAAAAGAATATTGGGTAAAGAATGCATGCGGGTTTAACGTCAATGGAAGGCTGTACAACACCGTACGCTTTGCAGACGATATTGCATTGGTTACAGAAACCCAACGCGATATGGAGATCGCTTCAGAACTATCGAAACAATTGTTGAACGAAAAATGTAAACTGAAAATAAATAATACAAGAATAATGATGAGAAATGTTTTTAAGCCATTAAAGAATGAATGACAGCAGTGTTACTTATCGAATAAACAAATGTTTGCAAATCGAAGTACAAGATCACAATGGTATAAGCAAGTAGAGAAAGACCTCACTGAATTACGATCACCAGATCTGCACGGTAAAAATATAATCAGTAAAATTTTTCACAGAATAGTGGGCTCGAACCCCACTGTCGGTAGCCCTGAAGGTGGTTTTCCGTGCTTTCCAGTTTTCACACCAGATAAATGATGGGGCTGTACCTTAATTAAGGCCATGGCCGTTTCCATCCCATTCCTAGGCCTTTCCTATCCCATCATCCACATAAGACATACCTGTGTCGCTGCGACGTAAAACAATTAGCAAAGACAGAAACATGCTTCCCCTGAGAACTTAAATAACTTTTTTGCCTTATGTTGTTATTCCCTGCGGTGAGAATACAGAGTTGACCTCTTAACCGTCGTGGTCACCAGGCTGGAAAATTGCTCTTTATAAGAAATGTATGCATTAAAGCAAGGAAAGTTAACACCTGTCAGATACTTCTTTTTCTATTACCTTTTCCTCTTCGTCTTTTGCCTTGCTATCTTATGTCATTTTATTTCATATTTTTGCTTCGTCTGTGAATGCCTCCGGGTTCCCCCGTAATTACATTTTCCTTTACGGTATTGGAACCACGAAAGGAAATTAATTATCATGCTACCATAGCAGTATTTTAATTTTAAAAAACTCAAATAGTGACTGATAACTACACCGTATCAACTGCTTATCACACTATATTATAATACATCTAATCCAATCTATTTCTTGTTACTAAGCAATATCAGAAGAAACGAAAATTGCCGGGCTGAGTAGCTCAGATGCCAGATTGCTGGCCTTCTCGTCCACAACTTGGCAGTCTTGATCCTGGTTCAGTCCAGTGGTATTCAAAGGTACTCCAATACGTCAGCCTAGTGTCGGTAGCTTTACTGCCACATTAAATAACTCATGTGGAACGAAATTCCGGCACCTCGGCGTCTCTGAAGTTGTATGTGGTACATAAAATTAATAACATTATTTCGTTCATCCTCTCGTTTCAGACAACTACGGAACACATCATTTCAACTCTCTCCTTCTTTGGGCTTTAACAATTGCCCAGTAATTTCGCATTCGTTCTCGGTAAAGTTCCTTTCTCTCCTGTGTCTACGAATTTAATGTTTTAGTTTCGGATTTTCTTCGACACCATGGCATGCTTGAAATTTCTCCTTTCGTAGGACACGTACCAGCATATCATTATGTGTGATCCCCCATTCTTCCAGATCTCTTTCTACCTCAGTGAAGCAAGTCTGTTTTATTTTCCAGTCCTAAAAGTAGTTAATTATCCGATTGGCCACTGTAACCTGTCCAAAAAGGTGATCCTTCTTTTTCACATGTTGTAGGTTATCTTATTGACATGGATGTACAGTTTAATACTATTAAATCCAAATTCCATTTTCACACTAAGATTTTCTTAAGGATCCTCTTCCTTGCTTTTCTACAATTTTTATTCGGGATCTGTTACCATTTATAATTGGTTCAGATGCATGAAGTACTTCTGTTTTAACTACTGTGTTATAATGTCGAAATTCTGCTTTTTTATATAGTAAATTTATTGTATCTGTTCCAAGTAATTCTGTATTCTCCTTGAAGTTTTGCAGTTCTCTCTTTGTTAATTTGCTGACTGAACCATATTGGTTCAATAATTTCACCTAGATACTTAAATTTGTATACTTGGGTGATATTTCCGTATCTCGTGATTAATGACTGATTGCTGAAACCTGACCTACTCATCGAAACCGATTTTCAACCTATTAGGTCGTGTTACGTACATTTAGTACGTATTGAAGATATGTTAATAGAGAACAAAAATGGCCAACCAGACACCAGTGGGGTCAGAACCCACAACCTCCCGATTTCACGTCGGTTGCTCTACCAATTGAGCTATGGCTGGTATTTCATTGAGTTTTCTACACACTGGACTGCTTCCTGTCTGGTTTTAGATTGGATGGCAATGTCATCAGCTTATGCTAGGCAGTAGGTGAATTTGGTTTGGATACATCTACCAACTTTAGTTTCATTTTGCCATGTCCTAATAACTTTTTATATTACTTCATTAAATATTATGGGAGATAATCCATCCCCTTGTCTGAATCCTATTTTGACTTCAAATGGCTCCGAAATTTTCCCAAAAAATTTTACTTTCGATGTTGTCGCGGTCATTTCTGCCTTGATTATTATATTTATTACTATTATTACTATCAACACCCTCCATAGCTCAGGCGGCAGTGCGTCGGTCTCTAACCGCTCAGTTCCGTCGTTCAAATTCCGATCACTTCATGTGAAATCTGTGCAGAAATAAAGCGGAGAAAGGAATAGCTTTTTTCTCCGGGTACTGCGGTTTTTCCTGTCAACTTTAATCCCAGCAACACTCTCCACTATCATTCCATTTCATCCGTCAGTCATTAATCATTGCCTCAGAGGAGTGCGACAGGCTTCGGCAGCCGGCACATGTCCTATCGTCGCCGCTAGATGGTGGCTTCATTCATTCCGTTCTAGACCCAGTCGAATGTCTAAAAACAGGCTGTCCATTTTATTTTGGTATTATTGTTATGCCGCAAAATACCGCCAACAATTAAGGGATTCGCCTAGCACACTTCTCTGCAGTGGGAGTACTTAAGTTCTGCATTAAATTTTATATGAAGATGCTGGATTTAGTAGTATTTCTTGTAATTTTTTTTCGCATGGAAATGCTTTGCACTTCTGTTGTTGTAGTTGTGTCGTTGGATAGTTATGTTTAAATTTAGTTTATTATCACTTGTAGTGTAAAGCTAGTAGTAAGCTCAAGCTATAATATTGTAAGCCACAGTGTTATGCACTGGAAATATTTAAGTAGTGTGTGAATTGGTATTGCCGGCCTCGTGGTGAAGGGGTAGCGTGCGTGCCTCTTACCCGGAGGCCCCGGATTCGATTCCTGGCCAGGTCAGGGATTTTTTACCTCGACCTGAGGGCTCGTTCGAGGTCCACTCAGCCTACGTGATTAGAAATGAGGAGCTATCTGACGCTGAGACAGCGGCCCCGGTCCAGAAAGCCAAGAATAATAGCCGAAGGGATTCGTCGTGCTGACCACACGACACCTCGTAAACTGCAGGCCTTCGGGCTGAGCAGTGGTCGGTTGGTAGGCCAAGGCACTTCAATGGCGGTAGTGCCATGGGCTTTGGTTTTGGTGAATTCGTATTTATATTATGATGCTGGATTTAGAATGTTAAATTAGTATTATTTCCTGTCGGATAGTCTTTCCATGGTATTGCTTGTTTTACTGTAGTTGTTGTATTGGTGTTGTTGTTGGGTAGTTAGGTTTTAACTTTATTATCACTTGTAATGTTAAGTTGCCGGCCCCGTGGTGTAGCGATAGCGTGCTTGCCTCTTACTTGGAGGCCCCGGATTCGATTCCTGGCCAGGTCAGGGATTTTTACCTCGACCTGAGGGCTGGTTTGAGGTTCACTCAGCCTACATGATAACAATTGAGGAGCTATCTGACGGTGAAATAGCGGCTCCGGTCTAGAAAGCCAAGAATAACAGCCGAGGGGATTCGTCGTTCTGATTATACGACACCTCGTAATCTGCAGGCCTTCAGGCTGAACAGCCGTCGCTTGGTAGGCCAAGGCCCTTCAAGTAATTTAAGCCATAATGTTAAGCACTGGATATAATTAATGATAAACTAGTAATATTTCTTGTAATGTTTTCTTTTCCATACATTTGCCTGTTGTACTTGTTGTTGTTGTTGTTGTTGGATAAGCATATTAACTTTACCATATTATCACACTACTGTAAGCAACAATTGCCACGGGGATATTTCCCAGTTGTGATGTATTTGTTAATAATATGAATAATACAGTAAACAATTCAAACGTGAGCAAACATAGCCGAGTGTTTGTCTTCTGCAGTGAAAAGTATTTGTGTTTTAATAATGACTTTGTCAGTGTTTGGTAAATAAAAGTCTCTATATTTTGAAGTGGGTTCAGAAATTCTTCCCTACTTTACAATCATCTCTACAGTTGACAACAACGAACTAAATACATACAATACGTACTCACGCCCGTTATGGGAATCTTTTTCCATGGTTATGAATACAATATAGTTAACCTGCTCTAGAAAAGGAGAAGTGTATTTAGACCTTGTTACTGAATGCTAAACTATCCTAAGTGCTGGACAACCTTGGAGGCTGTGCTTGTTCTGCTCGCTGTGGAGTTGAGAGTTCCGTCCCCATGGAAGGCACCACACACGTATCACTCGGCACCAAGGGAAATTAAATAACATCACAGCCTTATCAAGAGTCTCCTTGTATAAAGGAATATTTGTGCATGCTGCACATAGACTGCGTTGGAGCTCCTTTCAACGCAGGTTCACTAGACAGAAAATTTCCATTGTCCACAGCGTCGCACACGTAATTCTCCGTCATATTTAGGAGACGGTTAAGTACCTACGCTCAGTCCTAAAGTATGTTATGGAATGTATGATCATTAATTTTAACCCGTGGAAGGAACAAAATCGTGAAGTTCATATCAGGCGGTACCAAAATAAGTGATGGAGGGTAAGATAGAAGGAAAGAGGGCAAGGGGAGACCCAGAGCAAGATGGATAGACCCACTAAAAAACACTATAAGGATAATAATGTTATTTGCCTTACGTCCCACTAACTACTTTTATGATCTTCGGAGACGCCGAGGTGCCGGAATTTTGTCCCGCAGGAGTTCTTTTACGTGCCAGTAAATCTACCGACACGAGGCTGTCGTATTTCAGCACCTTCAAATACCACCGGACTTAGCCAGGATCGAACGTGCCAAGTTGGGGTTAGAAGGCCAGCGCCTTAACCGTCTGAGCCACTCAGCCCGGCACACACACACACACACTATACGGAAAAGAAGACTGGACTGTAATACATTTCTTGAAGAGGAGTGGTGGAAGGAGTGGCAACGGTGGAGAAGTACCATTAACAACTCGACCTGGCAGGAGCTGGACAAGGGAAATGAAAATAATGAAAATGATGATGATAATTCTCATCCACGGAACACAAGTCATCGAAAAAGTATGCGATCTTAAGCGAAAGTCCATTTTATGTTCGCAGTGATGTGTTATTGCAGTAAGGCCTCCTAAATTCGTGGCTCACTCCAATAGCCGAATGGCTTGCTGAGAGGTGCTGGTAGTAGTTGGAATATTCAAACCTTTCTCTGCGTGAACTTCTCTCCAGCTTGTGAATACTTAATTGATTTCCATTCTTCCTTTGTGAAGGGAACTTGACGCTGAAACTCCAAAGTTTGTCGGGAGAGTCCTGGTGGTGTGACATTCTGGGAAGAGCTGTAAACGAGAATAAACTGCTGCACAAGGTGTTTCATCAGCAGGCCGCCACACCACGTACCGTATTCGATCTGTACTATCCACTTCATGCACATAATGCAACCATAATCGCAATGGTCAGTAAAGGGTACAAGACATATATAATAAAAGCAAAACAAGGTCATCTCCGCACAGGCCATGAAGGCCCTTGGAGGAGTGGAAGGTAAGGCTTCCACTATCCGTAACCTCGGCACTTAGTGGGGTAGAGTGGTTAGCTGTACGCCCGGCCGCCTTCGCCTCCAAGAATTAACCTGGTACACACTGTTGGTGTAGGCTGGGTGAAACTCAGGGCCATATGCATCTGCGGAATTGGAAATCTCATTTCATATTTTTTCGACTTTCTGACACGGAATCGAATCCTCGTCCTTTCGGGTGAATACATACATACAAAGAGTGGCGTGAAGTGGGACTTCCTGGGTGTGCCGGTTCGAAACAGTCGAGCATGTGATGACGTTTTTTCGAGCATTCTACTAAAGTTTCACGAGAAGAAATTCGATTCCCCAAATAAAATACGCAATGTATAAAATGTCCACCTCTGTCGTGTAGTGGTTTCTGTGATTAGCTGCCATCCCCGGAAGCTCGGATTCGATTCCTGGCTGTGCCACGAAAGTATAAAGACGGTACGAAAAGTGGAATGCCGTCCACTGAGCATCGGGGGGTAAACTGAATAGAGAGGGTTCCATTCCCACCTCAATCAACCTCGACACGGTTTTCTGTTTTCCCACTTTCTGAAAATGCCGGGATGGTACCTAATATAAGGCCACGACGGCTCCCTTCCCTCTTCCTTGCCTGCCCCTTCCAATCTTTCCATCCCTTACAAGAGCCCTGTTTAGGGCTCACGCTCCAGCCCTTAAGGCGGTAGATGTGGGATTCCTCACTGTGTCTGGGGGAAAAACCAGCTATGGACGGAAGCGGGTTAAATAAATAAATAATATATAACATTGTACGAATAATGATAAATTTGTCATTTTGGAAGACGCGAAGACAGCCACGGTGAATCTATATACCATGATACATTCAAATGATTTTCGGAAACTCCATGTGATTTAAAGACTTCTAATTCAGCAGTTGGTCTCTTATTCGAAATAAAATTACTTTTCTCAGTAAATGTACGTGATTCCAAGGAACGGTTCAAAAGATTCTATTTAACACAATCTCAGTTATAGGAGTATACTTTACCAGTCAGTTTAGAAGCCGTGCTTGGGGTACGTAAGGGAAGGAAGAATAACACCGTTTGCCTCTGTGTCTAACCGGTAAATAACGCACAACGCCGAGCGTTACACACTCTCACCATGACACTGAAGGCCACTAACACCCAGCCTTGACGAGATATCTGTTCAAGGGCTGCAGGCAACATGTTCGTAAATCGGAAACACTGAAGACGTTTCAAGTTCGTACTATGAATTAGTTAATTCTTCGGTGCTAGGTAGCAACCATATCTTTAAATAAATATGTTACGGGAATCGGGCGTATTTAGATTGTTGATAGAGAATACAAGTTATATGATATTAGGTACACTCCCTAATTTCTATTTATTTATACGTTGCTGGCAGCAAACACGAATTAAAAATTTTACCCACCCACAATCTTCATTATAAACTGTTATGCAATTAAGCTTTTTGCTAGTTGCTTTACGTCGCACCGACACAGATAGGTCTTATGGGGACGATGGGACAGGGAAGGGCTAGGAGTGGAAAGGAAGCGGCCGTGGCCTTAATGAAGGTACAGCCCCAGCATTTGCCTGGTGTGAAAATGGGAAACCACGGAAAACCATTTTCAGGGCTGCCGACAGTGGGGTTCGAACCTACTATCTCCCGAATACTGGACACTGGCCGCACTTAAGCGACTGCAGATGGATATAAGCATTCAGTCTGCAAACCTCTTTCAATTGATTCGTTTATTTCCACATCCCTTGCCATTAAATCTGTTAAAATTCGTCTAATCATCGTCCCCATGGTCCTCCTCTACTTCTCTTACCCTCCATGGCCGATTTCATTATTCTCCTAGGTATCCTACCCTCCTCCATTTGCATTACATGGTCCAGCCACCGAAGCCGATCATGCTTCGTCCATCCAGTTCATTCCTAACTCGTCTGGCTCCATGCCTAAATGGTTAGCGTGCAGACGTTGGGTCACAGGGGTTCCGGGATCGATTACCGACAGGGTCGGGAATTTCAACCATAACTCGTTAATTCAGCTGTCACGCAGGTTAGGTGTATGTGTCATATTCATCATCAACCCACCCTCTTCACGCTGTGCAGGTCGCCTACGGTCGTCAAATCAAAAGCCCTGCATCTGGCTAGCCGAACTTGTCCTCGGACACTCCCGACCGGTATGTCGTGATGAGGATGAAATGATGATGAAGACGGCACATACACCCAGCCGGAATTCGAACCCGGGACCGCTGTAACCAAAGGAGATCAATGGTGTTTGATTAATTCAAATTAGTACTACAGTGGAGAGGTAGTGATCATTGTTTAAAGAAGAAGTACATCTGGACGGTCATTCTCTCATAACATTAAGCAGGGGAAAGCAAACCAGATGGCCATAATCCTTAAGGCATGGTTTGCTCGATCTAGTCCCGTTGGTGCAAAATATTTTCACCACTAGAATAATGGCCTGCAGGATACTAGAGATAGTGGTAATCAATTTCTAACCGCTAGATTGAGGGCATACGTTGATGGTGATTTGTAAGTCGGATGGAGACGTCAACCACTGAGCAGACTCCTTTGTGTTATTGGCAGAAGCAGGCTATGTGCCGACACTAGAATTCACCCTCTCCGTAAATCAACATCATCACAATAGCCAACCGAGACGAGCAGGCCGTCCATGGTCGTCAAATGGGAATATCTGCACCAGACGAGTTGGACATGTCCATGGACACGCTCGGCACTAAAATCCATACTATAAATAAAGTCCAGCTCTTGGCCTAATTGTCAGTGCAGTGGCCTTCGTCCCAATGGGACTCGGGTTCGATTCCCGGCCGGGTTGGGGAATTTCCCTCGGCTCAGGGACTGGGTTCTTGTGGTATTTCACAAAATTCCTACAATTCACACGCCTCATAAAACAGTACCCTCAATCACAGTGATACGCAATTTCCCATACAGAGCAGCTGCCGCTAGCACAGCTAAGTGAAAGCAATCACAAGCCCAGCCATAGGTGCCGTGGTCGCCAAGCTTACAGTCCCCATTAATCAGTTCATTTGACAGTCAGGAGATGCCGTGATTGTATTCTACCGCCCTCACTCACAGGGGAAAGGTACTTAGTAGTCGATATTTACCAGTTATCACACATTACAAATCCCTATCGAACGGAATGGCCATGCGTGCTGATGGATGCAAGCTGTGCATTCGGGACACGCTGGGTTTGAACCCCACCATAGAATGTCCTGAGAATTAATACCCGCGGTTTCCTTTTTTCACTTCCATGCAAATTCCTGGACAGTTCTTATTCATGGGGCACAAACGATACCTTACACTTCCTTACCCAAGTTCTTTCGCCAAGATATATTTTAATCTTCTTTAGCTCTTCAACTAAGGCTGGCATCAGGAAGGGCATCCACCCGTAGAACATGTCGTACAAAGCTGTCTCATCCCCCACATAACGGAAACAACGTAAACCGGGTTGGTCACACTGATATTTAATTTAAAAGACGTAATTAGATACCCCGCACCGTTGTCATTTTATTAGCTCCTGAAGTTAGGCAATCAGATTGCTTTAGTGGGCGACTTCATATGGCTTTGCCAGGCGGTGTTGCTAAATCTACTCGTGGCTTATGACCGGCTTGAGAGCGCCAAGAGTAGAAATAAACTTCTCCAGGGAAGGAACTTGAATAAGAAACTTCCTGGTGATAGGCTCGTCTCACAGCAAGCACGCTACATTGGCATTGGGTGAAACCAAGCCACGTGTAGTTTTAGCAACACCGCCTCGTAAAGCTCCGCCTCATCTTTGTCCAGCACAAATCTCACATGGAGTGACCGGGATTTGAACCACGGAACCCAGCGGTGAGAGGCCGACGCTGCGGGGGAACTATAAAGTGAATCTATGGATGAGAAAAATATAAATCTCACATATTAGACCCTGGATTCTGCAGGTAAGGATTAATAATAACTTCGGTATTAACATTCACATGAAGCGAGATGTAACCCAATAACTACCAATTAAAGGTTTCTTTGTCTTCAGCTTCACTAATTGTTAATTAAAACAGGAACACAGGTACATCAAAGAGAATAATGAATTAAGCGCTAACACTTGAGACCTAAAACAAAGAACAGCTCAACTTCCGGATATTATCCCTCCATTTAATTTCAACTCTCGTTTGCTTTATTTCCGCTATACAGAAATGTCAGATGTGACCCTTTTGAGCAGAGTTTTAACTGTAAAAGGGTCACTAATTTTCTTGCTGTGTGGAGGGTTTTTTTCAAATAAATGCGCATTACTCCTTTTATTGTTCTCGCTAAAGTACGGTAAGGTACTACTGAGTTTTAGTTTAATCCGAATATTGCAACAGGAAGAAATGCAATCGTTCTAAAAATAAAAGAGAGGGAAAACTGTCGGTATTCTAACAGGTCAGCAAGGCGATACCATTGTTTTCAGCCTATTTTACCATTTGTACCAGCAATCATCCTCCCGCAAGGGCTGAGTAGCTCAGAAGTTTGAAACGTTAGCCTTCTGACCCCAGCTTGGCAGGTTCGATCCTGACTCAGTCAACTGGTATCTGATGGTGTTCAAATACGTCAGCCTTGTGCCGGTAGATTTACTGGTACGTAAAAGAACTCATGATGGACAAAATTCCGGCACCTCTGCATCTCCGAAAAAGTCACAAATAGTTAGTGGGACGTAAAATATTATTATTATTATTATTATTATTATTATTATTATTATTATTATTGCGTTACGGCCTACGAGGTACCAGATTTCAATTTCATTTCATCCTTTGTTGTTGTTGTTCCTTTCTTTTCCTCCAATATTCCTTCATTGTTTCACTATTTTTCTTTCTTTAGACCACTTTGTACCGGTTTTCTTTGCCTCCCTCCCCTGGAAGCCTTCCATCTGTAAACTTCCTTCCTGAACACTTCTCTTTCCATTACTTACCTTCTCTGATGTTGTTTCTTTCCAAATCATGTTTGATCTCTTGAATCCAGGTGTTTGTTGACTTCTTATTACAAAGACACGTGAAGATCTTTTTGGTTAGTCTACTGTCGTCCATTCTGTAAATATGTCCCAAAAATAGCAGTCTCCTCTTCAGTACTTTTATAGATAACTAGCAAGATACCCGTGCTTCGCTAGGGTATTATACTGAAATTTATAATTAAATGCTTATTGTTTTATATATAATCCGCCGAAATTCGCGATCTGACTGGTTATCTGAGAGAATCCGCCAAAATTCGCGATCTGACTCGTTTTCTAATAGATTACGGCAAGTTTCCTCCCATTTTTTAATCTTTCTTTCCAGCAATCGATTTCGTACTTCCCGGGCTAGGTCCAGGTATTCCACCCTGTCAGTTGGGTCCCTAAATCTTTGCCATCTTTTCCTATAAGAATTTTTAATATGGATCAAATCCTTGAGGAGATCCGGCGTGGTGTCCTCTTGGGTGCCTTGGTGGTACTGAACCCGCGGCTGGACTGCATTCTTAGTCATTACCCGTCCAGGACCCGTTTCCAGCGTGGTCTGCACATTTGACGACGGTCCAGAACATTATTATTATTATTATTATTATTATTATTATTATTATTATTATTATTATTATTATTATTATTATTATAGATGTTCTGGACCCCCCAGCAAGATGCAAGACCGCTACTTGGCGGTAAATTACATCTGCTGCCACTGTCATTGTTAACAATGTGACCAGCACCATTGTCACGCGTAGCCAAGTGGGCCGGATTTCTGGTGATACGAATGACATATTCCGTGCATTGTTGACCTTATTATAGAGGTGAATAATTGGACGGTCAATCTCATTCCTATCGTTTATTTCAAAGGTGTTTAAATTTTTATTTATATGCCGGGAGAATGTACTGTAATCTAAGAACGTTCTCCGAAGAAAAAGATGGCTCTTGAAAACGAACCCAGGAAAGATAAAAAATGATCGGTTTATGATCAGAATAAGCACATCGGAAATCTACAGCCTGTTTCCAGTCATTCGACAGGGTCAGGAATGGAATGAATAAAGCCCCCGTCTGGCGGCGGCAATAGGAATTGTGCCGGCTGCCGAAGCCTGTCGCACTCCTCTGGGGCAATGGATAATGAATGACAAATTAAATGAAAAATATTGGACAGTTTTGCTGGAATGAATGACGACAGGGAAAACCGGAGTATCCGGAGAAAACCCTGTCCCGCCTCCGTTTTTTCCAGCACGAATGTCTCATGGAGTGACCGGGGTTTGAACCACATAACCCAGCTGTGAGAGGCAGGCGCGCTGCCACCTGAGCAACGGAGGCTCCTTATAAGTACATTATGAACAATAAAATCAACTATTCTCATCTCCTTTTACACCCCATCTCCGTTAAGTTTATTTACCCCACCCGCCCACAAAAATAACAGAAAGGCATGTTTCTTTATGTTTAAAGGAGATTCCAAACACCAATGTTCACGTCTATTACCTTCAGTTTTGAGATATAAGTATCCCCATAAAAATAATTCACTTTTTTCACTTCCCTTCACACTCCTCCCCCCCCCTCCCCGAATTGAATTTCTCGGCAAAAACCTTATTTCTTTAATAGTAAAGGATCTTCTAAATACCAATTATCACGACTCTAACTTCCTCAGTTTTTGATTTGTGTGACCTCATGAAAGGAATTCAACTCCTTTTCAAACCCGCCCACCAAGATGATTCCCACCCCCGAAAAAACGCGTTTTCTTTGTTTCTAAAGGAGATCCAAATACCAATTTTCACGTCTGTAACAACTTTAGTTTTTATTAGACGTAAGTGTTCCCATACAATTAAGTCAATTAATTTTTCAATTATTTAACCCCTCCCCCCTTTCATTGGATTTTTTGAGAATACATGTTTCTTTACTTTAAAGCAGAATCCAAATATCAGATTTCACGTCTGTAACATTTTCATTTTTGAGATATCAGTAGCTTAATTAAAATAATGGCATTCAACCCATTATTCACCCTTTTACACCACTCCTATTGGGATTTTCCGAAAACGAAAAATATATGTTTCTTTATTTTTAAAGGAGGTTTTAAATACCAATTTTTACATCTGTAAACGTTTCAAGTTTTAAGATGTAGATACTCATTTTAAAAATTCACATCCCCTCCTTTTCACCTCCCATATTTGGATTTTCCAAAAACGAAAAAATACCTGTTTCTTCATTTTTAAAGTAGATCCCAAATACCAATTTTCAGGTCTGTAATACCTTCAGGTTCTAAAATTAAAGTAGCCTCATTAAAGGCATTCAACCCATTTTTCACCCTTTTCCACCCTTCCTATTGGGATTTTCCGAAAACAAAAATATACGTGTTTCTTTATTTTTAAAGGAGATTCTAAATACTAACTTTTTACATCTATAAACTTTAATAGTTTTGTGATATAGATACACTCATTTTAAATATTCACCCCCTCTCACCCCCTATTAATTGGATTTTCCAAAAGAAAAAAAAATTACGTGTTTCTTTATTTTTAAAGGAGATCCAAAACATCAATTTTCAGGTCTGTAATATATTCAGTTTCTGAGAGATAAGTATCCTCATTAAATGCATTCAACCAATTTTTCACCCCTTTCCACCTTTCCTATTGGGATTTTCCGAAAACAAAAAATATGTGTTTCTTTATTTTTAATGAAGATTCTAAATACCAATTTTTACATCTGTAAACTTTCAAAGTTTTGAGATATAGATACACTGATTTTAAAAATTCACCCCCCTTTTCACACTCCCATTAATTGGATTTTCCAAAAACAAAAAAATACGGGTTTCTTTATTTTTAAAAGAGATCAAAAGTACCAATTTTCAGGTCTGTAATACCTTTAGTTTCTGAGATATAAGTACCGGTATCCTGATTAAAGGCATTCAACCCATTTTTCACCCTTTTTCACCCCTCCTATTGGGATTTTCTGAAAACAAAAAAATACGTATTTCCTTATTTTTAAGGAAGATTCTAAATACCAATTTTTACATTTGTAATCTTTTAAAGTTTTGAGATATAGATTCGCTCATTTTAAAATTTCACCCCTATTTTCACCCCCTTAGCGACGGTATATCCAAAAATCCTCTCTTAGTGAGCACCTACATCTTAATATGAATGTATCCCCAAAATTTCATTTCATTGTGTCCAGTAGTTTTGGCTCGGCGATGATGAATCAGTCAGTCAGGACAAGTTATTTTATATATATAGACTAGCAAGATACCCGTGCTTCGCTACGGTATTATACTGAAATTTATAATTGAATGTTGTTTTAGATATATAATCAGCCGAAATTCGCGATCTGAATCGTTTTCTGCGAGAATCCGCCAAAATTCGCGATCTGACTCGTTTTCTAATAGATTATGGCAAGTTTCCTCCCATTTTTCAATCTTTATTTCCAGCAATCGATTTCGTACTTCCCAGGCTAGGTCCAGGTATTCCACCCTGTCAGTTGGGTCCCTAAATCTTTGCCATCTTTTCTTATAAGCATTTTTAATATGGAACAAATCCTTCAGGAGATCCGGCGTGGTGTCGTCTTGGGTGCCTTGGCGGTACTGAACCCGCGGCCAGACTGCATTCTTAGTCATTAACCGTCCAGGACCCGTTTCCACCGCGGTCCGCACATTTGACGACGGTCCAGAACATTATTATTATTATTATTATTATTATTATTATTATTATTATGATTATTATTATTATTATTATTATTATTATTATTATTATTATTATTATTATTACTATTATAGATGTTCTGGACACCACAGCAAGATGCAAGACCGCTACTTGGCGGTAAATTACATCTGCTGCCATTGTTATTGTTGAGAATGTGACCAGCACCAATGTCGCGCGTAGGCAAGTGTGCGGGATTTCTGGCGATACGAATGACATACTTCCGTGCATTATTGACGTTATTATAGAGGTGAACAATTGGACGGTCAATCTCATTCCTATCGTTTATTTCAAATGTGTTTAAATTTTTATTCATATGCCAGGAGAATCTACTGTAATATAAGAACGTTCTCCGAAGGAAAAGTTGGCTGTTGAAAACGAACCCAGGAAAGATTAAAAAGATCGGTTTATGATCAGAATAAGTACATCGAAAATATACAGCCTGTTTCCAGTTATTCGACAGGGTCAGGAATGGAATGAATAAAGCCCCATCTAGCGGCGACAGTAGGAATTGTGCCGGCTGCCGAAGCACACCTCTGGGGCAATGATCGATGGATGACAAATGAAATGAAATATTGGACAGTGTTGCTGGAATGAATGATGACAGGGAAAAGCGAAGTATCCGGAGAAAAACCTGTCCCGCCTCCGTTTTGTCCAGCACGAATGTCACATGGAGTGACCGGGATTTGAACCACGGAACCCAGCTGTGAGAGGCCGGCGCGCTGCCGCCTGAGCAACGGAGGCTCCTTATAAGTACATTATGAACAGCAAAATCAATTGGTCTCACCTCCTTTTACACCCCACCGCCGTTAAGTTTATTTACCCCCCCCAAAAAAAATTAAATCCAAACCCCAATGTTCACGTCTATTACCTTGAGTTTTGAGATATAAGTATCCCCATAAAAATAATTCGCTTTTTTTTACTTCCTTTCACACTTCTCCCCCCCCCCCCACTTAAGTGAATTTTCCGGCAAAAAATACTTGTTTCTTTAATAGTAAAGGATCTTCTAAATAGCAATTATCACGACTCTAACTTCTTCAGTTTTTGATTTATGTGTCCTCATGAAAGGAATTCAACTCCTTTACACTCCCGCCCCCCCCCCCCAAGATGGTTTCCCCCACAAAACGCGCATTTCTTTGTTTTTAAAGGAGATCAAAATACCAATTTTTACGTCCGTAACAACTTTAGTTTTTATTAGATGTATGTATTCTCATACAATTAAGTCAATTAATTTTAGAATTCTTCCCCCCCTTTTCATTTGATTTTCCGAGAATACGCGTTTCTTTATTTTTAAAGGAGATCCCATATACAAATTTTTAGTTCTGTAATATATTCAGTTTCTGAGATATATGTATCCTCATTAAAGGCATTCAACCCACTATTCACCCTTTTACACCCCTCCTATTGGGATTTACAGGAAACGAAAAAATACTTATTCCTTTACTTTTAAAGGAGATTCTAAATACCAATTTTTACATCTGTAAACTTTTAAAGTTTTAAGATATAGACACAATCATTTTAAAAATTCACCCCCCTTTTCACCCCCCCCCCATTATCCGGATTTTTCAAAAACGAAAATATACGTGTTTCCTTATTTTTAAAGTGGATCCCCAATACCAATTTTCAGGTCTGTAATATCTTCAGATTCTGAAATATAAGTAGCCTCGTTAAAGGCATTCAACCTCTTTTTCACCCTTTTCCACCCTTCCTATCGGGATTTTCCGAAAAAAAAACGTGTTTCTTTATTTTTAAAGGAGATTCTAAATACCATATTTTACATGTATAAACTTTAAAAGTTTTGAGATATAGATACACTCATTTTAAATATTCACCCCCCTTTTCACCCCCATTATTTCGATTTTCCAAAAACAAAAAATACGTGTTTCTTTATTTTTAAAAGAGATCAAAGGTACCAATTTTCAGGTCTGTAATATCTTCAGTTTCTGAGATATAAGTATCCTCATTAAATACATTCAATCCATTTTCACCCCTTTTCACCCCTCGTATTGGGATTTTCTGAAAACAAAAAAATACGTATTTCCTTATTTTAAAAGGAGATTCTAAATACCAATTTTTACATCTGTAAACTTTCAAAGTTTTGAGATATAGATACACTCATTTTAAAATTCCAACCCCCTTTTATCCCCCTTAGCGAAGGAATATCCAAAAATCCTTTCTTAGCGAGCACCTACATCTTAAAATGAATCTATGCCCAAAATTTCATTTCTTTATGTCCAGTAGTTTTGGCTCGGCGATGATGAATCAGTCAGTCAGTCAGTCAGGACAAGTTATTTTATATATATAGATGTGTTTTCTATGTTCTGATTAATTACGCTATTACTTCTTAATTTCCAAACTTCTGTAGTTTTTGTAGGATCTAACATTTTTCTTATAATTATTCTCTGTAGTACTTCCAAACTTTCAAGTTTTTAATTGAGTAATAAGCATTCACTGGCATATATGCATTCAGGTTTTACAACTGTGTTGTAGTGATTTATTTTAAGATTTTTAGATAAACATTACTGTTGTATATATTTTTCGTACCATATCGTCGCTGCCGGGACAAAACCTCCTATGTGAAATATTTTGGCTTAGAACTTTGGCCGGTAAGGTTCTGTCCTCTAAGGTGCAATATTGTGTGAATATTGTCAAGGCATTCTCACACTTCATGAAATATGTGCTGCGGGTCAGTATATCTCGAAAATTATTATCACATAGGAGGTTTTGCCCCGGCAACGACGATATGTTCTTTACATTTTGTGTATTCTTGCATCTATAGCAGATTATTATTATTATTATTATTATTATTATTATTATTATTATTATTATTATTATTATTATTATTGTCATCATCATCATCATCATCATGACCACGACGCGCAGGTCGCCTACGGGAGTAAAATCGAAAGACCTGCACCTGGCCTGCCGAACATGTCCCCGAACACTCCCGGCACTAAAAGCCATACGCCATTCTTATTATTATTATTATTATTATTATTATTATTATTATTATTATTATTATTATTATTATTATTATCATGGAGCAATCAAACGAAATTAATTCTGCTATTGTAGCAGTACAAATTAAAATCCTTAAATACCGACTGATAATTACACCGTCACAACTCTTTATCACACTATGTTATATTACAGATAATTATTTTTGTTACCGTGTTTTAGTGGTAGGTAGAGGTGAAAGAAGGTGCGGGTGTGAACGGGTCTCAAACTACGGAATCACAGTTAATGTAAAATTCAACAAGGTTATATTTTCTTTTCAAAAAACAAAGAAATAACAAGCATGGCAGGTACAAAGTCGCAGTCCAAAGGGTAGTTACAATATTTACAGGCTTTTGGGCTTCGCGCCCTGACTTTACAATGCTTGGGCAGTTAGCTCAGTTTTACCCCCAAACACAAGTTTTAACAGAGGGGTAGAAAACCCCATTCATACCGAGGAGCCCTAGCTCCTCTTTACACAGGAAAGCCTCCTCGAGGCATACAAAATCGAATTCCAAAAGAGCAATCTGCTCTCAAAGTTTAAGCCAATCACAGGCCACACCAAACTCCACCTTCAAGCTGTCCTCTAAGGACATATACACAGGGGTAAAATACCCAACCTACTGAGGTCTATTAAATGAAAAAGAAGGTTAATTAAATGACCTCTAAAATAACAATTTGAGAGGAGGCAACTTGCACCCCTAATACACTTTGATTAACACCTACTTGGCACTAGGCCGTTGATACAAGGGCTAATCCCATACTAAAGAGGTGACTTAAGAAGAGAACAATTTGTTTTACGTCAACGAAGAATAGGTTGAGAAAACTAAGTTCACCTCACACAATATGAGTGGGAGCTCGAGAGGGTTAGCACTCTCTATCCCAGTATGTAGCTTTAAAAGAGAAAATATGAAAAGAGTAGTTACATTTAGGAAAAGGTTACATGGTGGAACGCTTAGAACCCGCCCCGAGAGTTAAACTGCTAAGCAAGCAAAGAAAGAAGTTATTAATCGGCCATTACCTTGTTGTTGACCGCTGCCGAGAAAAGAGGCGCTTCCCGCCCCCTGCTATGTACTTTACACACTGAAAGATGGAACAGAAGTGGCCCAGAGACCCAAAAATCAGCAGTTTATATCCTCTCGGGGAAGGTTCTAGGCGTTAGGGGAATGAAAACACCCACCCACAATAATTTTATTGGCTAGGTTACAGAAACATATCCAAGTTGGGGGAAGATACATCGGATTGGTCGGAAATTACTAAAAGAAATTCGGGATTGGATAAATCTAAAACAAGGGGAAAAAGAGGGGTATACAGCCAACTTAAACAATAACAGAAAGAAATTTAACGAGAAACAAACATTTGAAATAAAAATTTCTCCAACAAAATAGTTCTTTGACTCCGCACTAGGGTGCACTATTGTTGATCTTCAGTAGTGTCCTCTAGAAGAGAAAGTTCACACTTCTTACTTCAAGCGAAACAAAAACACATCAAAAATGACAGTTCAAAAACTCAAAATTTTCCACGTAGAGACATCTTCTGAGAAACTAGAAAATTAATACTGTCCATAAAGTTCAGACTTCCTCCAGCAGAGGAGTTTCAACAGGCGCACATTTTAAATTAGCGGTGTGGAGGTGTACCGCCCGGTACAGACCTCCCCCCCCAAAAGTTCCTCCAGGGGTGACACATGAAATTGTTTGAAACAAGGTCCAAGTTATGCTGTGGATATGAAGATTGATTGCAGAAGCATTTATAAGATTTCTTAATTTGGTTTGATTCAGTTTCAACATTTGTTGTTGCAGGTGAAGTACAGTCTTTATGTTTGTAGGAGTTGAGTTCTGAAGATAAACTTTTAATACTTAAAAGTGATGAAAAATTTTGCAAAGTCCACCAAATATTGCAGTTGAATTCCCAAGTGTAGTCATTACTTATAGTAACTGTTCATGTAGTTGATGGTGATGAAGTGGGATGGCCAGACCGGCCGTTGCGGCTTGCGTCCAAAGGAGGCCGCTCGGACCCCTCAAGTACCCTGAGATACCGCTCGCCCGCACCATGAGGGGAGCAGAGGTGTTGAAGCACGCCGCGCCCGCGGTGAACATATACAGGCTACGGGCAAGTAGCAGGTCGTGCGCCGCACATCAGCCTTGGCCGGGAGGAGAGCTACGGCTCGCCGTGCACACGTCGTCCTCGCTGGGGCCGAGGGGGCCCGTCCTCGGACCCAGTAGCTGCACGGCGCCGCGCGGCTGCGGGGGCACTGAAACATTAAAGCTAGGCGGCAGAATTGTGTTGGACCATCATCTTTTTGAGGGCACAGGCTTGATGAAGAGGTTGAGGGGTCAGCGGCGTGCAGATGTCCATGGCATTTAATATAATACAGCCACAGTGTGTATTGGAGCAGGAGACGGGAGCGTGGTAATGGCCGAGGCAAGGACAGGATGGCAGTTTAACAAATCGGGGGAGGTTTCACACAAATGCTTACATATAAAACAAAATATTATAGAAGGGGCAGAAAGCCTTAAAAGTGAAACTTAAAAAAAATATAACCTTCATATTCCTTTCAAAATAATATGAAGCAAGTTAACACGGAAATTACACCGGTTTCACCTGTGACAGATGAACCCTAAATATCCTCTCGGTGGCTGGATTGCTTACTAACAATGTAACCGGCGTAAGAAAATCGAGAATGATACAAGGCCCATGAAATCTGGGGGCAAGCTTGCCCGCGGGAACAAAGTTCTTGACCATAACTTGGTCACCTACCTTCAAAGGGGTGGGTCTCCGTCCACGATCATACCTTTCCCTAACCTTTTCATGAGACACACTAAGATTGGCTTTAGCCTTCTTCCAAAGATCTTTAATGTTGTCCGGATCTATTGTCTCGGGTAGAATGTCACTCAGAGACCAGAGGTTAGAGAGCGGCGAGTTGGGAACAAACTTGAACATCAAAGAAGCTGGAGTGAATTTATGGGCTTCATGAACCGCCGAATTCAAAGCAAAAGCTAACCAATGCAGGGACGTGTCCCACCTGGAATGATCTTCATGATGATAGGCAATAAGTGCGGACCTGAGATTACGATTAACCCGTTCAGCCAGAGATGGTTGAGGGTAATAAGCAGAAGTAGTTACATGAGAGATGGATAAGTCAAAACAGAATTTACGAAATAAATTAGATGTAAAAGCCTTAGCATTATCAGATACAATATATTGGCACGGACCAAAAGAAGCAAAAATGGAATTTAGGCAAGTAATGGTGGACTGAGCGGTAGCTAGCTTAGTCGGAAATAACCAGGAAAATCTGGTAAAACCATCTACACATACAAAGATGAATTTGTTGGCATTACCCTTTGACTGGGGGAAGGGTCCTACATAATCAATGTACAGGCGTTCCATGGGGCGCGACGCTTGATGGGAAGACAAAAGGCCTACCTTGGTGGACATAGTTGGTTTACTAATCAAACAGGATTTACAAGCCTTTACTAGTTCACGGATTTCACCGTCCATACCTTTCCAGATGAACATTTCACGAATCTTTTCACGGGATTTAAAGATTCCAAGATGCCCTCCTAATGGGGTCTCATGATAATACTTGAAGATCATAGGTACAAGAACAGCTGGAACGACAACTTTCATCATCTTGTCATGCCTCGAAGGGCAACATAAAACACCATTCCTCAGAACATAAGAGACGACATGTTCCCCAGAAGAAAGGGTTTCCATTATCGGAGCCAGCGTCGGATCTTCACGTTGGTATTTCTCGATATCCCTAAAAAGCATGGGAGCATCAGTTAAGATGGCATTAACATCAAATAGTGTGGACTCGGGAGGTGATGAACGGTCGACCGGTTCATGGTTCTCAACGTCGTTAGAAAACATACGACTGAGTCCATCAGCAACAACATTTTCAGTACCTCTGATATGCCTGACATCGAATTGGAAGGCAGAAATACGGATGGCCCAACGGGCTATGCGACCAGTACGACGCGGCCTACCTAAGACCCAGCTTAAGGCTTGATTATCTGTCTCCAGGTCGAATTTGACGTGTTCCAGATAGAGACGGAACTTTTCTAAGGCGAATAAGACTGCCAAACCTTCGAGCTCATATATGGAGTACTTTGCTTCTTGAGCCGAGAGGGTCCTAGATGCATAGGCGATGGGGCGCCTCCCTAGTTCAGTCTCCTGAAGAAGGACTGCAGCTACCGCCGACGACGACGCGTCGGTTTGTACGATGAATTTCTTCGAGAAATCAGGCATAGCAAGTACGGGGGCATTACAGAGAGCTAATTTAAGATCTTCGAAAGCGGCTTGTTGAGAAGGTCCCCACTCGAATTTGATGCCTTTCCTACGAAGAAGGTTCAAGGGCGCCGCTCTATGAGCAAAGTTAGGAATAAACTTCCTGAAGAAATTCACCATACCAATGAACCTGGCGATGCCTTTGATGTCCTTGGGAGGTTTAAAATCACGGATGGCCTGAGTTCTAGAATGATCGACGGCTACACCATCAGGTGACACAATATGCCCTAGGAAAGACATAGAGGGCTTAGCAAAGGCAACCTTGGACAACTTAACAGTTAACCCAGCCTTACGAAGGCGATCGAGAACTTCTCGCAGATGATCTAGATGCTCCTCAAAAGTCTCTGAAAATACGACGACATCATCCAAATAGTGATATAAGTACTCAAATTTGATGTCGGAGAAGACCCTATCCAGTAGCCTAGTGAGTACAGCTGCTCCCGTGGGGAGCCCGAAAGGCACGCGGTTGTATTCATATAAGTTCCAGTCCGTGGCAAACGCTGTAAGATGTTTAGACTCTTCGGCAAGGGGAATTTGATTATAGGCCTGATTCAAGTCCAAGATAGTAAAGAACTTGGCCTTACGAAACCATGAAAAACAAGAATGAAGGTCGGGAAGGGGCACAGATTGTAACACCACCTTCCGATTGAGAGCCCTATAATCAATAACATGCCTGAAGCCTCCTTGGGGTTTCGGAACTAGAAAAATAGGCGAAGAATACGCCGACTTAGAGGGCCTAATAATACCATCCTTCAACATCTGATCAATAATTTCTTTCAGAGCCTTCATTTTAGGTGGAGATAGTCTATACGGTGGAAAACGGACAGGAATCGAATCCGTGACCTCAATTTTGTATTCGATCAGGTCAGTAACACCAAGAGTATCAGAAAACACCTCTGGAAATGACTGACACAGCTTACGAATACTATCAGCCTGCTCCTCAGGTAGATGTCTAAGGTCTAACGACATCTCATCCTGGGTAGGCGAATTAGAAGAACATAATGCAGAATTACACTTTAATAGAGGTATGCTACAATTAGAGGCAAATTTGAAAGTGCAAGACCTACTCTGAAGATCGAGCACAAGGCCAGTGTGAAAAATAAAGTCCGCTCCCAATATAATGGGGCAAGACAAGAGCTTGGCCACAAACAATTCAACTTTCCAAGTGAATTTAAAAACACGAACTTTGACCAATAAGGAACCTAGAATTTCTAATGGGGAAGAATTAGCCGAAACATATTGAACAGGAGATGAGACATAGTCAGGTAGTTTACAAACAGATTTCAATTTAGAATACCATTCAGCCGAAATAATCGAACAAACACTGCCTGAATCTAAGAGAGCTGTTATAGGCTCGTTATTTAACTCAATCTTAAGAAAAGGAACCGGTGCGGGGGAATCCGCCGCAATCCTAAGACACTCTTTGGGACCTTCAAAAGATGAATTTGAAAATTGCTCGTTCCCTGAATTTACAACCTGTTTACTAGGGGCTGAGTCTCGGGAAGATGGATTAGTCGACTCAGCCGAAGCCACTAGTCACTTTTTATTATTGGCATAGGTAGAATTTGCACCAGAAGTTGAGCAGGAGGGGGTGCTATTCGAATTTGGGCAATTCTTGGCAATATGTGAGAAAGCCCCACATTTAAAACAGCCTTGTGCTGAACCAGCTCCATTATTTGCCCTACTAGTTTTGACCAATGGACATTTATTGCGAAGGTGGTCAGGCGACCCGCAAGCATAACATTTACGGGGTGTGACTGGTCGGCGAGGTGGAGGCCGAGTATTACTAAACGAAGGAGGGGGTTCTTTTGCCACACGCAAAGAATCGGCGTACCTAACTCCTTCCGCTGAGACGGCCAACGCTTCAAGTTCAGAGAAAGTTTGCGGGCACGCCACGAAACACAAGTATGACCTATAAGGTGGTGAAATACCTTCCACAATAGCTTGTACAATTTGATCCTCAGGGAAGTGAAGAGCAAACACCCTAGTATAAAACTTAATGTCTTGTATGAAATCAGCCAAGTTCTCATCCAATCGCTGTACACGATAATAGTACTTCTGAATCAGAGAAGACCTCGCGCGGGCGGGAATAAAATTTGCAAGCAAGTGTGCATGAAAATCTTCAATAGATGACTGTTCGGCTATGGCTCTTACTATTTTGTCAGAAAGAATACCAATTGCATAAGGATAGATAATTTGCAAAATTTGACATGGAGAAAGAGAAAACACAAGGGCATGATCCTGAAATTCGACAAGAAATCTTAAAAATGAAATTACTTCACTGGTGGTATTAACCGAAAACTTAGAGATACCTCTGAGCAACATTGCTAATGGATGAGGCAAGCTGCTAAACCCGGGTGACATAGTAGGTAAAGGTTTCAATGGCAAGGAAGTTAGTTCAGAACGGATGTTACTCAACGATGCACGGCGTTCAGACTCGTTGTCCAATGGGGCAGAGATAGTTTGAGCAGCAATGGTTTTCCTATTTACTTCTCCCTTAGGAGGTTCTTCCTCACTACCTACATTCACTATGGTGGGTTGATCAGATTTGGGAGGAACTTCCCCCGTTAACAATTGAGTGACCTTGCTAGATAATTCAGACATATTTTCAAGCAGCGTACTAGCTTCCTTCTTCTGAACGTCATTCAACTTTAGAGACAACAGATCGTTAACCCTATTCGAAAAATGATATAGCCTAGCTTGCACACGCTTAATTTGATTAGGAGAAGGATCATTTTCATCGAAAAAACTAACTACAGAAGCTAGCCCAGTAATATTCTCCGTGATCGTGGAAAGAGAGTCGTCAATTTCTTTCTCTCCCAAATTGGGGATGGAAATGGGCAAATCTAGGGACTCTCTAAGCTTGTTTGTGTCCACTGCAACCGTGCCTCCAGATTGCACATTTCTAATAGTTAATTCATAGATCAACTCCTCCTTGCGCAAATAGTTAAGATGGAGAACATCGCGAGGGCCGGGCATGATGACAGAACAATTTTGAAAAGGTCAAAAAAAAAAAAAAATTCCAGCAACAGAGAAAATGGTTAGAGTTCGGATCAAAACAATGTTTAGCCGTCAAAAGGGGCTAAATTGAGACCCATTCAACCACGCTCTGCTACCACTTGTTACCGTGTTTTAGTGGTAGGTAGAGGTGAAAGAAGGTGCGGGTGTGAACGGGTCTCAAACTACGGAATCACAGTTAATGTAAAATTCAACAAGGTTATATTTTCTTTTCAAAAAACAAAGAAATAACAAGCATGGCAGGTACAAAGTCGCAGTCCAAAGGGTAGTTACAATATTTACAGGCTTTTGGGCTTCGCGCCCTGACTTTACAATGCTTGGGCAGTTAGCTCAGTTTTACCCCCAAACACAAGTTTTAACAGAGGGGTAGAAAACTCCATTCATACCGAGGAGCCCTAGCTCCTCTTTACACAGGAAAGCCTCCTCGAGGCATACAAAATCGAATTCCAAAAGAGCAATCTGCTCTCAAAGTTTAAGCCAATCACAGGCCACACCAAACTCCACCTTCAAGCTGTCCTCTAAGGACATATACACAGGGGTAAAATACCCAACCTACTGAGGTCTATTAAATGAAAAAGAAGGTTAATTAAATGACCTCTAAAATAACAATTTGAGAGGAGGCAACTTGCACTCCTAATACACTTTGATTAACACCTACTTGGCACTAGGCCGTTGATACAAGGGCTAATCCCATACTAAAGAGGTGACTTAAGAAGAGAACAATTTGTTTTACGTTAACGAAGAATAGGTTGAGAAAACTAAGTTCACCTCACACAATATGAGTGGGAGCTCGAGAGGGTTAGCACTCTCTATCCCAGTATGTAGCTTTAAAAGAGAAAATATGAAAAGAGTAGTTACATTTAGGAAAAGGTTACATGGTGGAACGCTTAGAACCCGCCCCGAGAGTTAAACTGCTAAGCAAGCAAAGAAAGAAGTTATTAATCGGCCATTACCTTGTTGTTGACCGCTGCCGAGAAAAGAGGCGCTTCCCGCCCCCTGCTATGTACTTTACACACTGAAAGATGGAACAGAAGTGGCCCAGAGACCCAAAAATCAGCAGTTTATATCCTCTCGGGGAAGGTTCTAGGCGTTAGGGGAATGAAAACACCCACCCACAATAATTTTATTGGCTAGGTTACAGAAACATATCCAAGTTGGGGGAAGATACATCGGATTGGTCGGAAATTACTAAAAGAAATTCGGGATTGGATAAATCTAAAACAAGGGGAAAAAGAGGGGTATACAGCCAACTTAAACAATAACAGAAAGAAATTTAACGAGAAACAAACATTTGAAATAAAAATTTCTCCAACAAAATAGTTCTTTGACTCCGCACTAGGGTGCACTATTGTTGATCTTCAGTAGTGTCCTCTAGAAGAGAAAGTTCACACTTCTTACTTCAAGCGAAACAAAAACACATCAAAAATGACACAGTTCAAAAACTCAAAATTTTCCACGTAGAGACATCTTCTGAGAAACTAGAAAATTAATACTGTCCATAAAGTTCAGACTTCCTCCAGCAGAGGAGTTTCAACAGGCGCACATTTTAAATTAGCGGTGTGGAGGTGTACCGCCCGGTACAATTTTCATAGCTTGATTATAAACGTACAATGCCGGGCTGAACTGCTCAGGCCGTAGTGCGCTGGCCTTCTGACCCCAGCATGACAGGTTCGATCCTGGCTCAGTCCGGTGGTATTCGAAAGTCAGCCTTGTGTCGGTAGATTTACTGGCACGTAAATGAGCTCCGGCGTGACTAAATTCCGGCACCTTGGCGTCTCCGAAAACCGTAAGAGTAATTAATTGGATGTAAAGCCAATGTCATTATTACTTTATTAAAATATCCCTTTTCATCGTGAAATATGCTAAGTTTCCGTTGTTCCACTGTTATATTACAACGTCTGTGCCCCGTTCCACGATGTAATTTCCACATATGCAAGTAAACAAGAAATATGCATCAGACTAACTGACGTTCACTACGCGTTAGATCACTATCAGAAAGAAGTGTGAATCACCTCCGATAATTTCCAAACAGTTGCCTGTAAGGTGCCATAATCTCATTACGATAACATTTCAGTAACAGTGGATCGTGAATGGTTGAAAATGACACGAACTGTAAATTGAATAGGTCAACATTCAGTGTGCGGCGGATGAGGTAAATTGTCAGGTTAATATTCAAGAAGTACACAAAGAAGCACGATTTTATTTACAGTATTTAGATGTTGAATTAAAGCTACCGATCAACTTGAGAACCGACGCATGCTTTCGGATACATAATTTACTTTTTTTTTTTTTTTTTTACAATTGGCTTTACGTCACACCGACACAGACAGGTCTTATGGCGACGATGGGACAGGGAAGGTCTAGGAATGGGAAGGAAGCGGCCGTGGCCTAAATTAAGGTACAGTCCCAGCATTTTCCTGGTGTGAAAATGGTAAACCATGGAAAACCATCTTTAGGGCTGCCGATACTGGGGTCCGAACCCACTATCGCCCGGATGCAAGATCATATCTGCGCACCCTAACCGCACGACCAGCTCATCCGGTGATACATAATAAAAAACTTATGCCTTGACATAAAATATCTGACCGAACCTCCGTGGTTCAGGTGTTAGCGCGTCGGCCTCTCACGGCTGGGTTCCGAGGTTCAAATCCCGGTCACTCCATGTGAGATTTGTGCTGGACAAAGCGGAGAGGTGACAGGGTTTTCTCCGGATACTCAGGTTTTCCCTGTCATTCCAGCAAAACTCTCCAATATCATTTCATTTCATCTGTCAGTCATTAACGATTGCCCCTGAGGAGTAAGACAGGCCTCGGCAGCCGGCATAATTCCTATACTCGCCATTCCCGACACAGTCAAAATGACTGGAAAACAGGCTGTAGATTTTAAATAAAGTATCTGACCATTTCAATAATCATAGCTTTATCCAGTTTTAAATGCTCATGTATTCATTACGTATCAAATCAGGATAATATACGTCCGCCGGAAGATTACATAACCAATAAGCTGAGGGGAAACCCACGATAACCACAAGAGGATGTTTATTTAGGAAGCTAGTGCTAGGAAAGAGGGAGATATAACGTTGCAGCAGCATAAAGAACAAATAATTCGATTTTCTGGCGACGTTAAACTGAAGGGAGGCGATGGCAATGACGAGTTTAACTGTGTTTTTATTCATCACTTTTACGGCAGGTAAGAAACTTGTATTTCACCATCATCCTACATTTACCTCTGTAATGTCGGAAGTGATTTCGTAAACTATTTGGTCTCTAAATAAACGATATCATACCTAGGATTCTTATTGAATGAACCCTTAACTACGGATGTTAATATTTTGTACGCAGTTACCGACGTGAGGTCCCACGGACCACTACTAGAAATATGCGTTTGAAAACACCTAATTATTAATTTGAATGTATTAATAATGTATTATAATAAAAACACATTACTGAATTAAAATAGATGAATCTTAAGCAGTTAATAGCAAAGCACGAAAAGTAATGTTTCTTGTAAGGTTGCAGTTCCTGTGGCACAAAACAAGAGACATCGGAAATGTCTGAGTATTCGCAGTCTGTGAGACATTTTTACGCAACTGCATTCTAAACGTAGTGTTCACACAACGGACCATATTAAAAGGTGCTTAGAATAATTATCACACTTAACAAACAATTGTGCAACACTTTCTTTCATATTATAAATCAAACACCTCTTCTGAGATTTTTGTAACATAAGAATCTCTTTGTTTACAACACATGGGTTTTACAGTCTAATTTTTGGTCGTACAGGATTATCACTCCTATGCCAATTCAACGCAAATGTCTGTACATCACAAATAAAAGTAAAAGTACAACAGACTGATGTGCGCGTCCCGAACTTTCTTGCACACTCTCAAATGAGGTGAGCTGCATGCAACATTTTGACCTTATGTCAGCCATCCTGCTGAAATGGAAATGGCGTATGGCTTTTAGTGCCGGGAGTGTCCAAGGACAAGTTCGGCTCGCCAGATGCAGGTCTTTCGATTTAACCTGCGCGTCGTGATGAGGATGAAATGATGATGAAGATGACACATACACCCAGCCCCATGCCAGCGAAATTAACCAATTAAGGTTAAAATTCCCGACCTTGGCGGGAATCGAACCCGGGACCCCTGTGGCCAAAGGCCAGCCATTTAGCCATGGAGCCGGACAGCCATCCTGCTATTTTAGAATCTATGGCAGTACTGGGAATTGAATCTGTGCCTCTGAGGATGGTGGGCACGAGTGCTAACTATTTCACTATGAAGCATGCATTTTACAAACGAGGAATATCAAGAATCACACTTAGGTTACATAACTACCGATGTGACGTCGTAGATACCAAACTGTTACAAGAGTCACTTCCACAGAACATTGGCAGCTTTGATCATGAAGGGAATACGTAGAAAGCTAGAAATTAGGAAGCTAGAGAAAGAAAGAGATGTTTAAGACCACTGATGCCAGTGGAGGTCCGAAAATTCGGGGCTGAACGGTCCCAGGGAACACACGTCAGTAGTTAAGGGTTAAGCATTGTGTTTTTGTTTATAATTTTTTTGAAGCTATTACTTTTTCCGTTTAAATGTAAGTTTAAAAATTTTCCGGCCCCGCAGTGTAGGGGGCAACGCGTCGGCCTGTCAACCCGCGGCCCCGGGTTCGATTCCCGACCGAGTCAGGGGTTTTTAATTGTAAATGATTAATATCACTAGTCTGGAGACTGGGTGTTTGTGTCGTCCTTAACTTTCCTTTCCTCACATTCAACACTCTACACTTCCGCCATTCCACGTACACGCAGGTTCCTATCATATGGTGAAAGTAGTGCCAAAAGATATCCAGAGGTCGACGCCACGAACAAATAAAGTTTCTTAAAAAAGTTTAAAAAATAACTTGGGATGATTACATTGCAAAAATGTCATGTTAAGTACATTTTATCAAATATAAAGCATAGCTGTAAAATTCCAACAATCATTGAAATCAACTATCAAGGAAATTGCAAAGAAATGTTTCTGACTTCGACAGTCACGGTTCGTTAAAAACATGCCCAGGGGTGTCAAATCTAGAAGATGGGTGAATAGAAATTCAAAAGTACACTCTCAGCGTAGGAAAGAAGGAACTCAGAGCTAGTGTGTGCGATACACACGTAATGAAAACAGTCGTTCTTTGAATTTACATACAATACAGCACACTGAATTTCATGCCTACTAAAACTTGAAAAGTGCTCTAAAGTATTGTCGTATGTTTCATTTTGCATCTTGTACTCATCCCTTTTCTGCTTAGTGAAAACAACGGTCACAAAACTGTTTTATTTTCCGACTGTTGTTCGTGCTCGTTCTGATTCAATTTTCCTATGTAATCCAAATAGAGTTCCAATCGTTGCTGGGTGGTTATACACAACCACATAACTTTCCAACTCAATACGCTGCACAACTTTATAATAAGAAGGTGGTTCCTTGAAGACATAAACTGTTTCTTCTTCTTCTACTTCTTTTTCTCATGACATTTTCTTTCTTCTGAAAAGGTTACTTTTTGTAACAATGCATCAGTTGTTCCAGGAATATCATCGTGGACTTCCAACACATTATCGAAATCACAAAAAACTCAAACGTCTCAAGATTCATTGCGAAGTACTTAAAGGAGACATCCCAATTCCTCAAATAACATATTTCACAATATTGTTTCGTTAGAGACGTTCATCCAAGCACCATGGATCCAGTCAAATGCGACGAGGATCGTCACACTCCGGGTAAGTTCGATCGGATTGTGACACTTATCAGCCAAATTACAGGATTATTGTTTTTTTAAGTACTCTTGGACAGCTGCATTTCCAATGGCAATTTTAACATTGCTTGCACTAAACTATCACAAACCGGGCGAGTTGGCCGTGCGCGTAGAGGCGCTCGGCTGTGAGCTTGTATCCGGGAGATAGTAGGTTCGAATCCCACTATCGGCAGCCCTGAAAATGGTTTTCCGTGGTTTCCCATTTTCACACCAGGCAAATGCTGGGGCTGTACCTTAATTAATGCCACGGCCGCTTCCTTCCAACTCCTAGGCCTTTCCTATCCCATCGTCGCCATAAGACCTATCTGTGTCGGTGCGACGTAAAGCCCCTAGCAAAAAAAAAACTATCACAAAAAACTAAACAAAATAAGGTTTTGAACCAGTCCAAACTGTCACTTAATGGCTGTCTAATGTGCAGAGTTTAGGGATGTCTAATGTACAGAGGGTTTTTAATATGTAAATGATTAGGGAATCCAACAGTGCTCTTGGTATATGTCCAACAAAAGGGGTGTCCAGGCTATAGGGGTGTCCAAAGTGAGGCGTTTCACTGTATATTATGAAAATTGGGCACCACCTCAAGATATGGTCAAACATTTGATCTGATCTAGTATAGTAGCTGAGTTATTTGATGAGCGAGATACGTGGTGCAGAACACGCATGTTAATGAAGTATCTCAAGCTTCTCCATAAACATGACGATTATTTGAAGGATAACTTCTTCAGTCTCTCACTGATGTTAAAGTGTTAGGATTGCTTGGGAAACCGTTCTTCTTTCTTAATATGTCCTCACATCTTCAGCATATGTTGAATTATGTTGATAACTCGTGAGAATGTATTGAAACGAACGATTGTCAATGTTTAGCACAGTATGGTCGACAATTAAATGCACCTTTAAGATGGACGAGTTAGCCGTACTGTTAGGAGCAGGCAGGTATGCGCTTGTATCCAGGAAATAGTTGCTTCGAACCCCACTGTCGGCAGGCTTGAGGATGGTTTCCCGTAGTTTCCAATTTTCACACCAAGAAATTGCTGGACCTGTACCTTAATTAAGTCCTCAGCTGCTTCCTTCCCACTCCCAGGACTTTCCTATCATATCGTCGTCATAACACCTATTTGTATCGGTGCGACGTAAACCAAACTTTTATAAATATCCAGTTTCTACATTTTGAAACTAATATACATTAATACTGTATTCAAAACAGCTATCAGTAACTTATGCTCCATTTTGTCGTTTAAGAAACGAAGGGCGTCGTTGCCTTCCCATGCTCCCAACATTTGTGCCCATGAAGTTTACCCTCTACATAAAGAATTATTTTCTGCTGGGGTAATTTCTGTCATGGGCTAATTCCATCCATCTCACTTTTCACTCTTACAATGTGCACCAATAACTTTCTTCCTGTGATACTGCCCACTTATTGGTCCTAAGATAAACAATTCTTATAATTCTTTTAGAATTCCTGTAGAATTTTATCTTAGATATTTGAAGTCACAGAGCCGGAATGAAGTTCACTACTTGTAATTTCTTATTGGTCCATTAAGAAAACCCTACTTTATTTTCCTACACTTTGTAAGGGTGAAAACGAAGATGGATGGAAATACATTATGGTTGTAATTATCCCAACTGATCCCATTTGATGACAGGACCTAATTACAGTTCATTGTGGAGCCAGCGGTAAATGTCAATAATTCATTAAATATGCCCGATCGTGTGTGACAAGTGTTCTCAGTGATTTTTGAAACAATGCGGTGGAGAGGAGAGTATGCAATGGCATTATCTATGGAATTATTCCATTCGAAACAGGTTAATAATAATAATAATAATAATAATAATAATAATAATAATAATAATAATAATAATAATATTTCAACCTACCTTTGACTGCTTCGGAATTTGAGAAATTCAGTCTTCCCCATGAGTTATCTAACGTACTGAAAGCCAACGAGTGGGGTTAATGACATTTGGAACACTTTCAAAAGTCGTTGAACACAACTGGTATCATAGGAACAGGAGCACAATGGATTACAGACTAAGGTTAACGAGCCGGTAAGCCGAACGGCACACTGAGTATTCCAGTATTTGTTACTACTACGTTGAAGGATTTCCTGTGAATTTACCACAGTCGCAACTTGTGCAATATTGATTAAGACAGGACACGACCACAACGTTAAATTTCTTTACCCCATTTAATGTGTTAAGGAGGAAGTGTACGACTCTTTGGCTGAATGTTAAGCATTGAGGCGTTCTTTTCAGAGTGTCCTGGATTCGATTTATAGCTAGGTAGAAGATTTCATTCGAGTTTGATTAATTCTTGTGGTTCGGGGACTAGTCTTTGTTCGTCCCAAAACTCTCCTCTTCATATTCAGACAACACACCACACTACCATTCACTATAGAGACAAGCAATAGTGATTACATCCCTGTGCGTACAGTCGGCGTCAGGACAGGAATCCGACCGCAAAACAGGGCGCCATGTTCTGGGCATGTCTGAACACCCTCAGCTACTTATTTCACTTGGCCAGAACATCAGCAAAACCAGTAAGAGAGTATAAAATTAATAACACAGTATAAACTAAATATAACAGGCTCAACAGTCGCAAAAACTGATTGGTGGCACGTAATGGTGGAAAAATTGGGAGAACAAATAAGTCTCAAGAGGAAGATTGGCTAGAACCCCGTATATGAATAAGGTTAAGAGCACCTCAGCTTGAAAAATTGAATTTATTATTTTTAAATCCCGTCACTATTTTCGTCATTTTTATGTTATAAGAGAAATGAAAGCTGCAACATGCAGCCATCATATGTGTAGAAATACAGTACTTCTGACGAATAGAATGAATTTGGAGACACTGGGAACTCTGAGTATGGTTTTGAAACTCTCTAAATCATTGATGTGTGGGGTTTGTTGAGTAATAATCCTGGTGGCCTCCACTGTTAAAGAAGTCTGTCTTGTCCATGGAATTGCATGGTAACGGGGTGCGTCTAGATAAGAATGTAACATTTCTGGTGTCAAAGTATAACAATTTTATGTATTCTAGGGAGCACTTTGGTTTAATACTAGCCGGTACATTGATGGTGTTATAAGCTACAACTTCAGGATACTTAATAGTACTCCCAGTGCCACTGTGATGCCAGAAAAAAGAGGGTCCAAACATAAAATTCCAATTAATGTAAAGAAAATAGAAGATTTGAAAAAATAGGATACATACCTGACAGAGAGATTGATTAAAAAGGATGCGCATTTCAAAATCATTTCTACGCCGTACTGTCATAAAAACACAATTTCCGTAAGTTTTGGCAATTTTTAGCAGTTGACACGTGAATAATTTTCTAGATGAACATTGTAATTCAACATTTTATTGTAAGAAGCATGAGCCATGTTATGATGAAAAATCCCGTAAGTAGTGAACGTTTAAACGAGACCAGGAGCAATTGTGATATTAATACAAAACAAATTACACACCTTCATGGCATTTCCAATCAATATTTAAATTTCAGAAGCAGTAAAAATGTATATCAAAGTTATCTACGTAATCAATTATTCATTTTTCTTATTTTCCAAGAAATTTACAATTCTTGACTTAGGGTCTTTTAAAAATCATCGATTCAATTTGTATTTGAATATTTCTCTTTCAATAGAGCAAGCTTAGAATATGTGAATTTTCTTGCAGCAACGCGAACGGCCGCAGCCGTGTTGAAACACCGGATCCCGTGAGATCTCCGAACTTAAGCAACATTGGACGTGGTCAGGAGTTGGATGGGTGGCCACGCGCTGTTGGTGGGGGGTAAGGGAATGGAGGAGCGGAAAGGAACTGGCCACCCTACCATACGTAAACTCCGGCTCAGACACAGTGTTACGAACAGCGGAAAAGGATTACTCAATAAAAGGCTGATTTAAAACCACCAAAAACCCTTCCCTTAAGATCTGTTGAGATAAGAAAGTATTACATCAAAAGGAAAATTAAGTATACCCTTTCAGTTCAAATGTTACGGTATTCGAAATAAACTGATAAATTCATCTTCGCTCTGGTGTCAGAGATACATGATTTTAAAAAAAATGGAAATTAATGACGCTATAACAATTATAAATCCATTTAACACTTCACTATGAAAGAAGTAGGACGCACTGAAGCTTTCCTTGCTTCCTTCCTTTTAGGGAAATAACCCGCATCACGACTGTCAACACCATGACTTATATTCGAACTATTACATGTTTATACATTGCATAAAACTTTAGTTGAAAAATCATCAAAATATCCACTACAGTAAACATGGAGAAGACTGCCCACCGTGAGATAAAATTTACCCACAGAGGAGGAGTAAAAAAAGACTACATTTGGTGGGAGAACCATCGTGTTGGAAACTCTGAGGGAGGTAAACAGCTAATATTTTTTTATGTATTTCAACCTAATTGATGTTAAAATGATTTCTGACATATGAGCAAACAAAATGGGCATTAAATCATACAGGCTTAATCTGCAGGTGTCTTTAATTCATGAGTTGGTATATGTGGTGCTATTCAAAGTGGTTAGTTATGCGTGCACAACTGCATTTTCCGTACCTACAATGGAGCGACATAAAGATCCATTTATTGATTACTGGATATTTAACTCCCTTATTACTAGCCAAGACTAAATTATACAACTTGCTTCGTTTGATTATGAGCATGTTTAATTGTAACGTTTGTTTTTTCTTATTGCAAATATACTACTTTTACTAACCAAAAACTTCACACTGAAATTATCTCTGGTCTAGAGTAATTAAATTGCTTATTATAATTTGGATTTTAATTGAAACTACTTGCTATGACTCCATCTCATGGAAGCTCTTCCTTTGGGGTTTACTAGAGTGTGTCCACTCCTGGATCTCATGATCACGGGTTCGAAACCGACAAAGGTAGTTTGATTATGAAGGACGGGAAAAATTCCATTCGACACTCCATGTGGTACGATATCGGCATTTAAGACATCTCTGATGTTTAGTGTTCAGAGGGTCATCTGCGACAGGCGTACAATCTGCCGTAGCTTACGGAGGTGGATGTGTCATGTTGCCGGCAGGATTAAGTCTCGTCACGAAAACTTCCGATCACTTGTAATGGATGCTTAACACACCGAAGACTTAGCAGATGAAGTTCAATCTTACACTTTGGACTGAGCATTTTAGTGCGTTTTCACAATGTTATACAAAAATAATTGTTAACATTTATTACAGTCACAAACCTATTTTGGAATGAGCAACGTTTGAGCGACTTCGATTTTCAAAATTTGAGCAAAACCACTAAAGTTTTAAAATAAATTTTAAAACTTTTTTCTACTTTCAGTGTTTTAAATTTTCACAATCCGTATTAAAAACGTGAAAAGTTACGTATTCACATTTGTATGTATGTTATTCATCAGACCGAAGGCTGGTTGGATCCTCAACAGTTCTGCCATGAGCTGTCATAGATGGCCTAGACATCACTGAAGAGGCGTACTAGGGAAATGAGGAGTGAGGTAGTTTCCCGTTGCTTTCCTCACCGAGCCAGAAGTTGCTATTACATATCAGTCTGCCAAGCCCACTGAAATGCATGCACCAACCGACCCTATGAACAACAGTTTCACACCATTCATAGCAGGGACTGGCTGCGTAAGGAATGGCATTACCAGCATCGCTCATACCTCAGTCACTTTCATATTGTCAAAGCCAAGGATAAGACTGAGACAGTTCAATGAAAGTATCAAAATTGCTCTAGCCCATACCAGAAGACTTAGTGCAGCGTAAACACTAGGTCCCGTCAGCAAAGGCGTTATGAAACACAAAATACATGCTAATCATTGTGAAATGAATAATTCATTAATTTTGGAAATTGGCTACAGTCGTCGGTCGCGCGAGAGCATGCTGCTATGAAGCTGCTTTGGTAGTACCGATTTTGTACCATGATAGACTTAGGTTTCGATGATATGCTGCTACCTGGTATTTTTAATGAACTACAAGCAATGAGGAATGAGTTCCAGCACTCTGCTTACGTCTGTTGTACGTTGAAGCAGATATATAAAAGCTAGAACTCAACGCCGTTCGACGTACGTCGCTCGTTCTCCACGGAACATTACCATCGACGTATGTCCCACGGTGCTCGTATTTAAATGTTTAACTAGTTGAAGGTACATTGATACGACTTAAGTGTCACATGTGATTCTTCACATAAGGCGATTTGGAGAAAAGGTATGATAATATTAGAGCGCATAATGGTTGGGGAGATTCCTGGCAGAGTTCCACGCACAATGAATGGAGTGTCCGTCCATAAGTCTCGACTTGAATCAGATCGAACAAGTTTGGGACCATCTGGACAACGTACTCGAGCGAGAAATCCACCACCGCGAACACAAGTCATTGAAGACGCCCTTTTGAGAGAGCAGAGACGTCTGCATCAACTGAAGACGTGGCTTCTTGTCAGAAGCATGAGATGGCGTCGGAAATCTGTTATATATGGGAGGGGTGGCAATTCTCCCCATTAAGACAGTTTATTACCACGCAGCAATTTTAGTGCATGACTAGGGACAGATTGTTTACGATACATTGTGAAATGACATCGTGTATTAACAGTCGAAAGAAAGTTTTTCATTTCAATTCTTAATTCTTAAGAAAAGAGGTAGCTTTTTGGTTGCATGTAGTTTTGAGTTCAATGTGTGCGATAATCACTGAAGTATAAATATACTTCTGAGCAGTGTATTTTTCTACAATTCGATTTTTGACACAGCTAATATTAACGGAAAAACTGACAAACAGACAAACATTGAAATGAATCTACTTCCGACCCATGTAAACACGAAGAAATGTATGATGCAAATATTTTGAACAGTACACGAAAATTTAAAAATTTTACTTCCATGGTATATATAATCTTTTTTTCAGTTACCCTGGCATTGGATGACTGTCTTCTGGCACCCGACATTGGGACTTGCGACGGTTATTTTCTACGGTATTATTACGACGCAGAGCAAGGAAAATGTGAAGCATTTATGTACGGTGGTTGCGAAGGTAACAACAACAGGTGAGTCAGATCCGCTGATGCGCATGTCTAGAAGAAAATTCTATAAAATCGAGAGATATATTAAGAGAGAATTGCTTTTATTTTACAATTAACTTTACGTCGCACCGACACAAATGGACCTTATGGCTACAAGGAGATAGGATGGGACTAGTAGTGGGAAGGAATCACTCCTGGCCTTAATTATGGTACACAGGCGTGAAAACGAGAAAATCGCGGAAAACTTTCTTCATGGCTGCCAGTAGTGGGATTCGAATCTACTACCTCTCGAATCTAAGCTGACAGCTACGTTCTCCAAAGGACGTAGCCACTACCTCTCGGTATAGAGAATTGTAGTTTCGTAAAGGGGAAGGTCATGTTCTAATAAAGAATACCGGCTGCAAATAGACAACATATAGGATATGTGTCATGTCCTTATTGAAGTTTGCATGTAAGCCCGAACATGTGTGACTACACACAGTGTGTCTATCAAATACATTATGATATTATATCAAACGAAGCCTCCAGTGCGGCAGGTGAAGGGGATTTCTGTTCATGTTGTAACCTGATTAGCATCAAAAAGATGTCCATTAATCCAGATACAGCAAATGACTCTCTCCTGATTCACTATGTATTAAAACAAATAAAGGAATAAAAATGAACATCTCTGACGATGTTAAAATTAGTGTTCTGCATTTACTAAGGACAAGTTGATCTCACAGTGTTTATAACAAGTCTTTCGTTCTTAATCTGTTTACCCTCCAAGGTTGGTTTTTCCCTCGAACTCTGCGAGGAATCCCAGCTCTACCGCTTCAAAGGCAGTGTCCTGTAGTGTGAGACTGTGTCGCGAGGCTGAAACTGGGGAGGAGAACCAGTACGTCGCCCAGGTGGCGTCACCTGCTATGCTGAACAGGAGCATTGTGAGAGAATGGGATGATTTTAAGGGGTAGACAAGGAAGAGAGAAGGACGTGGCAAAGACCTTAAGTTAGGTATCACCCCGCCATTTGCCTGGAGGAGAAGCGGGAAACCACGGAGAGATTTTTCGAGTATGGCTGAGGTGGGAATCGAACACCCTTCTACTCAGATGACCTCCCGAGGCTGAGTGGAGCCCTCGTATCACGTTTCAAATTTCGTGGCAGGGACGTGAATCGAACCCGAGCCTCCGGGGGTGGCAGCTAATGACACTAACCACTACACTACAGAGGTGGACGTTGACAATAAGTTTATAATTAAATTACTTCCAAGTGTAAGGCTAAATGTATATTTCGTTAAAACGTTCACATGTGCCCAACACCTCATAGGAAGAAACTCCCCATTCCTCACTCATTTCAATTTGTTCATCGTAAGAAGGATCGAATGAGCGTGAGAAAATGAACAGGATAATTTGCAGACCTCTACCTCGGCAGCGACTTATAATTTGATAACCTTAAATGAGAATGTAATTTCGATGGAAGGTGCATTTCACTCTGCCTTCAGCTGCAAGAGGTTCAGCAGAAAAGTATATTGCACTAACCATTCGCATTTTTCTAATTCCAGATTCGAGTCGAGGATTGAATGCGAGAAGGCTTGCACTACGGTCGCAAAGGAGTAAGAAATCAAGTAAGTTGAAAGTAATCCCTAACCTGTAATGACACAACATAGCAAGTTCGCCTAGAAGGCAAAAACGAAGAAGGATATCACGTATATTATCGAGAAATATATACAGAACATTATAGCCTAAATATATCCAAAACTTTATATGTATATGCAGACCATCAGAACAATTTTCGTTGATTTCATTTTCCTATGCTGAGGTGCAAAGTGAAATGAACCTTACCGTAACATGCTATAGAATGTTTATTTGCATGGCGTATTTACTCACTCCTACAGTATAATATATTTAAGGTTTAGTTTCAGTATCACTCGCCATCGCAGAGTGACAGCAACCTTAGTCTCTTCATTGAGAGATTTGAAGTGAAGGGATTATGAAGAAGTACACTGTATCTCTCCCACAGAGTCCAATAGAAGAGCAGATATTGTTGACATCCAACAACAGACTGTAACAGCTGTTATTCTTGATCCAACCATCCGATTGAAAGGAGACATATGCCAGGCCAAGGAAGTTGACCAGGATAAGAAGAGCATTTACGAACTACACATCCCATATCTGAGTGTCAGATATAACATTCACCCAGAAAACTGGTCCGTGATGGGTATACTAAACTCATGTTCATAAAAAAACAGAATGCCTTCAAGACTATAGAGAGAAAGTTCATATTCACAGGACATGTTCATTAGTATGTTCTGCAGAAACGATTAGAATTTCAGTCACCTAGGTTCAGCATGTGTCCTCTTACCTTGTATGCACTGAGTCCTCAATGGGCACTGATAACTTGTTCCATGCGTGATGGCATGAAGTGCGAATGGCGTCCTGGGGTATAGCCATCCGTGCTGCATTCACCTTGTTCCACAGTTCTTCTTTGGTGGTAGGCATTGGGTCACAGCGCCGCACCCGTCATTTCATCATATCCTACACATTTTCGATTGGCGACAAGTCCGGTGATCGGGTGGGCCAGGGCAACAGTATGACATTCTGTGACAACAAGAAGACACGTGTTCGTACAACAACATATGGTCGTGCATTGTCCTGCTGAAAGATGGCGTCTGGGGTGTCGTGCAGAAAGGGTATGGCTACGGGTTCCAGAATGTCATTGACGTAGGTCAAACAGTTCACAGGCCCTGGACAAGCACCAACTGTGATTTTTGGTTGTACCCAATAAGACCCCACACCACAAGGCCTTGAGTTTACGGCTGTATGCCTTGTGCCGATGCAGTCAATGTGATGTCTCTCCCCCTGTCTGCAGTGAACCAAAATGTGTCCATCACTTTCTTACGAACAGATCCTGGATTCGTCCGAAAACAATATCAGCTGCCATTCTTGTCCCCAGTAACGTCGTTCCATAAACCATTGCAGTCTAGCATGTTTATGTACATTAGTCAAATGTAGACGGAGAAATAGACGACGCGCCGGTAACCCAGACCGTAGTAAACGGCGACGGACTGTCACTCCTGATAGTGTACGATGTGTTACACTGTTCCACTGTTGCGCCAGAGCCGAGGAGGTCGCAGATCTGTCCTGCAATGCCATTCGGATGTGGTGTCAGTCTTCTCGGGGTTTGGCTGGGTGGTGCGACTAGACCCATCTCGTCGTATTCTACGGCTTGTACACACCCATTGCACTGCCGAGACATTTCGTCCAACACGAGAAGCAATTTCAGGGGTGGACGCAGCACCTTCTCTCATTCCAATAATGCGCTCTCTTTCAAACTCGCTCATTTGACGGTACGGTTCTCGCATACGTCTGCGAAGCATCTTGCATGTCTTCCCAAGTCACACCGATCCATCACACACTCTTTACAGCGACAACGAGAGCCGTGGGAATATTTTACCCGTGAAGCTTGAACCTGAGGACCGCCATGCTTCAAATGCTAATCATTTCCTCAGAACATACTAAAACATCTGAATATGAACTTCCTATCTGTAGTCTTTCAAGGTGTTCTGGTTTTTATGAACATAAATGTATTTGAAAGCAGGGGTAGTGTTCCTAAGCTTATGTGGGAAATATTGAAAGAGCTTGGAATACAGCACACGGCTCTGGAAAAAATTATAGTGGACAATCTAAAATAGTGAAAATCTTATATCATAACTTACACTAATCCTAAATGATACATCATCTAATGTTTCTTTTCTGTAAAGTAATTTTAATATTTTCAGTTATCATAGCCTTAATTTAAAACAAATAGAATCATTGTGGTCACTCACGCTTTGTTAACTGATGTCTTTTGAAAATAGGTATTCTAGTATTCTGTATACTTCTACTTCTATCTTCTTTATCTGTTTACCCTCCAGAGTCGGTTTTTCCGTCCGACTCAGAGAGGGATCCCACCTCTACTGCCTCAAGGGCAGTGTCCTGGAGCTTCAGACTCTGGGTCGGGGGATACAACTGGGAAGGATGACCTATACCTCACCCAGGCGGCCTCACCTGCTATGCTGAACAGGGGCCTTGCGGGGGGATGGGAAGATTGGAAGAGACAGACAAGGAAGAGAGAAGAAGTGGCCATGGCCTTAAGTTAGGTACTCTCCCGGCATTTGCCTGGAGGAGAAGTGGGAAGATATAGATGTCGATTCCCATAGGGAATCGGAGATATTTGTTCCGAATGAGTACATTTATAATACCAATGTAAATGGTCCGTTATTGGACATTATAAATTTTCCAGCTAACTCATTCCTGGTTGCCTATGGGAATCGACATCTATATCATCTGATGGCCAAGCGGGCGTCAATTTTTGGTAGTGGGACGGGCTTTCTCATAGTGCATTGGCACTGCCGGTGGCTACAATTAGCCTACGCAGTGGCCTCCACGGTATGCACTAGCCAGCGTCTTGGTAGGTGTGCTAGGTACCAACTGAAGAGCCCAGCCTAGCACACGGGGGCGAAACGCTGTCAACAAAGAATGAGTTAGCTGGAATATTCCGTTCCAGCCATCCTACCACTTTTCAAATTTCGTGGCAGAGCCGAGAATAGACTCCGGGCCTCACACTAACTACTACACCGGAGAGGCGGACAGTAATCTGTATACATCGCATGGAAGCAGACGTGGAGGAAAATAAGTTATGATGAAGATGTGTATGTATGTTTAGTCCTCAGCCCGAAGGCTGGTTGGATCCTCAACAGTTCCGCCATCAGCTGTCATAGATGGCCTAGGCATCACTGAAGAGGCGTACTAGGGAAATGAGGAGTGAGGTAGTTTCCCGTTTCTTTCCTCACCGAGCCACAAGTTGCTATTACACATCAGTCTGCCAAGCCCACTGAAATGCATGCACCAACTGACCCTATGAGCAATATTTTCACACCATTCATAGCAGGGACTGGCTGCAGAAGGAATGGCATTACTAGCATTACTCATACCTCAGTCACTTTCATTTTGTCAAAGCTAAGGATAAAGCTGAGACAGGTCAATGAAAGTAACAAAATTGCTCTAGCCCATACCAGAAGACATAGTGCACTGTAAACACTAGGTCCTGCCAGCAAAGGCATATGATGAAGATAACTTGTTCAATTATATCACAGCACAACCAGTGATGCATGATGCACTTCCTTACCTCTCCAGTAATTCTAAATGTCCCTCTGTGGATCAGTGGTAAGGTAAAGACCTACGGATCCCAAGGCATTGAGTTCAAACCCGGCAGATGTAATCGGAATTTTGAAAAGCGGGAAATTATCAAATCGACACAATTTCACCATGTAAAATATCCCTGGTTACACAATTGGTGTTTACGCGCAAAAAATACTTAAAAACTCATAGGCACCGAAGAGAGATTCGGTTTTTTCTACCACCTAGTAGGACTACAGTAAAATGGAACGTTGAAATTGATGAGCAATTAGTCAGATGACGTTAAATTACAAATGCTTGCACACGATACCTGAGGCCATAAGATTACTATTATTAGTAATACTAAAGTCATCACAATTATCCTACAACATTCTTCGCTGTTGAGGGAACGCTTAAAATTGAAAGTACGCATTCCTTCAAGCGAACATGTAAGTTTCTTTTTCAGTAAACGAAAGATGCACTTTCCCGCAAAGAGGTCGACACTTAGGGATGCGAATTTTAAGTTATTTGTAATTTATTTGAAATTTAAAAAACTCGCGTTCTCATCCCGAGGAGGTGAAGCTCTTTTCAGCCACATACCGACCATCCTGCCATTCTTAAATTTCTACTTTTGCTAGTGGCTTTACGTCGCATCGACACAGGTAGGTCATTTGGCGACGATGGGATAGAAAAGGCCTAGGAGTTGGAAGGAAGCGGCCGTGGCCTTAATTAAGGTACACCGCCAGCATTTAACTGGTGTAAAAATAGGAAACCACGGAAACCCATCTTCAGGGCTGCCGACAATGAGATTCAAACCCACTATCTCCCAGACACAAGCTAACAGCCGCGCACCTCTAACTGCATGGCAAACGCTCCAAGTATCTTAAATTCCTGGCAATATCGGGAATCGAACTCGGGCCTCCGGGGACGGCAGTTCCATTATTATTCTAAGGACTGATCACGCTTCTCAGCCACAAATGGATATGCTGTCCATGAGAACAATGTTCGTTTTGTTAATTATGCTATTTTATTTATTCTCATGCCAACGGCCGTAGCCGTGTTGAAACACCGGATCCCGTGAGATCTCCGAAGTTAAGCAACATTGGGCGTGGTCAGGAGTTGGATGGGTTGCCACGCGCTGTTGGTGGGGGGTGGGTAAGGGATTGGAGGAGCGGAAAGGAACTGACCACCCTACCGCACGTAAACTCCGGCTCAGGAACACCTCTGCGGAGGTTCGGACCTGCCTTCGGGCAGAATAACCCTTACCTTACTATTTATTCTCACCGTACCGTACTGAGTGGTCTATGCATGCGTGGAGTATTTACGCACTCCCGCAGTATAATGTAGCCTACTTATGGCGAGGATATGAGAATAATGGACTCTGTTACGGAGGGTGAAATAGGAAGAAAGAGACCAAGAGTGCAGTGCTTAGACTAAGTTTCTAACGATTTAAATATAGGAGGCATAGAACTAAACAAGGGCACAGAACTAACTAAAATAGAGGATTGTGGCGGCGGTTAATAAATTCGCAGAGCTTGCAGACTGAGTGCTGAAAGGTATAAAAGTCTATAATAAAGAGAATAAAGCTTGGAACAAAAAACAAAGGAACCACGATTAAGTGTTTGGCATTTGCTGACGACTTGGCGCTGCTCGCAGAAACGTTGGAAGAAGCAAAAGAACAAATCCCCGAATTGCAAGAGCAGGCTTGGAAGATAGCACTTACGATTTCTTTCGAAAATACGAAGATCATGACGAATATACTTGACACTCCTAAGAGAATTAAAGTAGGTGCTCAAAAAATAGAGGTGGTGAAGAGTTTCAAGTACCTGGGGGAATGGATTGAATGGAACAACCTTGAAGGGAAAGCAACGGAAGCGAGAAGGACAAAATGGAACTAGCTTTCCAGAAAACTGAAAACACCTACAATAAGAAAGCCCTCTCTGGGAACACCAAAATAAGGCATTATAACATAGTAACTAAGCCGGAAGCACTCTATGCAGCAGAGACACTAGTCATGGGAAGGAAAGGACAAATAGAGAAATTGGAAATCAAGGAGAGGAAAATACTGAGGAAGATCATGTGTCCCAAATTCTAAAATAACAAACAAGTTTTCTATTGAAACCAATCCCTCTACGTAAAGTCGGACAGACTCTCGGATACCATGAGGAAAAAAGAGGACTGATTTCTACGGACACATATTCCTAATGAATCCTGACAGATTAACTAAACAGATCCTTGACTTCTTTTACAAAGAAATAAACAGGCTAAACCCAATTGGTTTAAGGAAGTTGAAAAGTATCTGAGAGATCTTATGATTACCGAACTAATGTTAAATAATGGTACAGCCAAAACCGTAACCAAAGACAAAACCAAGAGGTTCTAAGTGAAGAACAACACCAGAAAACCGATTAAGATATCAGAGGAGGAAAGGAAGAGGAGATCAGTTAGAATGAAGAACTATTGAGAGAAGAAAAGCTAGTTGTTTTACGTCGGACCGACACAGATAGGTCTTATGGCGACGATGGGATAGGAAAGGGCTAGGAGTGGGAAGGAAGCGGCCGTGGCCTTAATTAAGGTAGAGCCCCAGCATTTGCCTGGTGTGAAAATAGGAAACCACGGAAAACCATTTTCAGGGCTGCCGACAGTGGGGTTCGAACCTACTATCTCCCGAATACTGGATACTGGCCGTACTTAGAAGAGAAGAAAAGAGCACAGTCATCTAAGAAGTGATTGACCTGACCTACCCCAAAGATTCACAAGAATAGTTAAATGAACAGAATGGAAATTGTTCTGATGGACTTCATATCCATAAGTTATGGGGCTGGGAGGCATGGCCGCTCCTAAGGAAAATAATGGCGTCGCTCTACATCAGATAAGAGGCATTGTTTCTTTAAGCGACGGTGTGTAGTCTCATCTAGCAAGGCTAGCTAAATGTCTATGCTAAAATAAAATACAAAATGAAGCAATTTGTTTTCCCTAGCGAACTTAGTATAATATCTTAAACATGCGAAAAGAAGTCAGCGATTTCCATTCTGTGAAGTAATTGTAAGTTTAGTGATTTCTTTATGAAAATTTTTAAAATAGTAATTCATTAACATATTTCTCAAGTAACTATAATACAACCCATTTACTATTTTCTTGTACCCTTCCCATCACCGCTTATATATACACACCTTATAAATTGTTGTGCATTTTGGTGTTTACTCGGCATGTCTTTATGAATTAATTAACTGCCTCTGGAATTTTATCACAGCCTTGGCTCCCCGGTACTTCTCCTACTCTTCATATTATACTGTAAGAGTTCATTATTCTCGTTAAGTAACCTGTGCTCCTCCATTCACCACACATGATCCCACTACTGAAGCCAATTTACGCGCACAGCATCATCCAACAAATTTATTCGTAACAATATTGTCTCTATTTTAATAATAATAAAATGGCTACAAGAAGCTAAGGTGGACCTACAAGAAATAAATATAATGAACGACATCAAAGAAGATGGTGGAGCCTTTAGTACAATAGTATCCAAGCACAAAATCGTGGAGGAACCTAAAAAGAAAACTAAGCGCAAGATGTAACACAGTGTATTCATGAAGAGGTTTCGGCAGTATATAAAACCATCAGGCCAATGAACAATTTCAAATGCGCTCTTTAAATAGGCATAACAAAGTAATAATAATAATAATAATAATAATAATAATAATAATAATAATAATAATAATAATAATAATAATAATAATAATAATAATACACCATTGGTGGAATTCTGAATGTGAACGTGCATTGAAGGAACGAAAAGAAGCATTCCAGAAATCCAACAGCAAGAAATCACAAGAAAACCAAACATATGTCAATTGAACTTGAAAACGAATAGCCAAAATCATCAGGCAGGTCAAGATAAAACACTTGAAGCAACAACTGGACTCGATTGAAGATAATTTTCGTAACTACTACGTACGAGTGTTCTACAGGGAATTCGAAGGACAAGTCCGTGGGTATGCTCCTCAGAACCTGGCTTTCAAAAGATCAGATGGAAAACTTGCACTCAGCAATCAGGGAAATTGTCAGGAACTAGCACCTTACTTCGCTGATCTTCTCAACTGTCCAGAGCATCTCACAAGATTCCCTCAAGAACCCCCAAGGCACACTTTCTCAGACTCTCCACCACCGACAGAGGAAGAAATCCGTGGCCACATCCTCAAACTTAAAAACAATAGGACCTCCGGAGAAGATGGCATCATTGCAGAATTTCTGAAAAATCTTGGACCTAACTCCCTCAAGGAACTCACTCAAATCATTACAGACATCTGGCAATCGAAAGAATACCTCAAGACTGGAAGTGCGCTCTCATCCACCCATTACACAAAAAGGGAGATAAAACTGACGTGAATAATTACAGGGGCATTTCTCTTCTCCAAGTTGCATACACAATTCTTTCAGCTTGCCTTTTAAAGAGAACAAGAAAAACTTGAACGAAGTATTGGCGAATACCAAGCAGGCTTGCGCCCTGGTCGCTCGTGCGCAGAACAAATATTCAACTTGAAGGCAACACTTAAATACAAAGCATTGAGGAACAAACCGGTCATCTGCATTTTTGTTGACTTCAGAAAAGCGTAAGACTCGGTTGATCGACAGTCTCTCTTCGTTAATCTTGAGGAACTGGGGTCTGACTCCAAGACCACCAACCTCTCCAAGGCAACACTCACTGACACTATCAACAAAGTTAAATTCATGGGGGAGATCTCTGAACCACTCCCGATTAAAACTGGCGTCCGACAAACTGACGGCCTATCTCCGCTTCTTTTCAACTTCGTCCTAGACAAAGTCATCCACGAGTGGGAGAAGACATTGAAGGACATGGGATACTGGCGCCCCATACGACTAGGACGACCCAAAGACGGTATTGAGATATCCTGCCTCGCTGGAAACCTGACACATAATGTAGTCACAGCCGTTTAACAAATTGAAACCCTTAGCGAATGTGCTGGAAAGGTTGGCCTACAAATTTCCTTTGAAAATACCAAGTTCTTCTGCTCAGAACTTGACATCCAAAATTTGAACACGACATATGGGCAAATCAACCGAGTACCACAGTTCAAGTACTTGGGAGAAATACTTGAACCAATGGGGGGCGAGAAGACTGCCAAGAAAATTCGCCTACAAAAATTTCGGAAAGCCTACCGTAGGGTTCACAACATATACAATAAAAAGTGTTTGTCCCGCCATGCAAAGATCAGACACTATAATACAATAATCAAGCCCGAAGTCTTATATGCTAGCGAGACCATTACACTAAACGGAAAAGGTGACCTACAAAACATTTTAAAGCTGTAAGCTTGCATGCGGGAGATAGTGGGTTCGAACTACATGGTCGGCAGCCCTGAAGATGGTTTTCCATTTTCACACAAGACAAATGCTAGCAGCCACGGCTGTGTCCTTCCCACTCCTAGCCCTTTCCTGCCCCATCGTCGCCATAAGATCTATCTGTGTCGGTGCGACGTAAAGCCAATTGTAAAAAATACTTCCTTTAAGATTTAATTTCCTAAAGAATAATAAGAACTAAATATAGCATTACTTTTACCACTTAGAACATAGGTATGTCTAAGTAAGGATTTTGTACTCTTTGTTTTATACTTTCAGATTTGACAACGGCTGAAGTTCGACCGCTCCAAATTATCACCTGAGAACAAGAATTGTATCGTGCACGGCTGTTAGAGAATGTACCTGTTTACTTCAGCTACTACTTCTAAAACATTTTGTGAATGAATCTGCAGTTAGAAACGAATTATGAATAAAGATTTGAAAATAAATCATTGAAAAAGTCTCATCAGTTGACCAAGACGTGCAACAGACTACGCTACTTACCCGCACGTTCGGTATTAGTCTCATCATGATCACGGAGATCAAGACTTCTTATATAATTGTGAAGATAATAATACTGTTATTAGCTTTAAGTCCCACTAACTAGTTTTATGGTTTTCGGAGACGCCAAGGTGCCGGAATTTAGTACATCAGGATTTCTGTTACGTGGTGGTAGATTTACAGGCACGAGGCTGACATACTTGAGCACCACCGCAATGAGCCAGGATCAAAACTGCCAGGTTGGGGTCAGAAGGCCAGTGCCTAATTGTCATCATCATCATCATCTGTTTACCCTCCAGGGTCGGCTTTTCCCTCGGACACACAGCGAGGGATCCCATCTCTACCGCCTCAAGGGCAGTGTCCCGGAGCTTCAGACTCTTGGTCGGGGATACAACTGGGGAGAATGACCAGTACCTCGCCCAGGCGGCCTCACCTGCTATGCTGAACAGGGGCCTTGTGGAGGGATGGGAAGATTGGAAGGGATAGGCAAGGAAGAGGGAAGGAAGTGGCCGTGGCCTTATGTTAGGAACCATCCCGGCATTCGCCTGGAGGAGAAGTGGGAAACCACGGAAAACCACTTCCAGGATGGCTGAGGTGGGAATCGAACCCACCTCTACTCAGTTGACCTCCCGAGGCTGAGTGGACCCCGTTCCAGCCCTCATGCCACTTTTCAAATTACGTGGTAGAGCCGGGAATCGAACCCGGGCCTCCGGGGGTAGTGCCTAATTGTGAAGAAATAAATCCGCCTTATTTACGAGGGCAATATTGATATAACGCAATACACAATGAACTAACATGTACAATTGCAATACATTCATTCACTGTATTCACTCGCAAAGTCTATTACCGTTTGCCAAATGTCGGGAAGTCATAGGGAACCGCTGGCAAGGCGTTCTCTGTTGATGACTGGCGTAGCGCCCTACTTTAGTGACAGGCATTTCTTTATTGCTGGCATGTGAGGAGTCGCGCTGCGACGCGCGAGTGCGTGAATTTTGGTTCATCCTGTATATCTTTTATGCAAAATCGTGTGGCATATTTCTGGTATATAATTTCGTATGTGCTTTTCTCAGTTTATAAAGGTTATGTTATAGAGTAAGGAACACCATTCTTCTCATTTGGTAGTGATAGTTTTATTCCTCTCATACTTAGGTTCCCCTACTATGTAGATAATTAATATAGTGCCCATTTTATAGCGAACAGACCATCGACCCATTTTGCTCTGCAGTTTAGCCGTGGTAAAATATGTAAATAGTTAGGGTGGACTTCGATGCCGCGGGTTGTTTCCGAAGATATCATCTAACATATTCAATTCAGTCATTGTATTTGTGAACTCAGATAATTCAAATATGCGCTGGACCCCTGGACAGGTGCAATATATTCCTGAAAGATAAGAACAGGAGAGCAAAATGGGTCCAAAATTGCCGACCTGATAAGTGGCAGCCCACAGAATCTTCGAAGCTGTGTCAGGTTAGTATGAACTTTGCTAGATAAAAATAAACGATCACCAGGCTTAATTCTGTGGTTCATGTGATTAGCCGCAACCGCTGAGGCATGGCTTCGATTCCCTGCTCTGCCACGTAATTTTAAAAGTGCTAAGAAGACTGGAGCGTTATCTACTCAACCTCGGCAGGTTATCTGAGTTGAAGGGTGTTCGATTTCCGCGTCAGCCATCCTCGAAGTAGTTTTCTGCGGTTTCATACTTCTCCTCCAGGCAAATGCCGGTTGGTACCTAACTTAAAACCAGGGCCACTTCTTTCCTCTTCCTGTCAAACTCCTTCCAATCTTCTCTTCCCCCGGCGAGGTCCTCGTTGGGCATAGTAGGTAAGGCCACCTGTGCAAAGTACTGGACCACCTCCCCAGTTGTATCTCCCGACGCAATGTCTCACACTCGCGGATACTGCCCTTGAGGTGGTGGAGGTAGGATCCCTCGCTGTGACTGAGGGGAAAACCAAGCCCGGACGTCAAGCGGATTAAGAAAGAAAGAAAGAAAGAAAGAAAGAAAGAAAATGTAAAATTTGCATAACTTATTAAATTATTATTATTATTATTATTATTATTATTATTATTATTATTATTATTATTATTATTATTATTATTATTATTATTATTATTATTATTATTATTATTATTATTATTATTCTTACCACCGCGGAGTGTTAATTAATACACCCAGTCAAATTTTAATTAAACTTGGCAACACAATCGCATTATATAAGGCATGTGTTATATAAGGCGCACAGATCAATTCTATAGACACAGTGATCCCTCCAGCCAGGCTGACTTAATTCACGAAAGTTATTGTTGTATGGGTCAAGTGCAGCGTATTAAGTGAGAAGGTCCAATTCATTCAAATGGAGTGAAATGATTTTAGATACTAATAGGATAGAATGATGCCTTTGCTGGCAAGATGTAGTATTTACAGTGCACTATGTCTTCTGGTATGTGCTATATCAAATTTGTTACTTTCATTGACCTGTCTCAGTGTCATCCTTGACTTTGACAATATGAATGTGACTGAGGTATGAGTGATGCTAGTAATACCATTCCTTATGCAGCCAATCCCTGTTATGAATGGTGTGAAAATATCGCTCATAGGGTCGGTTGGTGCATGCATTTCAGTGGGCTTGGCAGCCCGATGTGTAATAGTAATGGCTGGCTCAGTGAGGAAAGCAACGGGAAACTGCCTCACTCCTCACTTCCCTAGTATGCCTCTTTAGTGATGCCTAGACTGCTTGACAGCTGTTGGCGGAGCTGCAGAGGATCAAACCAGCCTTCGGGCTGAATACCCAACATACATAGGATAGAATGCAAACGTATCTGAACAAGGAGTAAGTATCCTCTACCCACTCTGCAGTCATGTAGGTGAGTGGCATAAATATAAGGGGTTCAGATACAAGTATCATCTGCCCACTCTACAGTTAAATACAGTACGCGAGTTGCATACATATTAGGGGTTCTGGTACAAGTATCATCTGCCCACTCTACAGTTATGTACAGTACGTAAGTTGCATACATATTAGGGGGTCTGGTACAAGTATCATCTAGCCACTCTACAGTTATGTACGTGAATTGCATAAATATTAGGGATTCTGGTACAAGGATCATCTAGCCACTCTACAGTTATGTACGTGAGTTGCATAAATATTAGTGATTCTGGTACAAGTATCATCTAGCCACTCTACAGTTATGTATGTGAGTTGCATAGATATTAGGGATTCTGATACACGTATCATCTAGCCACTCTACAGTTATGTACATGATTTGCATTCTCATGGTTCAGGTCGCTAATATTTGTACAAATCTCACCACAGAACTGTTATGCGGGCTAGGATACACTTGCGTCTGGGTTAAATACGTTTGCATCTTAACGTATTAGTGCCTAAAAATTCTTTAACATTCATAAAATCTGAAAATACCGCCGGAATCTGCGTGTATATGTGCATTCTCCACCCTGAGATAAAGATAATGCGAGCATAGACGAACAATTTAGCCATGTGATATACGATGAAAGTAACGTTTTAGAGAGCTTGCGTACGGCGGTTCTCTTTTAAGAGGAAGTAAATTTGGGCAATATTTCTCTGTTAAAACTAGTCTTACGGAAACGGAAGGTGTTCGTCACTTCGAAGAATGAAGGTCAAGAAAGGGAAGGACCACGTAGGACGTGAAAATGAGTTGTTCCCTAGGCCTCGCGAATCGAAACCCAAGTTGACCTAGTCAGGTCAGATAGGAATGTGGAACAGGTGCCTGACACAATTAATTGGAAGCAATGACAGAGTCAGCCAAGTAACCGGCGGTTACCGCGGACATGTTACGAGGTTGGAGTCACAACATTCACCTGAAGATGAAACGTAAAACCAGAGAAAATATTTCAGGGACGACCGACGGTGTGAATGGTGCTCGTGGCGTCTTTCGGTGTAAAACGTGAGTCTCCTGTAAAATAGTACATTCTAAACGAAAACATTCGTTCTAATTGTAACAGGATACAATTCTTAAGGCTTCGTTTTTATTTCTTAATCGCCGACCTATGCACGGATAGTCCATACCCGGATAGTCTGGTGTTTGCTGTACTTCGCTTCTATATTAATGCCTTGATTCCATCGGAAGTTCCACTTATGGCAGCAGTCCTTGAATGCTGATCTGTGGGATCGCGAGTATTTCTGCCCACGATTTCAGTTTGATCTCTTCGACGATTCCTTCCAGAGTGAATTTCAATTGGTGGAATAGGAAGAAATCTGCTGGAGCTATGTGGTGGTGGTGGTGGTGGTGGTGGTGGTGGTGATTATTGTTTTAAGAGGAAGTACAACTAGGCAACCATCCTCTATATAACACCAATCAGAGGGAAAAATGGAAGGGATCCAACACTTCGGAAAATGAAGATATCGGCCAAAGGAAGACAAAGGCCACGAAGGGCGTGAAAATGAAAGACTCCCTAGCCCTCGAAAACCTACTAGCGTCGGGGTCGGAAAAGAGCAAGAGTTGACCAAGAGAGGCCGGATAGGATAGTTGAAAGTGAGGAGCCTGGCACAAGTAAGTGGAAGCAATGTCAGGACTCAGCTGAGGGCCCCGTGGCCACCAACCTACGCTCCAAAGTTCAGAGCCCCTGAGGCCCCTTTTAAACGCCTCTTACGACAGGCAGGGGCTACCGTGGGTGTTATTCTACCGCCCCCACCCGCAGGGGGAGGAGCTATGTGAAGAGCATAGGATGGATGAGGAAGAACGGTTGTCTTCGTGCTCGTCAAAATTGCGCGTATCAACAGCAGTACCTATAAGCTGACGCCAGTCGAGGTGAATGTTTCTTCACAATCCTGATCTTTCTCCTGAATGTCTCAAGACTTCGAGATACTACCAGCGGTTCTCTGAATTTATTGTGAAACACACCATACATCTTCCTCTAAGTGAACTCTCGGCGGTGAGGGTCCACTTCATGGTTCACTGAACGCCTCTTAGTTCTATTTATTGTTTCTTGGAGTCACAGCTGTGCTTCTCTCATATATACCGCACATTGAAGGTGTCTTGTGTAATCGCAGTTTTCGACGTTCAGGAGCTCTTCTCCCTCGCACATAGAGATGGAAGAAGGCAGCGCTAGCGACGTCGTTGGTCACTGATCTTGTGTTGTGTCCGTGGAAGCGAGGCCGGCATATACCAGAACGCCTGTAACCCGGACATGGAGCTGGACCTACAGTCAGGTTTGGGTTAGTCCATCACTAATCTTGAGATTCCAGAGGCATTTCCTCGTCTGACGGCCATTCACCCCAACCACCCGAAGCCGTTGGCTCATTTAGGATGACGGTGTATTTCCCGCCGCCCAACACTCCGCGTTGTGTCACTGGCTGTACGGAAGCAGAATTAACCCGGCCAGACAGATTGTACGCAACTCCGTTGCTGTAGAAAAAAGACCATCAAACATTTTCACGTTCGATATGACCTTAGGCGCTTCCTTCGATTTCGGCTATCCACACAACTGTACGTCTCCGTAAACGTTTCCGCCAGTTGGAAGCAAAAGCGAATGTTGATATGTTCAGACATATCAGCTATCAATTATTATACGAACTCTACGCACTCGCAAAGTAACAGCTACAGAGCGATTAATATTTGTTACAGAAATATGCGGCAAATGGCCAGTTACAAACGTGTGAAGGATCCCACTATGCAGAACCAATTACAATAGAGGCCCATTTGTCCGACTAGCTCGGATAAACAAAATCTTGTTTAAAATGGATGATTGGTGATTAAAGTTTCAGATAACAAATTCGAGGCTCGATACGATGGAGTTGTTTCTTTGCGCGTTCAATATGATAGGGATTAGAAGAGGGTGGTTAGTCTAGAGTAGTGAAAAACTAAGACCTTGTAACTGAAGGAGACACAATCGTTAATAATTCTTATCAGGCTCGGATAATGCGAAGCTGGGTTAAGCGAAAGTCTGATAATCGAAACTCTACTCTATCGGACACCACTATGACTTAGCTATTGAATGGTGATTTTATTTATTTTATTTATTTTTATGTGAATACAGTACTTTGATAATTGTGGTCTTATATTAGGGTGCTATTCCAGAAAGACCACCGAAATATTACTAGACGAGTTTTGTCATGACTGTAATTTCTATACCCACTCAACATATTCCAGTGAAATCAATGGCGATGGTTGGGATTTGAAATATCATTGAATTTAATTTGAGTTCCAATTTGAACGGCTGACGTCATAAAGCGATACGCGGGATGGGCGAATTTGCGGAATGAATTGACGGATCGCGCGGCAGGTTACTCGAAAATGCGAAGTGATAAAACGTTCGCAGTGGTGTTATACAATTATCAGTGAACCAGCCTACAATTCCCATTGGGTAATAATAAGTAGCCTACAAGTAAAATTGGAAAATTTCGCTACCAAACTTGAGTGAAGAGAGTAAAACACAATGTGTGATCTGTTGGTCCTTCAACAAGAAGTATTTCTATTCTGTAATCTTTGGATTTTCTTGTGTAGTTTGTTTATTGTGTTCAATAGAATACCATATTATTTTATCCAGCTGTTTAACGTCTCAGTAACGCAGTGAATGTTTTCGGCGACGAGAGGAGGGGAAAGGGGTTGGATTTGATGAAGCGGACGTGGTATTAATGAAAGTACATCCCCAGCAATTACTTGGTGTGGAAATGGGAAACCTTGGAAAACCAGGGCTGCCGACGGTGGAGTTCTAGCTCAGTATCTCCCGAATGCAAGTTCGCAGCTATGCGACCCTAACCGCACTGCAAACTTACTTCCTGACACATAATCAAATCCACATTATTCAGAATGGGGAACAGGTCATGTAGAAATAGTTTGAGTGCTGAGTATACCTTACGAAAATGTATGTAGTTTTCGTTCATTATCTCGTAACTTATTAAGCGGGACTTGTGATGTTCTGAAATTCAGGGCTTCAATTCCAGTCAGTTAGTGGTCAGTATGAAAACACCATCGGTATGTCACCTACGAACTTCAAATGTCGACTAACCTCGCTTTAAAGGCGTATTACGAGTAATAAAATTGATTGGGTTCCTTTGGGACACACGACATAGTCTTTTGTTGATAATTCCTTAATTCTTGCACGTTTTCTGTTGTAAATTCACAATTGATGTTAGCAAAGTCGAAAGAAGCGTATAATAATAATAATAATAATAATAATAATAATAATAATAATAATGACACGAAGTGAAATGGCATATGGCTTTTAGTGCCGGGAGTGTCCGAGGATAAGTTCGGCTCGCAATGTTCATGTCTTTTGATCCGACTTCCGTAGGCGACCTGCGCGTCGTGATGAGGATGATGCGATGGTGAAGACGACACATACACCAAACCCCCATGACAGGAAATAAACCAATGAAGGTTAAAATTCCCGACCCTGCCGGGAATCAAATTCGGGACCTCTGTGACCAAAGGCCTGCATAACAACCATTTAGCCATGGAGCCGGACATATACAATATCATTATTATAATTATTATTAGAATTGTACTTATATTATATTTATATACATTTATATAATAATAATAATAATAATAATAATAATAATAATAATAATAATAATAATAATAATAATAATAATAATAATAATAATAATAATAATAATAATAATAATAATAATAATAATAAAATAGTTGCGTACATTCACTTCAGAACCAGCTATTGTGATAACTGATTTCCTTAAACTAAGATTTAAATTACCACTAACTATTAATTAAAACCATAAAATAATTAATACCAAATTACCTATAACACAATATCGTGGCCGTTTCTATCACCAGGTACTCAATTATTATGCTCAGGCGTGGAGTAATTTTAATATTTAATAGGTTTCCAGCAATTACTTCTAATATTCCGTACAATCATCTCGTTTTCTATGTGTCTCCTAACAAAACTACACTATGCATGTTATAGCTGTGTATCACGTTGCTTATTTCCATTTTGCTGGCTGCTACCAGTAGGGATAAACATTAACTTTTTTTTTTTTTTGCTAGGGGCTTTACGTCGCACCGACACAGATAGGTCTTATGGCGACGATGGGATAGGAAAGGCCTAGGAGTTGGAAGGAAGCGGCCTTAATTAAGGTACAGCCCCAGCATTTGCCTGGTGTGAAAATGGGAAACCACGGAAAACCATCTTCAGGGCTGCCGATAGTGGGATTCGAACCTACTATCTCCCGGATGCAAGCTCACAGCCGCGCGCCTCTACGCGCACAGCCAACTCGCCCGGTCATTAACTTTTTGTATTGCACATCATACTCCTTGTCAATGTCTCTCATTTTGTCTACATAGTGTGATCCTGGTTAATAACGCTTAACAGAACCACTGGTAATGGAAAAACCGTTTGAAGCATTTCGGTTTCTCGTTAACTTCACAATACATAGCGTGCCCATCCGTGGCTCCGGTATACGATGGCGGTAGTGGACGTTGTTCAATGGCCATTGGAAATTGATAATAGAAAGTCTTGTATTCGGTGAAGAATCTATCTACTGCAAATATTTTATCAAGTATTATGGAAATTTTTTTAGAAACCGAAAACTTTCAACGGAATCGCTTAAATGGCCTTAAATGCTGGGATGGTGACATTAATCCTGGCCCTTGCATTCGTCTCGGATGCCTCCCAACATGCAGAAATCCTTAGAACTATCCGTCGTCACAGTGTTCGTTCGTTGATCTGAGATGCTATGTACATGTATTACGGACAAAAGAAACTGCAAGACCATCAGTTTCATAGACGACATTGCATACTCCGAAACTCACGGTTTCATAATTCATCATATAACGAGAACCGAGGTCCCTGAAATTTAACGAGCAGATGTTCATAAACAAAAATGCGATGCCTATGAACCCTGAATTCTAATATTGAAATTTCATTTACGTCGCACCGAAACAGAGATGTCTTACTGCGACGATGGAATACAAAAGGCCTACGAGTGGGGAGTAAGCGGCCGTGGCGTTTCAATTAAGATACAGCCCCGGGATTTACCTAATGTGAAAATGGTAATACACGGAAAACGATAATGACTGCACGGCCAACTCACCCGATCCCAAAATACCACACCATAAATCGATATATAAGTTAACATCTATGGAAGGAGTGGCTTTTATGTTACCCTAGAAGCATATTGACTTTCAAATTTGCAGGGTACTGTAAGCTGTTCAGCCCTGGTGGCTAGTAAAGACTGTGTTTCCCTTTGAGCAGCCATTTCTTTAATTATTATTATGGATATGTAGAAATCTTATTTACTGCCTGATTTTAATTTCTGCAGAAATTCACGTCTGGGATACTTATTCTACTCCATGAGAAGCTGAATATATGATAAGATAAATACTGAGTGTTGTTTTAAGAAATACCTTTTGGGATCATGGCTTCGATAAATTGTATTTGTTGTTTATTTCCCCATCCATTGAGGTTCATGGTGCAGCTCCCCACTCTGTGCTATTCTTCTCCAAAACATTTCATTTCCACGTAAATCTTCCATCCTACATTTACTCCGAACTGTTCTCATACAGGCCTCGAACTTCTCTGCCAGTTTTACAATGTACACCACCTTCAATGTACCCACCATTCTGTCTCTACTTCTTGTCAAAATTCGTTTAATCGTTCTCATCAAACAAAGTCCAATAAAATTATCTCTGTTGATTCGATTCGTTCACCTCTACGCCATTACACGACTTTTAATTAATTATTTAATTAATTACTTTATTTATTTATTTATTTATTTATTTATTTATTTATTTATTTATTTATTTATTTATTTATTTATTTATTTATTTATTTATTTATTTTCGCCTTGAGCTTCTTCTTCAAGTCTGTGTCCTTACCTTTCAGCACTTTCTCCAGATCTGATGCAGACTCAGATAAAATAAGAACATCATCGGCAAATCTCAAACAAATGATCCCCCTCCAATGGATTGTGATAATTTCTCCAAATTTTTCCTTGATTTATTTTAAGGCCTTCTCTCTATGATATGCAGCTTTTTCTCTCTATCGTTAACCCGGCAGAGCTCGCACGCGGACTCATAGCCCGCACGCTCATATTATTCTCTTCTCTCCGCTTTTACTTGACATTAGGAGACATGTGATTTCAATACCTTACTGTCAATAGTTCCCATGAGTCATTTTCTCATTTCGAATCATTCTGTGCGGTAGTTTTGAAGCAAATAACCGATGCGGACTGACAGTCCCGCGCGGCTATTGCTGTAGAAGATTGCTAACTGTTGCTGCTTATTAAGTATTGCAAGTGAGCTACTTCTGTAGATAGTAGGACTTCATTTTGAAGGTCATATGTCACTATTTGTGGCCCTTGGCAATATGGATAGTGCTTTGGTGCATGTTAAAGCAAATAATCCTGGCAACCCCATGCCACGCTCCTTCGTCGCTTGTTCAAAGAACTTGTTGCGAAACATGTGCGAAATTGAGCTGCTTTAAGTAATCTGCCTAGAAATATTCTTTCAAGGATCTGTGGAATTTTTAAAATTAAACCTAATGGACGTCCTCTGGAGAATCCCAGCCACTGCAGGGGGTCGCTCTGCTTACTGTGATAGGAAAAAGAACACACCTACAACATACAATTGAAAAGAAGTGCGATGAATACTTCTGTCTCGAACATTCTATTATTTTCTGCTCCGAACGCTCGAAGAATGAAGAAAGTGACTAAAATATGCTCAGAGAGGTTAACTCTTTATTATATGTAATATATTACGTGTTTATCTGTGATTGACAATCCTTTTTCCGAAAACAAAAAATACTAGTTTCTTTATTTTTAAAGGAGATTCTAAAATACCAATTTTTACATCTATAAACTTTAAAAGTTTTGGGATATAATACACTCATTTTAAAAATTCACCCCTTTTCACCGCCCCATTAAATGGATTTTCCAAAAACAAAAAATACGTGTTTCTTTATTTTTAAAGGAGATCCCAAACACCAATTTTCAGGTCCGTAATATCTTCAGTTTCTGAGATATAAGTATCCGCAGTAAAAACATTCACCCCATTCCCCACCCCCTTTTTCCTCCTCCTATTGGGATTTTCCGCAAATACGTGTTTCCTTATTTTTGAAGAAGATTCTAAGTACCATAAATACCAATTTTTACATCTGTAAACTTTAAAAGTTTTGAGATATAGATGCAATCATTTTAAAAATTCACCCCCCTTTTCACCCTCCCATTGATTGGATTATCCAAAAACCAAAAAATACGTGATTCCTTATCTTTAAAGGAGATCCTAAATACCAATTTACAGGTCTGTAATATATTCAGTTTCTGAGATATACGTATCCTCCTTAAAGGCATTCAACCCATTTTCACCCTTTTTCACCCCTCCTATTGGGATTTTCCGAAAACAAAAAATACGTGCTTCCTTATTTTTAAAGGAGATTCTAAATTCTTATTTTTACATCTGTAAACTTTTTAAGTTTCGAGATATAGACACACACATTTTTAAATTTCACCACCCTTTTCACCCCCTTAGCGATGGAATATCCAAAAATCCTCTCTTAGCGAGCACTTACATCTTAATGTGAATGTATTTCCAAAATTTCATTTCATTATGTCCAGTAGTTTTGGCTCGGCAATGATGAATCAGTCAGTCAGTCAGTCAGTCAGGACAAGCTATTTTATATATATAGATTAGTTCTGAAATTTTGAAATACAGTGGGAAGGCAGACATGAAACGACTTATAAAAATAATTGCATTGACAAGTGATCTTAGTCATATACCTTCCAGTTGGACGAAGGCAGTACTTGCACATGTTTATAAGCAAGATAACAGGATTAATTGCAATAACTATCGAGGCATCTCATTGATCCGTGTAACAGTGAAGACTACAGAGGGGGTGTTAGGATCATATTTTCTGTACGTGCCATTACGCAAGAACCTCGTTTTTACTTTTACAGTATTTCTTTATCTTCTTCCTTATCTATCCCTTCCAAACTTTCCATTCCCCTGCAAGGCTCCTGTTCAGCATAGCAGGTGACGCCGCCTGGGCGAGGTACTGATCATCCTCCCCTCTTGTATCCCCAGACCCAGAGTCTAAAGCTCCAGGACATTGCCTTGAGACGGTTGAGGTGGGATCCCTCACTGAGTCCGGAGGAAAAACCGACCTTGGAAGGTAAGGAGATAACGAAGGAGAAGTATTTCTTTAACGGGGTCGATTCTTCTTGAATGTCTTGTCCGCCAAGGCTAGTCAAGAACAGGAATTGGAAGAAAATTGGCCCCGGTCTACCAAAGCTACCGTCCCGGCATTCGCCTGGAAATTGGAATGGGAAACCATGAACTCATCTGAGTTCCTTGACACATTTACATGCATTCGCGGATGCTCGGACGTAGATGTGAATGACATAAATGACTGGTTGAGAAATGACTGTAATTCAGGACACGGCGTAATGACAGATGAATAAATAATCGTCATTTTCCTCCTCCCCATGAGCTTGGCTGTTCGCAACACCACCAGGAAGATAACCTTTACGTTGAGAAGATGTTCAAAATATTCCCTCCACCTCTCCAGTGACTCCCTGGGATCTATTCTGAGATCATCTGAATTACTCAAAACACTGTTCATTTCGTTTTTCCCTCCCTTCCTAAGATTCTTTATCACTGTACAGAAACGTTTCCGTGCTGCTTGACATAGCCTTTGCAGGTCATTATCAAAAGTTTGCCACGACTTCATTTTGGATTCAACAACTATTTGTTTCGCTCTGTTTCTTTCATTTACATACAAATCCCTGTCTGCCTCGGCCCTTGTTTGGAGTCATTTCTGATAAGCCTTCTTTTTACGTTTACAAGCTGCTCTCACTTCATCATTCCACCAAGATGTTCACCTTTTCCCATCTTTTCACACAGTTGTTACTAGCCATTCCCTTGATGTTTCTACTACAACATCCCTGTATGCCACCCATTTTATTATTATATCCTGCACCTGCTTACTGCCTACTGTTCGAAACTTCTCACGAATCATATCCATGTACTTCTGTCTAATTTCCTCGTCCTGGAGATTTTTTACCCTTATTAGTTTGCAGACAGATTTCACTTTCTCTACCCTAGGCCTAGAGATACTTAGTTCACTACAGATCAGATAGTGGTCTGTATCATCGAAAAATCCGCGGAAAACTTCTGAATTCAAAGTCCGTTAAGCTATAGTCTATTATGGATCTGGTACCACTAGCCTCCCATGTGTATCGGTGAATAGCCTTATTCTTATTCTTGAAGAATATATTCGTAACTGTTAAACGTGTATTCTTCCCATTCACATTAGCTTCCATATCTTCTCCATATTTACCAATCACCCTTTCGTATCCTTCAGTTCTATTTCCGACTCTCACACAGAAATCTCCCATTAGCACTACTCTACCCTTGCTGTTGACCCTGACCACGATGTCACACAATGCTTCACGAAACTTGTGAACTTCGTCCTCATCTGCACCCTCACATGGTGAATACACTGAGACAATTCTCGTCCTAACTCCTCCAGCTGACAAATCTACCTACATCCTTCTCTAATTTACGAGCCTAACAGAAACTATGTTGCGTGCAATGGTATTCCTGATATACAGCCCTATCCCACACTCTGCACTTCCCTTTCTAACACCCGTCAAGTACACTTTATAATCTCCTATCTCCCCTTACCCGGATATCACTTACTCCTACCACATCCAGATACTCTTAGCTGTCTCAGCCAATTCTACTTTATTTCTTCCATATGTTGTATGTTGGGTATTCAGCCCGAAGGCTGGTTTGATCCTCTGCAGCTCCGCCAACAGCTGTCATAAATAATCTAGGTGTCGCTGAAGAGGCGTACTAGGGATTATTCCTTCCATAAGCCCCATTAATATTGATAGCTCCCAATCGAATTCCATTTTTCAAGGAGTCCCTCACCTGTCCAATGGGAGTGGGACTCCGTTACTCCCATAGGTCCAAGGTATGCTTAAAATGTTCTGAGCTCGGTAAATTCATGAAGCATGATGCTACGCTACTTGCACATAGTCCAAGTGAAGATCTCATGTCTAACGGGTTATAGACCACCGGTGGATTGTAAAGTCCTAGCTGCGTGAGCACAAGGAGGGCCATGACTCAGAATATGTCCAATATTCCCACTCCCATTTCGTAGCAACTGGTATCCAGATTCTCAGGACCACTTACTCGGCTACTCAGTCGTTACCCATGGTTCACGAACTAGGACGTGACTACGGTAACCCACACCATGAAAATGACGTATAAAAATACAAGACAGAAAAAGTGCTTACATTTAAAGGACATGCAAATGAAGAATATTATTCACAATCCAGAAAGTATTGATAGTTAATAATAAATAAGATATTCTCATAATATCTCAGCAAAACGTCTTAAAAGAAACAAAGGAGTGTATTTTGTAAGTAAAATGTAAATAAATAAAATGTACGCTGCCTGTACACGAAAATAATTGTATTTGTATAATCTTAAACAGTGAACTAACTTTCCATAAAAATAATAACTTGTTATCAATTCAATGATCGGAGGAAAATAATTAGGGGAAAGCGGAAATAAATGTTCTTCATTACTTTGTTAATAGCAGGGTGTTTGGGAAACCGTTCATATGGAGTTATTGTCAACGCTGGTCGAACATTTGAATGCCACACGCATTTGGGCGGGATTACATCGAGCACATTCTTTCACAAGTAAATAACAGTTATTTAATTGTTTTCCTTGATGAGGAGAAGCCAGTATAGCCAGAATATTTAACCACACGAACATCTTAATCAGTTCCCGAGAAAATGGTGTTGGGAATGATTCTTGAGTGCGTAACGGGACAGGCCACAACTCCTGGGCGACGAACACTCGTGACGTTGGCTTGGTTACTTTTCCTTCATCTTCAGGGTTGGCGGAAATCTTCACCCAAACGTTACCTGTTTCTTTTTAACCCGGAATTCTTGTTATCGCGATTGTACATGTATTTTCAAATGGGATCTCACGTACTTGTTATACAATACCACTGATCAAAACTGACTGCATTAGCTTGATTATATTTTAATAGGTAGCATCCTAAAAGTATCTGTGTGGCAGAAGTCAGTGCCAGACTTTGACGTATTTCAGTACCTTCAGTATCATCAAACAGCACTGAACTCACCAATGTAGAGTGTTGGTATAATATATATTATATTAAAATACAATACAAAATAACCCACGGATTACATAACAGCTTATTCAGTTATTGTTTTTTTAATAACCTGGCCCTTACTGCATTTCTACACATCTGAATAGTTGTTATTCTATACCTTTCATAGTACTGTAGTTTCTTTTCTACTTGCTGTTAATACTTTGAACTTAGCTAATTCTAAGTAAGGTTTTACCAATTTCTATATTCTTCTTTCAGGAAAGACGAGGATTGAACTTAGAACGCTCCAAATAATCACCTAAGGATAACAATTCTACCCCGCGCAGCTATCAGAAAACGTATCTCTTTACTTCAGCCACTACTTCTAAAATACTATGAGTGAAACAATCTGTAACTGGAAACGAATTACGAATAAAGTTTATAAACTAAGTGAAAAAACTCATCACATGACCATGTGTATTAAAGAAGCGTGCGATAGACAACTCAACTTACTAGTACTTTCATATTACTCTCGTTATGATCGCGGAGATACGGACTCCTCCTGTAAAGAAATGAATATATCCTTACATAGAAGGCTGTATATAACACAGTGGCAATATTCAAGAACGGAATATTCAATGAACTAACAAGTACAATTTAATTACATTCATACCATGCAGTCTCCCGCTAAGTCAAGTCATTCTCTGTTGATGACGGCGACGGACCGCACTACTGTGTGGAGTATAGATGCTCGTCAAGAAAATGGTAGCCTCGGAGTGGTTCCTTAAACTTCAGAAACAGGCCTACGTCACAAGGGCGCATGTCTGGTTAGTTCGCAGGGTGTTCCAGGCATTGCCACCGTTGCAGTAAGATCTTGACATTATTTGTGACATGAAAACGTGCGTTGTTATGCAACACGATAGGCTGATCCTCTCGCAATAATCATGTGTGCTTCGCTAACAAATCGGCAGTTGTAATCACTGTTGACGCTTTGTCTCCCAGGCACAGCATGTTTAAGAATAACCCTTTCGTTTGTTGTATGCCACAATCAGCATGAGGTTTACCCGGCTGCGTTCCTGTCGAAATTCCTGTAGAAATGGCGAACCTTGATGACGCCATTCATTCGATTGACGCTTTATTCCGCGACGCTAGGCTCGTGCCTCCATCTCATCAATGGCGACAGTACGCTGCAGGAACGCGTCTTCTTCGTTGCAGTATCTGTTTGGGTTGATGCCAGCTAGTGCGTACCGGTACCATTTATGCACGTCGGTGAGTTGACGCGGATCAAAAAGGGACGCAATTTCTCCCCATGCTAAGACATTTCGTCAGTATTTTCCACACAGGTTGATGACTAAGACCAACCTCTACGGATGATTCTCGGACAGTTCATGGATGGTCTACGCAAACGAGACAACTCACGATGTAAATCTAATGTTGAGGAGTACACGCCCGCCCAGTGTGGTGCAAATCCTCAGTCTCATTCCGTCACGTACGAATCGCCTTGACCCTTCGTGCAACCCTCCTATACGGTAATGCGTTCTTGCCACAGGATTAACGTAATCTTCGATATCATTCTGATGCACTTTTGCCATTGGCAACCCCGATTTTAATCTCATATTTATAGCGGTGATATCGACACTCTTCACTTAAACGGCACACAGCAACTGGTCTCCTAACTGGATGCCCGGCAGATGCACACTGCGAATCGACAACAGCGCCACTCGACCACACACATGTGCTACTTCTGCATGCCCTATCTCCTGTGAGTGTCTGGAATACGTTGTCGCTTCTTTGTTTACAGACTGCGCAAAACACGAATTGGCAGTCTCGGCAAATCCCCTTCCGACAGTGCAGCGAGCCTCCTCACACTGCCGCCTCGACAAGAATTTGGAATTAGAATATGTCAATGGTTAATATCACATCGGAAAGGAACATAGCAGACGCGGAGAGAACCAAATAAAATACAAACACAAATTCCACGAAGTAAGGAGTCATTGTTATAGACATGAAGGAAGGTGGAAAAAGGACCGGCATGGGAAAGGACAGCGAGTGACTCGAGGATGTAGCCGAGTATTGCTATCTCGTTAGCAACTTTAAGGGAAACAATAGATGTCATATTAGTGTCAGTAGTGTCAAAATAATATGAACTCTCACCTTCTATTCTAATATTCATTTGACCGACAGTCAACATAGTAAATACAATGTTAAAAAAATCAAGCTGCGAGGCAAAAACTGAACAGCGGTTACAGATAACAGATTAGAGGCTCGATACGATGGAGTCGTTGCTTTGAACGTTCAATATTATAGGGCTTAGCAGAAGTTGGTTAGTCTAGAGTAGTGAAAAAATTAAGACCTTGCAATTGAAGTAGACTAATCGTTAATTATTCTTATAAGGCTCGGATAATTCGAATCTGTGTTAATCGCGAGTCTGATATTCCAAACTCAACTCTAACGCACACCACTACGACTTAGCAATTGAATGGTGATTTCAGAGTTATTTTTATGTGAAAACAGTACGTCAATAATTGTGGTCTTACATTAGGGTGCTATCCCAGAAAAACCACCGAAATATTATTAGACGAGTTTTGTCATGACTAATTTCTAAACGCACACATTTTCCGGCGAAGTCAATGGCGATGATCGGGATTCGAAATATACCTTTACCTAGTTTGACTTTCAATTTGACCTTTTGGTCCTTCAACGAGAAGTATTGCCATATTGTAATCTTTGGATTTTCTTGTGTAGTTTGCTTATTGTGTGAAACAAAATTCCACATGTTTTAGCCGTTGTTTAACGTCTCAGTAACGCAGGGTACATTTTCGGCGACGCAAAGAGGTGAAACGGGTTGGATTTGATGAAGCGGCCGTGGTATTAATGAAAGTACAGCCCCAGAAATTATTTGATATGGAAATGGGAAACCACGGAGCTTTTGATTATCTGAAATTTAGGGCTTCAGTTCCTGTCAATTAGCAGTGAGTATAAAAACATCATCGGTATATCACCTACGGAATTAGCACATCGACTAACCTCGATTTAAAGGCGTATTACGAGTGATATAGTTCATTAGGGTTCCTTGTGGTACACGGCATAGTCTATTGTTGAAAAAACATAATTCCTGCACTTTTCTGTTGGAAATTCACAACTGATGTTAGTAAAGTCGAAAGAAGCTTTTCATACGCTAAGGGTCGTTCAATTTAAAAAACCTCTTAATACTGAGGGTACTGAAATTTACTTCGATAACCGTACACAGTGTAGTATACCGTAGCGAAAACCGGGCACATTAGATGATGATGATAATAATAATAATAATAATAATAATAATAATAATAATAATAATAATAATAATAATAATAATAATATTGCGTGCGTTCACTTTAGACCATTCATTGTGATAAATGATTTCCTTATATTTAGATTTAAATTACCACTAAAACTTAATTAAAACCATTAAATCACTACTACCAAATTACCTACAACACAATATCGTGGCCGTTCCTATCATCTGGTAATCAATGATAATGCTATTGTGAGGGATAATATAAATATTTTATAGGTTTCCAGCAATTACTTCTAATATGCCCCACGCTCATCTCGTTTTCTAGTTGTCACCTAACAACACCACACTAAGCAGGTGAAAAGCTGTGTATCAAGATGCATATTTTAGTTTCGCTGCCTGACACCGGCAGGGATAAACATTAACTTTTGGTTAAGTACATCTATTATTTTGCTAGTTCTTTTTACGTCGCATCGACACAGATAGGTCTTATGGCGACGATGGGATAGGAAAAGGCAAGGAGTTGGAAGGAAGTGGCCGTGGCCTTAATTAAGGTACAGCCCCAGCATTTGCCTGGTGTGAAAATGGGAAACCACAGAAAACCATCTTCAGGGCTGCCGACAGTGGGATTCGAACCCACTATCTTCCGGATGCAAGCTCACAGCCGCGTGCTCCCGACCGCATGGCCAACTCGCCCAGTGTATTGCACATCATATTCCCTGTCAATATCTCTCATTCTGTATACATAGTGTGATCCTGGTTAATTACGCTTAACAGGACCATTGGTAACGTTGTTCAATGGCCATTGGGAATTGATAATATAAAGTGCTGTATTCTATGAAGAATCACTACTGTAAGTACAGTATTTTATAAGGTATTGTTGGAAACTTTTTGAAACCAAAATCTTTCAACGAAATCGCTTAAATGCCCTTAATGCTGGGATGGTGACCATAATCTATTCGTTAATCCTGGCCCTTGCACTCGTCTTGATGCCTCCAAAAATGTGGAAATGCTTAGAAATATACGCCGTCACAGTGTTCGTACGTTGATCTGAGATGCTATACGGGGACGGGGAAGTACATGGAATTCCGAAGAAGAGAAACTGCAAGACGATCAATTTCATAGATGACATTCAGTCCTACTAAACTCATGGTTTCAGAATCTATATATATAAAATAACTTGTCCTGACTGACTGAATGATCATCATCGCCGAGCCAAAACTACTGGATATAAAGGACTGATATGTTGGGAATATATTTATATTAACCTGTAGGTGCTCGCTAAGAGAGGATTCTTGGATATGCCGTCGCTAAGGAGGTGAAAGGCGGGGGGGGGGGGGGTGAAATTTTAAAATGAGTGTATCTATATCTCAAAACTTTAAAAGTTTACAGATGTGAAAATTGGTATTTAGAATCTTCTTTAAAAATAAGGAAGCACGTATTTTTTTGTTTTCAGCAAATCCCAATAGGAAGGGTGGAAAAGGGTGAAAAACGGGTTGAATGTCTTTAATGAGGCTACTTATATTTCAGAACCTGAGTATATTACAGACCTGAACATTGTTGTTTGGGATCTCCTTTAAAAATAAAGAAACACGTATTTTTTCGTTTTTGGAAAATCCAAATAATGGGGGTGAGAAGGGGGGTGATTTTTAAAAATGAGTGTGTCTACATCTTGAAACTTTAAAAGTTTACAGATATAAAAATTGGTATTAAAATCTCCCTTAAAAATAAAGGAACACGTTTCTTTTGTTTTCTTTTAAACCCAATAGGAGGGGTGTAAAAGGGTGAATAATGGGTTGAATCCCCTTAATGAGGATACATATATCTCAGAAACTGAAGATATTACAGAACTGAATATTTGTATATGGGATCTCCTTTAACAATAAAGAAATACGTATATTTTTGCTTTTGGAAAATCCAATTAATTGCGGTTAAACAGGAGTGACAAATTGGGGTGAATTTTTGGAAAGACTATATCTACAGAATATCTGAGAAACGTTAAATGTTTCAGACGTATAAAGTGGGTATTTGGAATCTCCTGTAAATGTAAAGAATCATAGGTGATTTGTTTTTGGAAACTCCACTTAAAGGGAAGTAAAAAGGAGTGAAATTTTAAAATGAGAATTTCTACAGTATATCCCAAAAAACTTAACATGTTACAGAAGTGAAAAATTATATTTTTTATTTCTATTAAAAATAAAGAAACGTGCATTTTAAGTTTTCGGAAAATACCACTTGGGCGGAGGGGTGGGGGTAAAAGTGACTGAAAATGGTTTTGAATTATTTTAATTAGGCTACTGATATCTCAAAAATGAAAATGTTACAGACGTGAAATTTGATATTTGGAATCTGCTTTAAAAGTAAAGAAACAGGTATTCTCGGAAAATCCAATGAAGTTGGGGGGGGGGTGAAAGAATTGAAAAAATGACTTAATTGTATGAGAATACATACAGACGTAAAAATTTGTAGTTTGATCTCTTTTAAAAACAAAGAAAAGCGCGTTTTGGTGGGAAACCATTCGGGAGCCGGGAGTGAAAAGGAGTTTGATTCCTTTCATGAGGACACATAAATAAAAACTGAGGAAGTTAGAGTGGTGATAATTGGTATTTAGAAGATCTTTTACTATTAAAGAAAGAAGTATTTTTGCAGGAAAATTCACTTGGGGGGGGGGGGATGTGAAAGGAAGTGAAGAATAGTGAATTATTTTTATGGGGATACATATATCTCAAAACTGAAGGTAATAGCCGTGAACATTGGTATTTGGAATCTCATTTAAACATAAAGAAACACGCCTTCCTTTAATTTTTTTTGGGAGGGGGTGGGTAAATAAACTTAATGGTGGTGGGGTGTAAAAGGAGGTGAGACCAATTGATTTTACTGTTCATAATGTACTTATAAGGAGCCTCCGTTGCTCAGGCGGCAGCGCGCCTGCTTCTCAGAGCTGGGTTCCGTGGTTCAAATCCCGATCACTCCATGTGACCTTCGTGCTGGACAAAATGGAGGCGGGACAGGTTTTTCTCCGGATGCTTCGGTTTTCCCTGACATCATTCATTCCAGCAACACTGTCCAATATTTCATTTTATTTGTCATTCATCGATCATTGCCCCAGAGGTGTGCTTCGGCAGCCGGCATAATTCCTATTGTCATTACATTCCTGACCCTATCGAATGACTGGAAACAGGCTGTAGATTTTCGATGTACTTATTCTGATCATAAACCGATCATTTTTAATCTTTCGTGGGTTCGTTTTCAACAGCCATCTTTTCCTTCGGAGAACGTTCTTAGATTACAGTAGATTCTCCTGGCATATAAATAAAAATGTAAACACATTTGAAATAAACGATAGGAATGAGATTGACCGTCAAATTGTTCACCTCTATAATAAGGTCAATAATGCACGGAAGTATGTCAATCGTATCGCGAGAAATTCCGCACACTTGCATACGCGCGACAATGGTGCTGGTCACAATGTCAACAATGACAATGGCGGCAGATGTAATACACCGCCAAGTAGTGGTCTTGCATCTTGCTGTGGGGTCAAGAACATCTAATAATAATAATAATAATAATAATAATAATAATAATAATAATAATAATAATAATCATAATCATAATAATGTTCTGGACCGGCGTCAAATGTGTGGACCGCGCTGGAAACGGGTCCAGGACGGGTAATGACTACGAATGCAGTCCGGCCGCGGATTCAGTACCGGCAAGCCACCCAAGAGGACGCCACGCCAGATCTCCTGAGGGATTTGATCCATATTAAAAATGCTTATAGGAAAAGATGGCAAAGATTTGGGGACCCAACTGACCGGGTGGACTACCTGGACCTAGCCCGGGAAGTACGAAATCGATTGCTGGAAAGAAAGATTGAAAAATGTGAGGAAACTTGCCGTAATCTATTAGAAAACGAGTCAGATCGCGAATTTGGGCGGATTCTCGCAGAAAACGAGCCAGATCGCGAAATTCGGCGGATTATATATCCAAACCAATAAGCATTTAATTATAAATTTCAGTATAATACCGTAGCGAGGCACGGGTATCCTGCAAGTTCATCATATAGTGAGGACTGAGGCCTCTGAAAGTCAACCAGCAGATATTCATAAAGGGAAATGCGATGTCTATGGACCCACAATTCCAATATTGAAATTTCCTATACGTCCCACTGAAACAGATAGGCCTTACTGCGATGATGGGATAGGAAAGGCATACGAGTGGGAAGTAAATGACCGCGGCGTTTTAATTAGCGTACAGGCCCAGGATTTGCCTAGTGCGAAAATGGGAATCCGATGAAAATGATCATAAAGACTGCCGACTGTGGATCTCGAACCCAATATTTCCCGGATGCAAGCTCAGTTCCGCGCCCTTAGACGCACGGTCAACTCACCCGGTCCCGATATACCGTACCACAAATCGATATATATATTAACATCTATGGAGGGAGTGGCTCTTATGTTAAGTGCTAGAAGCATATTGACTTCCAGATTTGCAGGGTACTGTAAGCTGTTCACTCCTGGTGGCTAGTAAAGGCTGTGTTTCCCCTTGAGCCGTCACTTTCTTTAATAATTAAGGATAATTACGGATATGCAGAAATCTTATTTACCGTCTGAAGTAGTATAAGTGGATGGTTCTTCCGCCTCCACCTCCACACGCTCCGCAAAGACCTCCTCCGCATTGACTGCGCTGGTTAAGACTGCAGGCTTAAACTCCCATCCGCCATCTTGGAGGGGCTTAACCTTACTTTTTACGCGTAAGAGAGCAAGCCTAACCTCATGGAGGGGCCTAACCTAATTTTTACAGCCAAATGCCCTTCCTGACGCCTAAGAGAGCGAGCTTAACCTCTCAGACGATATCTTGGAGGGGCTTAACCTGATTTTTTACGCGCAAGGCAGCAAGCCTAACTTTAGAGCCGCTATTATGAAGGGGCATAACCGCAGTTTTACGGCTGGATGCCTTTCCCGACGCCATCTTGAGTAGTAGGGCAATCGGTATTCTCGAGATGTTATTTTGAGTAGTAGGGTATTGTATATTAGGGTAAGAGAGCACACCTAACCGCATGGAGGAGCCTACTTTCAGTTTTACGGGTGGATACCCTTCTCGTCGCCTATTGCACAAGATGGCGGCTATACGCTGCTTTTTATGAGACGGCTTAAGGGAACTTGCGCAAGATGGTGGCTATCTAATTGCAAAAGATTGTTGTTATACATAGGCTCTTATGAGACTCCCTAGGGGCGCTTGCGCAATATGGCGGCTATCTAATTCTAAAACATGGAGGCTATACACAGCTTCTTATGAGACGGCTTAAGGGCGCATGCGCAAGATGGTGGCTATCTAATTGCACAAGATGGCTACTATACGTAGGGTCTGATGAGACACCCTAGGGACGCATGAGAAAAATGGCGGCTAATTCTACAAGATGGGGCTATACACAGGTCCTTATGAGACGGCTCTACCGGGCGAGTTGGCCGTGCGCGTAGAGGCGCGCGGCTGTGAGCTTGCATCCGGGAGAGAGTAGGTTCGAATCCCACTATCGGCAGCCCTGAAGATGGTTTTCCGTGGTTTCCCATTATCACACCAGGCAAATGCTGGTGCTGTACCTTAATTAAGGCCACGGCCGCTTCCTTCCAACTCCTAGGTCTTTCCTATCCCATCGTCGCCATAAGACCTATCTGTGTCGGTGCGACGTAAAGCCCCTAGCAAAAAAATGAGACGGCTAAATGGCGCTTGCGCAAGATAGCGGCTATCTAATTGCACAAGAAGGCTGCTATACATAGGTTATTATGAGACGCCCTATGGACGCTTGGCCGAGATGGCGCCTATCTAAGTCTAAAAGATGGGGGCTATACACAGCTCCTTATGAGAGGGCTTATTGGCGCGTGCGCAAGATGGTTGCTACACATAGGCTCTTATGAGACCCCCTAGGGACGCTTGCTCAAGATGGAGCCTATACATAGGCTCAGAGCATCGTGCTGCCATCTTTACAGCACTAAATCTCACGACTACTACCTTTGGCATGTGGTGGCGGGCAATTTGAAATTCCTCGTGCTCTTGTTTGTAAACAAAGCCACGTGCTTCTTGACAGCTGACAAGCTAACAGCGGCCATCTTTAATCAACAGAGCACCGTGCTGCCATATTGAGGGCACTAAACCTGACGGCAAGGAAAGTGGTGGCGGCAATTCGAAATTCCACGTGCTTTAGTGACAGCTTTCAGCCTCTTTAACTATATGCACAATGGGTTACTGCTATCTTGAGGGAAGTAAACTTTACAGCGCGGAATTTAAATTGATCTTAACGGGACTTTGCCACGCAACAAGCTTAAAAAATAGAGCATCGTGCTGCCATCATGACGGGACTAAATTCCCATGGATGCCGCTTTAGGCAGGTGTTGGCGGGCAATTTGAAATTCCTCGTGCTCTTTAAAGCCACGAGCTTGTGAATAAAGCAAGATTAGAGGCTACTGTACAAGATGGCGGATATACGAAGGCTGTTAAGGCCTTCTCCTCCTCCTCCTCCTCCTCCTCCTCCTCTGTCAAGGCATAGCTTTATGTCTCTATCAAACAAGTTTAAGCATGCATTTACTGCCCAAGGTGGCAGGTATACACAGGCTCTTATGAAGAAATCTAGCTTAGAAGCTACTGAACAAGATGGCGGCTATACATAATCTGCTAAGGCCTCTTCCTCCTCCTGGCGAAAGTACAAAAGGAAAAAAGACCACCTCCTCCTAGCACAAAAGCAAGTGGGCAAAAAGAACAACTACTCCTCATCTGTAGGGCAAAAAGGCAAAAGGGATCCTCCTCCTAGCAAAAGGGCAAATGGGCTGCTCCTCCTGCTACTATGCAAGATAACTGCTATACTCTATTCGTATAGACCTTAACAACAGAATCGCCTCAGGGGCTCACACCTTGTAACTTATAGCCAATTAGTTTGATCAGCCTGGAATTCGAGAGCTGAGGGAAGGGTTATTATACGGGATAACTGCTATACTCTATTCGTATAGACCAGATAGCGACTGCTCTTATGAAGAAAGCTGGCTGAGGGGGCCTACTGCACAGGATGGTGGCTATACACAGCCTTTTATGAGAAAAACTAGCTAAGAGGCTACAGAACATTACTATAACGACGCGATCTTATGCTTAAGGCTAGAGTGAGCACGTGCTATTATTCTGTTTTTTAACCTGCAGCGATGACGTCATCATAGTTGTACATGTTTAGACTTGATCGTTGTCTCAAGGCTTTATAGATAGAATGAGTAGTTGTAAGAGGAAAATGAATGCATTACGTACGACATTTTGAATGCAATAAAATAATTATTTACAATGTACTACAACAGTTTTCGTTTTGCTGCTGACAAGTTTAGTATGCTTCTTAACAGCTCTCTGCGAAGAGGTAGTATGCTCCCAAAATTGTAATGCCTCCTGCAACAGTGAAATTAAACAAAACATTTAGAAATATATGATACTAAGTATGTTATGCTTTACAAAGGAGATCATGCACTCCTTACCTTGCTGTTATTCACGTGGTTTGTTCCTTTTCTGAATCATAATGTACTAGGAACAGTTCATCCATACACTGTGTGCAGTGTTCAATCCTCGGATTTGGTCCATCCCAATCAGCATCACCATTTTCCCCTCGATACTTGTAATGACGTTGACAGGTTCTGCATAAAGCTACATCGATTGACGTCTTACTATGGAGAGGAAGGCTGTCTCGAAAATTATTTACGAAAGGTGCAGGGTACGTAGATAAAAATCCTGGTGGTAAACATTGAATCAGATGTTTCGGCATCTGAGATAAGTTTCCAAGTTTATAGAACATCTTAATAGTCTTACTTACTCGTGTGATATAAATAAAGTGTTGCGTATGAGCATGCGAAAAGCATGCACATTGACAGGTTTGTTTGTTGTACTCTTTCTGTTCCATAGCGTACGATGTCGAAGCACACACTAATGTTAATGAAAAAGGACTATTCTGTAGGAGGAGGGATTGAACTAACCTCTGTAACTTCGAGGAGGAGGACGAGGAGGACATAGGTGACCTGTGAGGTGGAGGAGAAGGCACACGGCTACGTCCTGTCGGTTGAGGAGGAGGAGGACGAAGAAACTGTTATCGTAACACTTGATATATTTAAAAACAATTGTACCGGGCGAGTTGGCCGTGCGCGTAGAGGCGCGCGGCTGTGAGCTTGCATCCGGGAGATAGTAGGTTCGAATCCCACTATCGGCAGTCCTGAAAATGGTTTTCCGTGGTTTCCCATTTTCACACCAGGCAAATGCTGGGGCTGTACCTTAATTAAGGCCACGGCCGCTTCCTTCCAACTCCTAAGCCTTTCCTATCCCATCGTCGCCATAAGACCTATCTGTGTCGGTGTGACGTAAAGCCCCTAGCAAAAAAAAACCAATTGTGTCGGGAATGGATTGTGTTACACAATAACACGCTTACGGTGTAATTCGTGTTCGATTTCTTGAATCTCTCATACATACACTGTGTATCCAGCATCTTGATAAGCGCTTAAGAGTTGTAATCGTTCAGCGAGTAAGTTAACGTCTTTACAGTATCTTACTTGTGCACAGGGTAACAGAGTTTTGCTTATACGTGTAGACAGTTAATGTGTAGAAAAGGGAAGAATTTTGTTTTGATGCGGTATGTGCTACTGCAATGTTATCAGCAGATAAAAACTTAACGCAGTTTGATTGAAAAGAAGCGGTTAAATCTTCTTTTTCTTCTACTGATGCCTCTTACTTCTCTCCTTGAGATGTTTGCACAGCTACAGAGCATGTTGCTGGGTTAAAAAATAAAGTAGAATGAAAAAGCACCGATGAAAAAAAAAGTTGTGTTCTTCTTTCTTCTTCCTTATGCATCTCCTCTTTATCTGGTTGTGTGAGATTAGTAACAGAACTTGTAGTAAGCTGTGACGATGTTATATCGTTTCGATCACGCTTCTTTATATCACGATTTTGACGTTTAGTTCATGTTTCTATGCGTTCTACTGGTAAATTACTTAAACAAATCTGTTTAGAATTTACATATCGTGTGACATTATCACGTCTGTTGAATATAGCAGTACATTGATTGCATGCATATATTTCGAAGTTATGCTTTACAGCTTTATGTCGTTCAAAATTGTCAAGTCTTGAAAAACTCATACTGCAAAGATCACACACAAACAATAGATGTTTTACAGGTAGATATGATGTATAGTTTCCACTGCAACCGGAAATAACAACACCGGCAAAGAACAACTGCCTATCTATCTGTAAAACTGCGTCAAATACGGTGGAGGAGGAGCAAGAGGAGGAGGAAGAGGAGGAGGAGGAGGAGGAGGAGGAGGAGGAGGAGGAGGAGGAGGAGGAGGAGGAGGAGGAAACTGCTACCTTTTCAGCTGTTTAAGGTACGCCCTCCTACACTCGGTTTTCGAAGGAAACGCTGGGACGTGCCTTAACTATGACTACGACCCTACTACCTTCATAGTAACAGAATTTTGTTAAAAAGCTCGTGGAAATTCAAATTGCCCACTAGCACATTCCAAAGGTGGCAACTCTGAGGTTTGGCGCCGTCAAGATGGCAGCAGTGAGGTTAGCGATGTTCTGCTGTTTAAAATTCCACGCCCACGTGGTTAGAGATGGCAGTTGTTATTTTGACAGGTGTTAAAAATGCACGTGGATTTTAAATTCCGCACTACCACATGCATAAGGATGAGGTTTAGCACCGTGAAGATGGCAGCGGTGAGGTTAGCGGTGCTCTATTGCCCTTAAAATTGAGGTTAGGGTCCGTCAAGATGACAACTATTACAAAAGCACGTGGCTTTGTGTACAAACAAGAGCAGGTGGTCGTGACGTCACGGTCACGCAATATGCTGTGTCATCCCCCGAAGTTCAAAATCCACGGCCACGTGGTTAGAACTTGTCAACTGCACGTCGTTTTTAAATTCCGCGCTCTACGTCGTTGAGAGCAGCTTAAGGAAGTCATGTTTAAAAATCTTGTGAACATAGCAGTAGTAACCTATCGATTATGCATGCATCGACTATGGTACTAAACCTGTTCCGCTAGAGTGTACAACAATCGCATGTGTGTGTATGTGTGTGTGCTTCTATCTTAGCATGACCTATGCGCACTAACTTAACGATGAACGAGCGGAAAAGCAATGTTTAAAATCTTGTGATCATAGCGGAAGTAAGAATAGCGATGTTCAAAAATCTCGCGAACATATCAGCAGTAAGTTTTTTAATGTATACCCCTAGAGCATGTACACATTACATGAATTTCTTTGGTTCTCAACACAAAACCATTTACTAATAGAGATTAATTTGCTACATCTCACAAAGTAGAAGCGTTCTTGCAGATACCAATCGATGAGGTTGTTGATGCTGTCAAAAATGTACCAACTTCAGCTGACCCCTTCTGGGAGGAGTAGGTCGCGGTAAGGTAGAGGAGGAGGAGGAAGAGAAGTAGGAGGAGGAGCCTTTTAGTCCTCTAGCCCATTAGCCCTTTGGCGCTAGGAGGAGGAGGAGGAGGTGGAGCCCTTTAGCCCATTAGCGCTTTATCCCTAGGAGGAAGCGGAGGAGGAGGAGGAGGAGGAAGAGTCCTTTCATCCTTTTGCCCTTCTGGTAAGACGAGACCCCGGGGTTCGATTCCCTATCATGTGTGTAGCACGATTATTTTTTCGGTTCAGCATTTTGCAATCGTCTGGCATAGTAGCCTCTCCTGCGTAAGCTACATGCTTGTAACCCTTGCCAACAGATTGAAATAATTTGTTTCCGAAATGAATTTCAAGTTACATGTTCATCCGATAATTTATTCGACTGCTAGGGGCTTAAAGATAACCAATGTTTTTCTTATAGCACTAGGCGTACTGTTTAATTTTACTTTCAGCATAAGCTACATGCTTGTAACCCATGCCAACAGATTGAAACAATATGTTTCTGACCCGATATTTCATGTTACATGTTTATGCGATAACTTGTCCGACTGCCAGGGGCTTAAATGTAACCAATTTATTTCCTATAGCACTAGGCGTTTTGTTCAATTTTGATTTCCCGTGTTTTCGATAGGAGAACAGGTTTCGAATCTGTGTTTTTTATTGTAACCAAATCAGAGTTCGAAATTTATACAGATTTTTTTTGTTGCAAGTGCTCGAATCCCGCAAAATTTATCTCCTTAGGTCAAACGTATATCCCCTGTAAAGAGTCGCATCATTTTATCTGCAGTGATTAAGATGATGTATGTCGGATGGAGATACACTAAGTTTGCACTTTATGTGTGCGCGCTGATTGCATAAGAGTGCGATTGTTTCAACAGAGAGATTAATCTTGTAATGTTTTGCGTTATAAGTTTTCTGTTCCGAACACTGATAGCCAACCTGTTTCGTCTTGTTCTACAATCAACTATAGTGTGTGCTAACTTGTCCTGACGAAGCACAGTAGCCATAAAAGTTTTCTGTTTAATTGTCAACATGTTTTGTCTTGTCGGAAAAAGACATACAGACTGTCAATTCTATATTTTCACAATTCCATTCTGTAACTATATTGAACCAATTTTGTCTTATCGGATTCAGCATTTGCTTATCCTACAATATTTTTGCATGCTGGAGAAAAGGATTACCTTCTCCTTACCACCTCTTCCTCCTTCCGCTTTCTCCTCAATCGAACAACTTATGCGACGAGGATAACGCTACAAAACGTAAGTATATTTTTTTTGTAAAGTAACGTTTCATTGAGGAAAGCATCTGTCTGTAAGAGGAGGAATAAGGCTAACCTCAGTAACTGTAAGGAGGAGCCCTTTTGCCAGGAGGAGGAGCAGCCCTTTTGCTAGGAGGTGAATTCCTTTTGCCTTTTTGCCAGGAAGAGTAGCCCTTTTGCCCTACAGATGAGGAGGAAGTGTTCTTTTTGCCCATTTGCCCTTTTGCTAGGAGGAGGTGCCCTTTTGCCAGGAGGACGAGGAGAAGGAGGAGGCTTTAACCGCCTACGTATAGTCGCCATCTTGTACAGTAGCGTCTAAGCTTGCTTTCTTCAAAAGCACGTGGCTTTAACGAGCACGTGGAATTTCAAATTGCCCTCCTCATGTGCCTAAGGTTGCTTCCATGAGGATTTAGCCCCGTCATGATGGCAGCACGATGCTCCCTTGTTTAAGCTTGTGGCGTGGCAAAGTCCCGTCGAGATCAATTTAAATTCTGCGCTATAAAGTGTACTTGCCTCAAGATAGCAGTAAGCCATGTGCATGTACTTAAAGACAGTGGTTGACAACTGTCAAATTGTCCGCCACTACACGCCTTATGTTGTATGCATGTGGATTTAGTTCCTGCCAGCACTGAAGTTTTGTTGTTGAAAGATGGTCGCTCACAGCTGTCAAAAGAAGCATGTGGAATTTTAAATTGCCCGCCACCACGTGCCTAAGGTAGTAGCTAAAGATGGCAGCACGATGCTCTGAGCCTACGTATAACAGCCATCTTGCACAAGCGCCCATAGCCGTCATCATTCTCCATAAGAAGCCGTGTATCGCCACCAACTTGCGCAAACGTCCATGGGTGTCTCATAAGAGCCTATGTATAGCAGCCATTGTGCAATTAGATAGACGCCACCTTGCGCAAGATCTGCTGTAGCCGTTGCTCTCAAAGTTGGTCCTCAAGGTGTTAATTTCCTCTTGTAGAGCTGACACTTCGCAAATCCTCGTTGCCCAGGAGCAGAGCTTTGATTTTAAGGGTTCTGAAATCGACACATAATCGGACGACTGTTGAGGAAAAGAATGTAAAAGGAACTGCTTACCTACCTCACATACATAACACGACGGATCGTATTGCTAAAATCTTACGTAGGTACCATGCACGAACTGTTTTTTGAACATCAATTAAGATTAGCAACTCCTGAGACTAACTAAGGGTAGTTTGCTTAAATTGCAACAATCTGGTGTCTACAGAGTTCCCTGTACATGTGGCAAGGTTTATATTGGGCAGACTTCGAGAACGGTTGTACTAGCATCTTTGAACATACCAAATGTATCAGATTCAACCAACCTGAAAAATCTGCTGTTGCTGATCATGCCTTAACACCTGGTCATGATGTATTGTTCCAAGAAGTGGATGTTCTTGCCCATATAAAGCAATATCGCTTAAGAATTATCAGGGAGGCGCTTGAAATACGCGAACTCTCAAATAATTTCAACCGTGTTACAGGTTACAACCTCAGTGAATCCTGGCTACCTGTTATCACAACAATTAAAGAGTAACGCGTTGCTGTTGCCTTTCTTTGTCTCAAACATGGAGCTAAAAATGGCATCCATTTTACATCTTAGGGCACCATTTCAAGTTCCTTGTTGCTTTCTCCTAGCAAGCATTAATTCGTCGTTTCATTTCTCTGTTGTCTCCTGTTCCTTTCGAAACGCGTTGAGTTTGTTTACTATTAATTACACAGAATAAGCCCAAAATATACCTCATCAATAATAATAACAACAAAAGATAATAATACTCATAAAATAATAATATTAATAATACTAAATTCGAGATTGCTAAGAGCCAGCTTCAGTGGTTATTGGCTTCGTTAATGTAAAACGTGCATTGCCAATAAAAATTAATTACAACCATGAAATATAATTACCAAAGTACATATATAATTTTATCTTGGTCGTTCCAAGCACCACGTACTGAGTCACAATGCTAACTTGTGGCATAAAATGAGATTTATTCGGTTTTGTAGTATATATTTCCAATAGTTGGATTACTCATTTCATTTTCCAGCAGTTTGCTAAAATCACCATCGAAACATGTCTAAGTTGTGTATCACGTTGCTTATTTTGGGTTTGTTGGCTGCCAGCGGTAAGAATTTAAAAAGGAAATCTTCCATTGCATGTTACATTATTTGTCATTGTTAACTTCTTGTATTGCATTTAATATTGTCAATGTCTCTTATTTTATCTGCATTGCGTAATTTTGTCTAAAAACACTTAACATTATATTTGGCTACAGATACAATATATAGAGCGAATTTCGGCTTCTCATCTACTTACCGATATATAGAGTCTCCTTCCGTGACTCCATTATACATGGCAGTAGTAAGTGTTGTACAATAGAGATTGTGGAATTGAAAATATAACATTTTCTCATCAATAAGGATCCCTCTACCGAAATTAATTAGAAACTACAAATCTAAAATGAAAGTAGTTACACCCCATTCAAATTCTGGGGTTATGACAACGATCACATAGTTAATCCTGACACATGCACTCGTTTCGTACGAATCCAAAATCCTTAGAAATGTGCACGAGGATGAAAATGTAATTATACACAATGGACATTACACGCCGATAAAAATCAAAGACATTCCAGCCGGCCCGACTCAACTACACGTAGTATAAAGTATAGTCGGTCTGTTTCCTCTGCCTTTTAAAAGTCGCTCATCACAGGAATTACTGAACGGATTTTGTTCAAAGTTTCACCAATAGATGGAGTATCCATCGAAGGGCATTTGTGTGTATATAATTAAATCATATATCACATGCTATGCATATTAACTTATAACATTTTCCCTGTCACCCATTTTCTTGGTTTTGCTACACTTTCGCCGGTGCTGCCTATTTTGATCGCAAGAATGTTCATGCTGAGATATAATGTAGACTAAAAATCTCATTCGTTTCGTTTAATTTCAATCGACGATATGCTACAAAACGCATATACTATTAGACTGCGCTGAATGGGCGAACCATTCCTCAGCCCAACAGAACACCCCAAGAGAGGTATGATATAATGAATAGTGCATTCCACTTAAAATACATCTACTTTTATCTCTCATTGATAAAGCTCCTGTACTTGGTGAACTCCACTCTCTTACACTGTCGAATGGCAGAAGCGTTGCTTACCAAACATTCCTTTGCTACTATGGCTAAAAATGAATTCAGACCAGAAAAGTTGGACAGCGTCACAACAGCAGAGATGCCAAGAAGAGACTACTATCTAATATTGTTCAACACAGTATTAAGACTCATTCACGGACCATGTGGGGAATTAAACTCCAAACATGATTGCATGACTCACGGAAGGTGCTCAAAACAATTGAAATAATTTCATTTCAGGGCGACACATCGACAGTTGATGTTGGTTATCCAAACTATCGGAGGTCATCACTTGCGGACAGTGGACAGTTCTCTATCTTCCGACGTTATGACATTGACAACATATGGGCAGTGCCTCACAAACTACTGTTACTCAAAGTATATGACGGCCTTATCAATGTGAAACTACGCAGCTCTGTAAAGTCGATCAAGTATATCACTGCTTGGCGCATTTTGTCTTTTGACATACATAACATAAACGGTCCACTACTATTACTCACTTAGCAATTCATTTTGAAAATGGATAGAGAATTTTCTTCACAGTAAATAACACCAACGGTGTTGTGAACAACTCACGGGACACCACACTGACTGCTTTTCTGAAATTATGAGCCGTTGGTTAAATAAATCCTGACATACGAGAAGGTCCCTGGGTTTTATACTTGGAATCAGTCTTATAAAACATTCCAACGGATGTGACAATGAAAAATCCATGGACATACAAGTGAAAATAAACAGATGTGTTGGGATTAAAGTACAGGGTGGAATTCCACATGATTCCTGAGCCTTAAAATTTTTATGAAGTAACTGAATCCTTCTTTGCCACATAACACATTTCATCAGATGATTAAGAATGTCCCATAAATGGAGATTTATGTAACATAGTATATACGGTGATATTTCATACGAAGGGTAAGGTCACCCGTGTGATGCCTGGACGGGTCAGCTTGAGTTTAATACAAGTCAGAAAGCATGTGATGTCGAATCTTACACTGAACCGTTTTCTGCAACGTACGATAAACTCATTGATATTCTCCTCAGGGAAACTTAAACTCACAGTCCATAATTTTAAATTTGCTTCGGGAGTCTCTCAGACACAACGCCAGTAACCGTGTTATTGATTTAACGGGTAGCAGTGGACCAAGACATCTAGCATTCAGTATCTCTTGACCGTATTTTAGAGACAGGAAACCACGATGCTAACAGGATGAATGATTTCTTCTGCGGGAGGTTTATCGATAACATATCGTTAGTCTGTTCCCTAAGTGTACAGCACCACAACTTACCTGAAAGCAGGCTTGTAGCTTTTAAGAACCTAGTCTTCGCTGCACGCGGGAGGAGTTTCCACTGGGCATTAAAGTGCTAGCATACCTGTGAACAAACTGTTTCATGATAACACATCTGTTAATTTCGAACCAATTTTGATTAAATTAGAAATAGTTTTTCGGTCCTTCATTTACAGTGTGTTTAGTCTCATAGTCACCGAATGAGGTAACTAAAAATCATTACATATTGTCACTACTTGTCATACTGCAGGATATAGTCTATCAAATAAAACAACCGCAAATGAAAATAAATGTCCCAACATATAGAAGTAGTTTAAGAATATCGCTATTTGTCTCTCACTAAAATTTAGAAGAAATTATTCCCTTCGTCGAAGCGAATTTCCCTCCATCGTCAACAGTCCATCAGCTTCAGAGTATGATACCACAGCAATGAACTGATCAACTTTCCTCCATAGGAATATGCATTTAAGACTTGTTCAGAAATTTCAATTACAAATAGCACGCTATTAAACTGTATTATAAGTCTTCGATATAACAATAGAAATAAAACGAGAATATGGAGATTTTCCCTTAGTCTGACACAAAATAGCGCCCCTGCTGGGAATGGGGTTAGATTATATTAGAGAGGCTATGTACCCCTGACTCCTGACGTGTTAGAACTATGAGCTATGTCACTGTCCAGGAAGTGCCCAGATAAATTATTAAAGGAGTGCTTCAGTAGGACAATACTTGTAGCTTTTCAGTGTTATTCACTTAAATTCTGGCTTCTTTCATATCATCAAATAAAATGCAACTTTCGACAAGTTGATTATTTGTTATTGTTGTAGCACTCCGGTTCTCATCGCCTGCCACAATGTGGTGAAGGTATGCAGTCACTAGCGGTGTGTCACCTACTTTAGTGAATGTGTATTGTTAGTTAAAATTTAGGATCAATAATCCATTTTAATTAAAGGGGTCGGTTAATTTGTACGGTCGTCACGAATTGCACACATTCAACCGATGCTGCCAGTTTTGCTATAATACCTATATAGAAATTTGCACTCTCAGAAGTGCACAGTGTCGTGAAGATTCCAATTGCCCTTGATGCATTCAACACTTTCTTAACTATTGACAGACCGGTAATTATAATACGGCTTTTGTATATTCTGCAGTTGCCATTGATGATGTATGCGAACAGCCTCCCGTGGATTGTCCCGTTTTTGGCGTAGACAGGGTGTACTACTTCGACAAGGAGAGCGGTGAATGCAAGACGATTACACTCAGGGTGTGCGAAGATTCAGGCCCAAACAGGTGGGTTTGAAATACTTTATACCCTGGTTAAAAATATATGTATACTTATTTAAAGTCGGTAGTGTGCATTTTACATATACATCGCATATCGCGGTGGGTGTATGATGTGCACAATGAGCTGTCTGCTCACATATTGTAGCTGTTTTTGTTGAAAAGCGCCATCCACTCAAGATTCAAAAAGAGGGGGTAAGGGAAAGGTGTCCTGGACGTCAGTGGCAACAGTTAAGTGTCAATTCGGCAAGCATCAGGCTAATAATCGCTACAGATGGGAAATGTAGGACCACGAGATCAAGAATAGGCTTAATATTCAGTAACTCTGAGCCTAGGAAAATCAAAGTGAATGCTATCTGATGATTAACAAGGGTAGAAAATCTCCAGGGCGAGGAAATTAGAAATACATTGATAGGATTAGTGGAATGTGTAAAGTAGATGCGGTATACAGGTTAAGGCTGTAGACAAAGAATGGATGACGTACAGGGATGCTGGAGCAGAAAATGCATAGGAACAATATGATGATATGTTGGTGGAATAATTAAGAGAGGGCAGCTTATGAAGGCAAGAGGAAAGCGTAATAGCAATGGTTCAGAACAAGGACTGTTGCAGATAAGGAATTGCACGTAGGTAAGCAGTTCGGCCTATGCTGGCGACTCGGTCTGAATGGCAGATTACGTTGAGAGCCTGCATCTAAAAATTTGAACTTTAAAGACGATGTAATGAGTATGATATGAATATTAGCATTTGCAAGACTACAGTTATGTCACTAGGTAAGAGACCTGAGAGAACTGAATGTCAGGGTGGGGAAACAATACAGGAGCATGTAGATCATGTTATGAATTTAGGATGTGTGTTCTCCGAGGGTGGTAGTACAGTGAGAGTGACTTAAGGTGCAGCAATGAGCAGTCAGTTTTTAAATCGATACTCAGTAAAAAATAAGTCACCTCCCGGACGAAACTATCATTACACCGGGTCTGTTTTTCGTCCACCCTTACTGTACGTAAGTGAGCGCTGGGTGGAATCAGAATATCTTATTCAAAGTTAGAAGTAAAACACAATATACGTAGTTAGCAGGATTAATCGCATCTACACACAGGAGGGAACTTGGCACGAGGAGATAAAGGTTAAGTAAGAAATTAATTCGACGGCAGATTCACTGTTGAAGTTAACTTAGGTGAATGGAGGAGGATATTTTACGTAGCGGAATAATGAATCTGAACATGGACAGCAAGATAGGTAGATGGGGAACAAAGTGACGATGCTTGACCTCAATTTCGAATGATTTAAATATCAGGGGTAAGGAACTGAGTGACACCACAGATTTAGTTACGAACAGGGGACTGCGACGAGGTTTAATAAATTCACAGATGCTTGCAGAATATACGCTGAAAGACATGATATTAGAGAATTATTTTGCATGTATGTATATGTATGTATAATGTTCTCAGGCTACGTGAATGCAGATTAGAAAGAACACCCTCCGAACGTAGTGGATGGGTTTGCCGCACGTAACCGTAAACTTGAGGACTGATATGTAGGATAACAATTGTTATTCATTTTTTAAAGTAATTGATTCTGATTTTTGTCACGTTCCTTACAGGTTTAATACTAGCGAGAAATGTGAAGAGACGTGCCTCAGAAACAGGGGACCTGTGACGGCAGGATTGTGATACACGTAAGAAACTCTGTAACACCAAATTTTAACAATTATCGTAATCATTATGACGTCATCATCATCATCATCATCATAATTATAAGCGTCTAAATATTTGTT